>NC_083707.1:3126923-3439615 GCF_033118175.1 Dama dama | reverse complement strand
TTTCTCTTGCTCTCTTCTGGCTGCTGTTCACTGCTTTTCGTTTCGGTCCTACTCCTCTGGGACCCTCCCAGCATCTTTCAGGCATGCTCTTTGTTGATGCTGTCCTGCTCTCTGACACAGTGCGTCTGGATAGATGTTTATTCCTGAATCTGTAGATAGGTTTCTTCTACTCATCCAAGAACATTCTCAGTTTGTCTCTAAATCCTGCCTTTGCCCTGTGCTGATTGGGCAGAGACCCACCCATACCCTTTGTTGCTCCTGTTTTACTTTTGTACTTTCCACCTTTTTGTTTCTTGCTTTAATCTGTTAATAAATAATATTCCTAATGACCTGTCTTCCAAGTCACTGATTTCATCTTTGGCTATAAGATTTATTAGTTTAATAAGATATTAAATAGTGTTAATAAGATTTTAATAGTTTAATAAGATATTAAACTAATTTCTAAATTTGTTATTGGTATTATTTTAGTTCTAAAATTTCATTTATTTATGGAATTGACTATTTCATTTTTATTTTTGCCTATTTCACACAAATATTTTTCTAATTTTCCCTATGTATCCAAGTGTTTATAGTCCATGCCTGTCACATGTATATATCTCTTGCCTTTCCCAGTTTTGTTCTCTTGTATTTTTTTCCTCTGGCTCTTGTTCGTGGTATAACATGTTTGTGTGCTATGTGGTGTTTGTTGTTTTTGGTTTATTTGGATTTTGTTTGTTTCTTTGCAGTTGTATTTGAAAAGCTAACTATAGGAATCATTTGAGATAAGAAATGGAAGTATGCTTTTCCAAGACAAATACCCTTACTTCTCAACTGTGTACTTGTAGTTACTACCTGTCTTGAAACAGCTTCACCCAAGTTCAAGATTCATGGTTACAGACTTATTCAGGAAATGTGAGCCTGACTCCATCACCACCTGCAGGTGCATTGGTCCAGGTGGTCCCTGAGTTTGAGAGCCATGGGTGAATCACCTGGTGAAAACATTGTTGAACCATTGCTTGCCATCTGTGGTGTGTCATGAAAATTTTAAAGAATCATAAAATGAAACATTTGGGGGAGGGAGAAATCAGATAAAATTACATCTGAGCTTTTTTCCTTTAAATGACTGTTTACGGGAAAAAGTTTTGATTACTTTAGATAAAGCCTGTCATTTAAATGACTTTTATTTTCTTTTGCTCAGATTAGGATCTAAAAATAAGCCTCTCTTTGGAGGAATATGTGTGAATTATCTTAGGTAGCTTCACTCCCTGAGGAGCCTGGTGTGCCCTGCAGCTGGCTCACCTGGTCCTGATAAATGTGCGGGTTTAATTGTAACAAATTAAGTTTAAATGCAGCAGGCTGTGTTGGGGGGTCTGGGGTTGCCCACGGCCCACGCTGCGCACCTCACTTGTGCAGGGTCCAGGCTACCCCCTCAGACACTTCTGTGGCTGTGGGGAAGAAACATGGGGAAAGAAAGTGCCACTGCTAAGATGACCTCTATGTTCTAAAAGTAACCTCGTGTTTTCTCAGCATGGCATAAAGCAGGTTCATGTTCCTCTTGGTGACACTCCTGAACACACTAGCTTGTGAAGATAGTTTATTTCATTTTTCTTATATGTGTAACTGGAGGAGAGTGTGGCAGCCCACTCCAGTGTCCTTGCCTGGGAAATCTCATGGACAGAGGAGCCTGGTTACAGTCCATGTGTTGCAAAGAGTCAGACAGGACTTAGTGACTGAATAGAAACAACGGTATGTAGCGGTGAAGGTAGTAACTGCCTCTGATTCAATTGGCCATCTAGAACGGCAGCCGCTTTCCCGCTTATTTGGATAGGTCTCTAGAAAATTTCACACCTGCTAAATTAGTAATATAATGAACTTAAATATGTATATAGTATCTATTTCCTTATAATCTATTGTTATAATACTCAAAATAGTAGGCTTAATATATATTTTTTGTTCACAAAAAGTGTTACTATAAAGTATTGGGTTGGCAAAAAGTTCCTTCAGTTTTTAAGTAAAAGTAAAAGACATGTTTTTCATTTTCACCAAGAATTTATTGAACAACATATTCTCCATTTTGTTCCACTACCTTCTGCCATTTTGCAGTAACTTCATAATTCCATCATTCCAAAATATTTTGTCTTTTTGAGCAAAGAACTGTTCCAGGTGCATTTTTTAGTCCTCCATGAAATGGAAACTTTTTCCGCTAGGAGAGTTTTGTAAAGACTGAAATCAATGGGAATCTGCAGGTGCAATGTCTGATGAATACAGTGAATGAATTAGAACTTCCCAGCCAAGCTGTCACAGTTTTTGCCTGGTCAGCAAACAAGCTTGAGGTCTTGCGTTATCCTGATGGAAGCTAATGTGTTTTCCGCTGACTAATTCCCCAGGCTTGTTGTCGAGCACTGCTTTCAGTTGGTCTGATTGAGAGCAGTACTTGTTGGAATTAATCCTTTGGTTTTCCGTATGAGTTCATAATAGAGGATTCCCTTCCAGTCCCACCATGTACACAACGTCACCTTCTTTGGATGAAGACCGGCCTTTGGTGTGGTTGGTGATGGTTCATTTCCCTTGCCCCATTCCACATTATTGTACAGTATTGTACAGTATCCACTTTTCATTTCCTGACACAATTTGTTTTAAAAATGGAACATTTCATTACGTTTCAGTAAAGAATTACATGTGGAAATACGATCAAGAAGGTTTTTTTCACTTCACATATGTGGAACCCAAATATCAAAATGATTAACATAACCAAGCTGGTACACATGGTTTTCAACACTTGATTTGAAAACTTGATTTTGAGTATCTTGGCTGTGTCCCATGTGGTATAACATTGATTATTCTCAATTAATGTCTCGATTTGATTGCTGTCAACTTCAACTGGTCTACCCAACTATGAAGCATCGTCCAGTGAGAAATCTCCAGCATGAAACCTCACAAACCGCTTTTGACATGTTTGGTCAGTCACAGCAGTTTCTCCATAAACCGCACAAAGCTTTTTTGTGTTTCAGTTGTGTTTTTTCTTTTCTTACACTAATAAAGCATAATATGCCAAAAATGTTGCTTTTTTTCCATCTTCAATATTAAAATGGCTACACAAAAATTCAGTGATTTTGTTCATTTTTTTTTTATGCATGCTATGACAACTGTCACAATACAATATTAACAAAATTGTGTCAGTGAAGTTAAAGATAACTAAGTGCTACTAGAGTCATCTTATGGAAAAAACAGAAGAAACTTTTTGGCCAATCTAATACAAGATGAACAGAGGCCTGTGTTTTAAAGTTACATAAAATTAGAACATAACTAAAAAGTAAGTTAAATATCTAACTAAAAAGTAAGTTGAAGTAAGTGATGATAATTATTCTGTCAACTTGGTGTTTGAAGTTTGAGCTTCTAGAAACTTTTGGCATTATAAATGAGGATTATTGGGCTGACATTTGATCAGGATGCCCAGTGTGAATCAGAGTGAACATAGCTCTGCTTCCTCCCTGTGTGATGTTATCTACCGTCTTAGTTGCAGGCGTTTTTCCTTCATATGCAGCGGCTCTGCTCTGTTTTTATGAACGTGATGCTCAGGGGCTGGTGCTCGGAGGGCCTTCGCCCAGCCTCCTCCCGAGCCTGCTCCCCTTCATGGCCTCCTCCCGAGCCTGCTCCCCTTCATGGCCTCCTCCACGTGGGGGAGCTTCTCCTTCGTTCTTGTGAATCACGGGGGTGGATGTCAAGACCCCTCTCAGATACTGATGCTCAGTGATTCGGGGCAATTTCCTCCCACGTGTTGCTGGCCCCTTTGAGCCTGGACCCACACTGCGGTCCACCTCTCCCAGGTCCATCCAGCTGCATCACAAACCAGGCTGATGGGCGAAGGATGAGCAACTGGCTGAGAAGGGGCCTGCCGACTTAGGTGTCAACAAATTCATTTCTCTTAAAGTCTGAAATCCACTGTGATCTATCTCTTTCACCTCAAATTACAGAGAATGCATGTCTCTGTAAATAAATTTTTATGGAAAGCATGATGGACATGAGGTGTTGAGTCACTAACTACTGCAGTGGGTTTTCTTTGGCAGTTTGCGTGTGAACCTGGACATGGGCAAGGCTGCCTACGGGTGGATGATCATGAAAGATGAGAACATTCCCGGCACCGTGGTCCGGACCAGCACCATCCCGGAGGAGCTGGGGCGCCTGGTGTACCTGCTGACCGACAAGACAGGTGCCACTCTGCCCACGTGCACTTGGAGGCGTCTGGGTGGGGGTGGGGGGACCCTGACCTGTCTGTGCCCACACGTGTTTATGGGTGTGTGTATGCACATGTGTGAGAGTGCTGAGTTCACAGAGTTCCCCAGACTGACAGCGAAACTGGCCTCGAGCCAATCTCCCTGTTCTGACATTAACAGGATCATCAGAATTAGCGAGATGTGAAATTCTTAGAGACTTTTAAAGACTTATTTCTGTATTTTGAACTTCCATATCCTTACACTTGTGATTTTGTTTTATTTGCTGCCTGTGTTACACCTTTTTGGTAGTTTCTTAAGCGCTAAAAGGGCTTGTTTATTATAGAATGGTAGTTACAAACTGGTAGAAGAAAATGAGGATTAATAAGATCTGTGAATTTGATGTTTTAACAGTAACATTCTCCAAAGAGCCTCTCTACAAATGTTTCTCCTCCATAGGGTTCCCTGCTCCAAATTTGCTTTGTCTTTATTTCATTTTTTAATTTTTTCATCAAAGAATTCTTGTCAATCCATAACATACTAAATAAATGACAAATTGAATCCAGAACTATAACAAGAGCCATATCTAAGGGTTAAAATCCCTTCTTGATTGGCTGATTCACGGTGTAAATTCCTTTGTAATTCTTAGCCAACTAGAAATAAAATCTATAAATGGTAAAGAAAACATGGGTTTCCCATATTTTACCATACCATTGGCAGCGGTAAAGAATCCTCCTGCCAATGCAGGAGACACAGGTTCAATCCCTGGATCTAGAAGATACCCTGGAGGAGGAAATGGCAACCCACTCCAGTATTCTTGCCTGGAAAACCCCTTGGACAGAGGAGCCTGGTGGGCTACAGTCCATGGGATTGCAAAAGAGTTGGACACAATTTAGCAATGAAACAGCAACAAAGAAAATACATCTCAATTACAATTCAGCCTTATTTTTAATAAAATATTAGAAAAATCCTCACTATGTAGTCAGGAAGAAGAAAGACTACCGTGTACCAGGCTTTGACATTTACTCCAGCTACTGCTGTGAGCCAGGAACTAGAAAGATCCACAAGCAAAAGAAGAAGCAAATATTTACAAATATAGCAATCAATCAAGGAAGTCAATGGCTGAAAATAAGAAATCAGTAAAGTGGCAGGTTACAGATTAAAATAGCAACAGGAATAAAAGTCACTCCCTTACATGTGAAATAGACTGAAGAATTACTCCGTTTAGAATCGCAGAGGTCCACGTAAAACATGTGGGTGCAAACTTTAGGAACATGCGGGCACATGTGAAGGCAGTGAGCAGACCTGCCAGAGAGACGTGGGAGACTGACGGCAGTGGAGAGACACCCCGTGTCCTGAAGGTGATGGTTCGGTGTCCTGTGGCAGACAGCCTTCATAAGATTACAGGTGTCCTACAGCTCAGTCAGAAATAGTTGTCGGATTGTGTTTGGCTTTCATTAGGGCTTGTCTCTGTGGGACGCTGAGGAATCTACCTGGAAGGTGATGCTCAGTGAATCAAAAAAAACTCAGAAATAGCGACCTGAAGAGCTCAGGGTCAAGAAAGTAGATGGAGGAAGTGTCTTCCCAGCCTCACTGCGCTGATGGGAGAAAACTTCAGAGAGTTAGCCTTGGACAACACTGGAAGACGTACAAACTGCCCATAACTGATCCAGAGATTAAGCTCTTTCTGGAAAACAGCTGGAACTTGGTTGAAGAAGCAGGCAGACAGCAAACCTAGACCCCTACGAGATGTTACAGACATGTCAGAGATGTCTCCAGAACCAGCCGAGTCCTGGAGAGGTGGTCAGTCCATAGCCAGCAGGTTTGGGCAGAGAGCACCGCCCCAGTGGATGGCTGTCGGTGAACGCAAGCCACCCCCAGTAGATGAGCGTCTCAGTGCCGACAGGCAGGCTGTTCCCAGAGAGGGCAGGTTCATGACTGTGTACCTCGAAACCCGAAGAGCCCCCTGGAGCTTCTAGAGTGGTGAGACCGCTTAGTTAATTAATTAACACGGATAAACTCAGTATCAGCGTTGAACTACATTTCTCTATACCATCAACAATGAGGACACTTAATTCTAAAAATGCCAATTAGAATAGCAACAAAAAGTATAAAGAGTTAAAAAACAAATTCTAACAAAAAATGGGTAAGAATTATGTGGATATGTGTGTTTAAACTTTGAAAGACCTTCAGCTCAGTTCATTCACTCAGTCGTGTCCAACTCTTTGCAACCCCATGAATCACAGCACGCCAGGCCTCCCTGTCCATCACCAACTCCTGGAGTTTACTCAAACTCATGTCCATCGAGTCGGTGATGCCATCCAGCCATCTCATCCTCTGTCGTCCTCTTCTCCTCCTGCCCCCAACCCCTCCCAGCATCAGGGTCTTTTCCAATGAGTCAACTCTTCACATGAGGTGGCCAAAGTATTGGAGTTTCAGCTTCAGCATCAGTCCTTCCAATGAACACCCAGGACTGATCTCCTTTAGGATGGACTGATTGGATCTCCTCTCTTTACAGCATCAGACCTTGCTTCTATCACCAGTCACATCCACAACTGGATGTTTGGCTCCATCCCTTCATTCTTTCTGGAGTTATTTCTCCACTGATCTCCAGTAGCATATTGGGCACCTACTGACCTGGGGAGTTCCTCTTTCAGTATCTTATCATTTTGCCTTTTCATACTGTTCATGGGGTTCTCAAGGCAAGAATACTGAAGTGGTTCGCCAGTCCCTTCTCCTTACCAAGACCTAATTAAATGTATGGACACTCTGTTCTCCTGAGTAGGACATCCTAATGCAGGAGGGTGTCATTCCTGCTCCATTAAATGTCTGACGTGCCTGCGCAGACAGGATTTGCCAAGTCTGGTCGCAGTTGGCGGGAGCGACCCGTGGCAGGCTGCCTTGTTAGACGGGTCTTGGCCCAGTCAGCCCAGCATTTGTGCCTCAAGTGTCTGTTCCCTGGGGAAGCGTCTGCACCAGGTGATATAGCAGCCCTGCGCCATTTTACATTCCTGCCAGCAGCACCCAAGGGTTCTAACGCGTCCTCATCCTCTCCAGCACGTTCTGGGTGTTCATAGCGAAGTTCTGGCCACAAGAGCCAGCAGTGCGTGTGAAGAGAGAGCGTCCCTGCCAGAATAGCGGTGCCGTGGAGGTCCTCTCAGGGGGCCCATGCAGCAGTGACAGCCACAGGGCGTGTCCCTCCAGGCAGACGGGCCCGGGAGGGGCTGGGGGCTCAGTGCGTCTTCAGGCCTGGCCCCCCACCCCCAGCCGCCACTCCTGCCCCCTCTCAGGGCCTCTGCGGTCACCTCCTGCCCCAGTGCCAAGTTTACGTCGTTCTTCCCAGGGGAGCAGGTGCTGTCAGGACTAGAAGTCCTCGTGTGGCCATCGCATATGATCGCCCTGGGTGGCACTAACCTGCTCTTTCACAGAAGTGTACAGACAAAGCGCGTGCCTGAGAGCATGTGGTCAGCTCAAGCCTCTGTGTCTGCCGGTGTGATGTCGTTAAGTCAAGGTTTTGTGATGTTATTTGTCTTCCAAAGGCTAACTATTGTTTTGCATTTTAAACAATAATGGGGTTATCATTTTGTAGCTCCTCCATTTTTCTTTATTGAGTTGGAGTTACAGTCAGGGTAAGGATAAGTGGTTTTTGCCCAGAGTCTTAAAGACAAAGCTTCATTTCTCCCACATTTCACTCTGCTACTTTTAAAAGACTAGAACAGCGCTTCTTTAGGTTTTAGATGAATGATCTTGGTTCCTGAGATTTAAGGGGGAAAAAAGGAACACAGAATAATTGTATAAAATAGAGAAAATATTTTTCATTTCGTTTTCTAAACTGGAAGCTTTCATCTCCTGATGTAGCTGTGCGGTGGTGTCCTTGAGTTCCCTGGTCTGGCCTTCCTTGAGGGCCCGTGAGGGCTCCCAGGATGAGTGGGGTGTGGGCGCACCTCCCGTCGGAGGCTGGGGCGGGGGTGAGCTGCTGTCAGGAGCCTCACGGGGCTGGTGGAGCTGTGAGGTGGGCCTTCGTGTGGCTGTAAATTGGGTTTGCGCTTCATCAATAAGCTTTCTGACGAGACGCGTCCATCAGGGTGTCTCTCATTTGCCACAGCAGAACAGAAAATGAAGTATTCCAATAATTGCATTACAGTTTCCTCCTCCTGGACAAGAAAGCTGTGTGCTATAATTAGGTTTGATTGGAGTGCACGTTTCCGGTAAGATCTGAAATTAATGATGTTGCCATAGTGACACATCTGCGGCCACCAGTGCGTGAAACATAAAGTAATTCACTCGACAAGGGTAGACATCTGTTAGCTGCCAGGACGCAGAGCGTATTGACACTGACCAGAAATACTAGGCGTGGTGTGATCAACGCGCAAATGATGCTGAAACTGGAGGACAGGCCGTTTGCCCCGAACCTGCTGAGAGGACGTCCCCTCTCCCCGCCGCCCCCAAGATGCCATTGTTTGAGAACAATGCTGCCGAGGATTCATAAATTTTAAAACTGGACTTGGGTGCAGCCTGTTAAAGCAATACATTAATTCCTTTGTTAGTTTTTGTCTTCATGTAGAACAAAGCCATTCCTGAAACACCCTCTGAAACAACAGGTTCTTGGATGCATTGTAATCATAGCTCCCATTGCCCAGCACGCTGCCTTGCTGAGACTCGGACGGTGGCATTGTCCCATGGAAGCACCGTCTCCCTGGTTTCCAAGGGCACCAGAGCACAGGTGTGCCCAGCAGTTTGCACACACGCACAGAGTGTGTGCTGGTGACTTGCCTCCAGAGGACCACGGCGGTGTCTCCTGCCTGGTGAGCCCGAGTGGGGCCTCAGTTAAGCAGCGTGAGCAGCTTCGCTGGTGCACTTTGCTGGCGCGGGTGGCTGGGTGTGAGGGAGGGGGACAGTGGGGTGCTGGCCAGGCCAGGTTCCGCACACGTGCTGGTGCCAGCGGCGCAGGGCTCACGGGAAGGCCTGTTGTACTGCAAGTAGAATGTGTGACTCCCCAGTAAATAGTGTCGAATGTCTACTTAAATGGTTTGGTAAGTTAGTCTTGTCGTTTTTAAAGTTTTGTTTCCATTCCTGCACCATAAGATATAACACTGTTTTTGGTTGGTTGGTTGGTTTTAATTCTATTTATTTTTTTGTTTTATTTTTGGCTGCCTTGGGTCCTTGTTGCTGTCCAGGGGCTTTTCATTGCTGTGGCTTCTTGTTGCAGAGCGCGGGCTTTGGAGCACACGCGCTTCAGAAGTTGCAGCTCCCAGACTAGAATGCAAGTTCAGTAGTTGGGGCTCATGGGCTTAGCTGCCCCGCGGCCTGTGGAGCCTTCCTGGCCCAGGGATCCAAGCTGTGTCTTCCGTACTTTCAGGCAGGTTCCTAAGCAGTGGGCAGCCAGGGGAGTCCATGAGTAACTATTTTAATCCAGCCATTTACTCCATGTCCCTGTCACCTTGCAGGGAGACCTGTTTGGGCGGGCCTCGCCCCTCCGCTGCTCTCTGAGGCCAGTGGACAATCCGGTCAGTACCTGGCCTATGTCAGATGCCGAGCACTCCCTGTTGCTCTCATTGTCACGTGTCAGGCTGTGTTTACTTTAGGAGTTCTTTCTTTTATGCATAGCACGGCACGCTCATGGAGGAGGTGGTGTGTTTCTGAGTGGCTCCACAGATACTGGCACACGAACCTGGTTGTCAGTCAGGTCTCGGGTTGCAGCAGCGCCACGCAGTGGCAGACGTGCAGTTTGCCATCAGAGGTCTGTGTTCTTGTCTCGCTCAGTGTTTCACTAACAGCCTGACCGCAAGCGTTGCTTTGACTTCTCCATGCCGTGGTTACTTCCATTTAAAGCAGGGATGGGGGACTTTCCTGGCCCACTGGTTAAGAGTTCTCCTGCCAGTGTAGGGGACACTGGTTTGATCCCTGGTCCAGTAGGATCCATGTGCCGCCAGGCGCCCGAGCCTGTGAGCAGCGACTGCGGAAGCCTGTGTGCCCTAGAGCCCATGCTCCACAGCAGCAGAGGCCACCGCCATGAGAAGGCCGCACCCGTAACTGCAGAGTAGCCCCCTCTGCCACGAGAAGGCCTGGGCGCAGCATATATGTACGAGTATATAATGTGCATTACATACATTCTTTTGAGAGCATTTGTCAAAACAGTCTCTAAGTAAATCTCCAATCAAGGGCAGAGGCGGAGGGCAAGAATCCACGAGAAGGATCCAGCGTGTGCTGTGATCACATGGCTCTCTGTCATGTTCACACTTAGAACTGCGTCAGTGCCCGAGGGCACCCCTCCTTTGTGCTTCCACACAAGTGCAGGGATCCACAGGTGTTGGGCCGGCCTGCAGTCTTGGTCGGGCTCACAGGGCTTTTACCTGACCCCCGCCCTGTGTGGCTGTCCTTCTGTAGAGCGGGAAGAGCAAAGCTCCCGTGCTCGTGTGCGTGATTTCATATTGAGGTCCCGTGCTTGTGTGCGTGATTTCACATTGACGTCCCGTGCTTGTGTGCGTGTTTTCATATTGAGGTCCCGTGCTCGTGTGCGTGATTTCATATTGAGGTCCCATGCTCGTGTGCGTGATTTCACATTGACGTCCCGTGCTCGTGTGCGTGATTTCATATTGAGGTCCCGTGCTTGTGTGCGTGTTTTCATATTGACGTCCTGTGCTCGTGTGCGTGATTTCATATTGAGGTCCCGTGCTTGTGTGCACGTTTTCATAGTAAGTGATCCACGTACGGTGGTTGCAGTCTCCTATCAGGGTCATAACGTGAGTAACGTTGGGACCTCCTGTGGCACTGTTAGTGAGAGCTCACCAAGGTTCTTAATACACTGCCTCCCCTCTGCCTGCCCTCTGTCACGCTGGTACTTCACTGTGCCTGTTGTGTATCTGGTTGGTTGGAGGCCGAAACCGTGGACCCTCCTGAAAGTGGCTTTCCCAGGTGGTGGTTTGTCCCAGGGTGGGTGAGGAGGGCATGCAGGGTGGCCCACAGGCTGGAGAGCAGCCAGAAAGCGCCTCTGCCTCCTCTCCTTCTCTCTGTGCGACTCACATGGTGCCCAGGCTCGAGTGCTTTGTTTTTGTTCAGTGGAAAATATTTCGTGGTTCACAACAGACTCATGTGACAGGGATAGACGTGCCAATCTCGGCTGTGGGTCACTTTTCCAGTTTCCCACCCATCTCTCTCTGAAGGGGCAAGTCTGCCTTGGACCAGCAGCAGGTATGAGCCAGGAGACAGAGCCCGGACTTCTCTGCAAAACCAGACCCCCCTGCCCCAACCCATTGGAAATTACTAAAAAGGAACCTGATGCTGCAAGAAGTGCGTTCTGGTCCTCACAGTGAAATGGAAGTAAACGGGGATGGTGTGGACAGCACTCGGCAACGCTCTGTGTGATGGCGCGTGCTTGGGGTGCAGGGCACAGCCAGCCCTGGGCGTGACCTGGGGCGCAGCCTTGACCCGCCAGTGAGCACCCTAGGTTGACGGTGTCCTGCTGCTTCTCTCCTAGGAACCCTCACCCAAAACGAGATGGTGTTTAAGCGGCTGCACCTGGGCACCGTGTCTTACGGGACGGACACGATGGATGAGATCCAGAACCACCTCGTGAACGCCTATGCACAGGTGAGCAGGCCCAGCCCTGCAAGTGTGCCCAGTGCTGCTGCGGTTGCTGGGCCTGGCACGTGTCGAGCTGCAACGTGGCGCCTTCCCCGGGGATGCCACAGCGTGGCTTTACACGCCACTCATTTATAAATCAGGCAAGAGTCTTGGGACTAATGTTAACAATTTCTGTATTGTATAAGCATAGGCTTAACCACCTTAAATCATTTGTTTGTATTAAATTTCCTTAGTGAACTATTTGTAAAATTACTCGGTAAACACAGTATTTTTAAGAATATTAAGTGGAATGCGGCAATAAATATGTTTCTTAATCCTTCTGTTTTTCTTCGTAGTCAGTAAGACTTCTTCATATTTTTAAAGATATATTTTAACCCTCTCAGTAAACAGAAGTAGACAACCTGATTTTTTCTGCCTTTCACTGTCAACGATCATCAGCGCACAGCTAACCTGTTTCATCTTAACCACTGTCCTTTAGCACGTTGGTTTGGACAGAGTACCACGTTAGTTCTTCTGTAAATATGCAGTCTGGATCTCTAATGGACAAGGATAGGTTTCTTAATATTTTTCAGAGCAGCCTTATAGGCCCTCTGAGTCACAGGAGGAGGAACGGTTTCTTCTGTGTCAGGATGCAGCCCAGTAGGTACAGCACTTGCTCTCCACGGGGCATCAGGGCTTGCGGTCCTCCCCATCCTTCAGGCTCCTGGTATTAGGGGTGTCAAGGCCACGGGTCCCCAGCACAGGCAGGGGCCACAGAGCAGGGCCGACACGGCCGCCTTCCAGCTCATGTCCTGCACATGGTGGCCGTGCTCACCCGTCTCCCTGCTGCCAGGCTGTTCACCTCCCGGCTTCTGCCCCGTGCGTGGTGGCCATGCTCATGGGTCTCCCTGCTGCCAGGCTCTCTGGCCACACTGCTGCTCATACCTGCCGAGGCCACTGTGTCCCCCCTTGCTTTTTCACAGACTGAACTGAACTCTCCTTGCCCTCTGCAGTTCTTCCTTAGAAGAACACAAAGTATGTTTTCAGCCTTATATTCAGTTTTGTGAAAACCATCTCTTTTTTTCTGTGAAGTGCACCAGTCTGGCATGTACTTTAGTTTTGAGATGCTGTCAAATGAAAACAGCCTTACCTGAGTGTGTGTGTATGATATGTATGATCAGACACTCCCAGAAGCACTCATCTGTGCACGAACACATAAAGTCAAGCACTTTATTAATTTGGATGTCATTCATTTTAATACAGAATATTTTGGAACCTAGAATATTTATTAATAGATAAAAACATTTTAATGGAAGACTACGTAATTTCCCTTCTTGTGATCTATGTCTAGATTAAGTAGTACCAGGTAACATCTTAAAAAAAAAAAACACCCTGTATTATCCATGAATATGATTTCAGTAGCTCCAAATAAGTTATTTTACTAGAAAAAATTAAAAGCAGAAAGGATGTCATATAGACACAGCAAGTAGTATCCCACCTAAGAAGAATCTTACAAACCTTTTTTAGTGAAAGCTATGTTCGTTGGCTGGTTATCCAGCTTTTTATGTGAAACGGATTTCTTCCTTGCCTTCTGGTTGTTAGTGTTAATGAGATGACGACAGTCTTAAGTCCACTGTAATGGAACACAAGTCTGGTGCAGCCTGATCGCGCTTACACCCTGGGATCCTGAGTGGAGTGAGGCGCTCAGCCTGGGTCAGCAGGAGCAGGGCCACTTGGCGGCTGTGTGGGCGTGTGGTCAGGATACGGTGTGTGGGGGGGCACAGGCTGGAAGGGACACCAGCTGAGCAGGGGGCCACCCCCTCATTAGCCGGCTTTGTGATTGACGGGCGGCTGGGAAGAGGAGAGGCTTTCCAGGGGCGTCAGGAGTTACCCTTAGGTTCCATGGAGAAGCATCTGATGGGCCTTGGGTCGGGGTCCTCCTGCGGTCCCACCCAGGAGGAGGTGAATAGGGTTGGCGAGGGGGTGGGGGCGGTGTGTCCAGGGCTGGCCGTCAAGAGGCGATTACTGTATCCAGTGCTCCTTGTCTGCAAACCAGACACTTAACTTCAGAGACTGATGCAAAGCCAATAAGTCCATAGTATTAAGGGAACCATCCTAAATGCTTTTTCCTGCTCTTAACCTCAGACCATTTTATGCACACGGTTTTTAAGGAGAAAGGAAAGCACTTGTGAGTCTTCTATTTGGTTCATAACTTTGTTCTTAGAAGTGGTGGATAAACAGGAATTGTTAAGGACTGGGCACATGCATGCCAGGCTGCCGTGAATCTACTAAAAGGAGACGGTCAGATTTTGAGTACCATAGCAAATATTTCGGTTACTGGACAACCGGGAAATGTCCAAGCACCCTGTGGCCCCAGGATCCCCAGGTGAGTCGTTGCCCCATGGGTCATGTGCAGGCGGCCGTCGTCCCAGCTGCTCTCGGGCCTGGCGTGGCCGTCTGTGACAGGCATGTGTGTGGATAACTCCAGTGTGTGCCTACTTGCCTCTAATCCTGTGACGTCCGTGTTTGCAGATGCAGTGTCAGGCTGGCGGAAGCAGCACTGCTTCAACTCCTCCGAGGAAAGCCCAATCGTCAGCACCCAAGGTGAGGAGGAGTGTGAGCAGCCGGGTCCACGAGGCCGTGAAGGCTGTTGCCCTGTGTCACAACGTGACCCCCGTGTACGAGGCCTGTGGCATGGCTGGCGAGACCGAGGTTGCCGAGGCAGACCAGGACTTCAGTGACGACAACCGCACCTACCAGGCCTCCAGCCCCGACGAGGTCAGTCGCCGAGGGCCACATCCCGGGCAGTCCCGCGGCACAGACAGCACCTCCCCTGGCTCCTCCCAGCTCTGCCAGGAGTGTTTGCTCTGTCTTTCTCGTCGGGTGAGGAAGGCTTGTCCGTGGTTTGCAGAATGGACTTTCACCACAGGCCAGCGCCCTCCTGGCCCAACCCCTGCCCTCACCCAGTCCTTGCAGGCAGGTGCCTTCTCATCCCAGAGTGCCCTGGGGTTGGGTCCAGGGAGGCGGGGAGCAGAGCCAGGTTGCTTGCTAATACCATGAGGTCTGCAGGCTGCGTCCTCCCATGTTCTCTCACCAAGGGAATCACCAGGCTTGCGAATCAAATCTCCAGGTATTTTGCTACAATTTAGGTACAGTATGTGTGTGTGTGTGCGCTCAGTCACTTGGTCGTGTCCAACTCTTTGCGGCCCGTGGACTATAGCCCGCCAGGCTCCTCTGTCCATGGGACTCCCAGGCAAGAGTACTAGAGTGGGTTGCCATTTCCTCCACCAGGACATCTTCCCCACCCAGGGATCAAACGCGCGTCTCTTCCATCTTCTGCATTGGTAGCTGGGTTCTTTACCACTAACGCCACCTGGGAAGCTCAGTTCTAGAAGTGCTGTTTATTCTGCAGGTGGGGCCAGCTCTTCTCCGTCCTGGAAATCCAGTAGGTCGTACCACAGCTGAGGCCCACCGCCCCAGTCGGTCCCTCTCCTGGTACTGCAAGCCGGGGTGTACAGCGCAGGGCCTGCAGCCTGTCCTGACTTCCTCGTGGTGAACCCCCAGTGGAGCAGCAGCTCAGGGCATTGACAGAGCTCCTACCACAGCTGTGTTTTTTTTTTAAAATTTTTGAAGCTCTCCTTACAGAGGTTCTTCCTTTTTTCTTAAACTGAAGTACAGCTGATATACCATCTCAGTTATAGGTGTACAAGGTAGACTTGCCTGGTGGCTCAGTGCTTCACAGTTTGTAAAGGTTATGCTCCATTTATAGTAACTAAAATGTTGGCTGTGCCTCCCGTGTTGTAGCCTGTTTTGTACTTAATGGTTTGTGCCTCTTCCCCGCCCCGTGGCTGCCCCTCCCCCTCCCCTCCCCCCACTGGTCGCCACTCGTCTGTTTTCTGCATCTGTGAGTCTGCTTCTCTCCTGTCACATCCACTGGTGTATGTGGCTTCCCCAGCAGGTCCAGCGGGAGCCTGCCCTGTGGCTCAGCCTTTGCCTTCTGTGAGTCTCAGTGCCTGTCTTCCCAGTAAGTGCTGGGGCGCCTGTGAGCTGGGATCCGGGCTGTGGTCAGCCGTGGGGACGCCCTGAAGCATAGCTGAGCCGTTGTGCAGAGCAGGGACCCAGGGCGTGGAGCACCGAGCCACCCTCGGGGCACACCCCCCGGCCCCACGTCCCTGGTGAGTGACGCAGCGGGCGAGAGCGCGGGGTCCCGTCCCTACGCCCCCGCTCTGCTTTACAGACCACATTGACCAGCAGGTGTGTAGAAACCGCTTTTCGACCAGAGCTCAGTCTGGCCTTTGGAATCACGCATGTCACCTGAAACACACGTCACTCATGGTCACCGTGGACGTGGGGCCTGGGCCGCGGAGGCGGGGGGTCAGGTGTCCAGGCTGCTGGCCTGGCCTTGGGTTGGCCTGGAGCGGATGCGCACCGGAGGGGAACGCCACCACTGTTTTTCTTGCAAAGAAGGAGTTACACTGTTCACATTCTAGCGGTCTAGAAATCCTCTCAAGTTCCATGTGATTACTTATTGAAAACATATTCTTTCCCACTTAGACCACAGATATTTTCCAAGGAAAATTTTATTGGAAGTTTTAAAAATCTTATATTACATGTTTACCTTATTACCTTCCAAAAATAAATACAAATTTTATTTAAAATACTTAGAATTTTTATCTTTAGCTTTTTGGGTTACAACATTTTTGGATTTTTTTTTTTTAAATTTTTGGAATTTTAAATTAGGAATTCACAATAGAGAGAGATTTCACTAATTTAAAGATTTCTAAAATTAAGTTAAAACTACTAACCTTATATTTAAATTTTTTATCTGAAAATTTCTTCCTACTTTAGAGAAATTGGACAATGATTAAAAATGGCAGGTCATTAAATAACCTCTAAGAAATCCCTAACCCATATTTTAAATCTGAAAATGAAAAGACTTGACTTCATCATAATTTTTAAAGCACTTTGTGGATGCAGTGTTTGCAGGTCCCTGGAGCCCAAGGAAAATCATCTAAACGGTTCATTATTTCACTTATTGAGCTTTGCTACAGTTAGGTTGACAGATGATGGCACTGTTTCCCAATCACCAAAATACTGTTTTAAAAGCATTTTTTATTGAATAAAGTGCTTAGAATATTGCACCCTGGAGCTTTTTTCAGGGAAATGGCTCAGTTGATGTTCTCTGCTTGCCCTCAGCCTTGACCTGTCAGCATGTGTGCAGTTAATAAGCAACCTTATCATTTAGGAGACTTAACCAGCTTCATATACTTGTGTCAACACCATACTCACAATCCCTAGGCTTAGGCTTTGCTTAGGCTCCTGTGTCATCTTAGTTTCAGAAAGTGTGACTTATTGAGTAGAATGTACTGGTTCTGAGTCTCTCATATTGCAGCAATTCTTCGTGTTCATTTTCCTGAAAAGAGCATCTTCTGCCTTACCTCTGCATGGGCACAGATGCATTTCTCCTGTTCCAGGAATGGCGTCTGGGGATTGACTTCAAGCCGGGAGAGGCTGTCCGAGGCACAGTCCCTGCACACTTACAGTGACGAGCGTGCTTGAAGCTGTCACGTGCAGCAGGGGCTGGGCTGTCAGAGCAGGAGTGATTTCGTATTCAGAACCTGCAGTCTACTTAGGCCCCGGTCGCTGTTTCTTATGATAAGTGATCAATATTTCATTTTCTCCAAGAGAGTAGAAAGTTTCGCTTGCCTGTCCCTTTGCCAGTACAGCCTCAGCATAGCAAACTCCCGCTTAGCAGACATATGTTCCAGAAATTCCTGGACATAGTTAAAACCCAGCCCTGGTGAGCTCTGTGTCCAGTGCAGCTGTGGAAGCTGAGCCCAAGCCCATGTCACCAACGGGCGCCACCAACTCAGCTCAGGGGCAGCGCCTCAGGCGCCAGGTCATCACCTCCACTGAGCAAGCCCAGCGCGACGTAAACCCAAGACCCCGGTCATTTCGGCTCAAAATGATCGATAGGTTGTGAGATTTTCAGTGACTTAAACCTGCGAACCTGCTGTTGTTAGTAACATTTTCTCCTTCACCTGTTTAAGTTCCGTATTAACTATTATTTCAGGGTGTAGCTATTTTTGTTCATGTGTACATTTCTGTGCAGGAATCAGCTGAAATTTCTGACAAACCATGAGTGGATTATTTACAAACAAAAGAATGACCGTCCTTAATGGCATTGCTTTTGATTTACTCCAATGTATGCAGCGTGCTGTAACTTTACACTCGTTTTATTGTGTGTGCTTATTGAAGCAGGACTAAATACGGTGTAGGATCAGCATGTTTATGGGGAACAGCTCCCCGTCTGTGACGTGAGTCCCCCTCCATGACCCTCAGGAGCAGGACAGAACACGAACCGCACAGCCTGCCCTGAGTATTGACTGGCAGCTTTTCCAGGTGGTCAGCTTGCACATTTTGTTCATAATTCTGTCAGATTATAGCAGTGATGGTAGTACTGCAATTGAAAATGAAGACGTGTCAGTGATCAGATTGTGATTTATAAGGAGCACAGTAGGAGAGGTGTCCCTGGAGTGTAGCTGGTGGCTCTGCAGATGCTAACATGGTAAAGGAGACTTCTCCTGAGCTTTTCAAGGACGACAGCACAGACATTGCTGAATAACGGAATTATAGCGAACGTTAATAACAAAATCTGTCCCACACTGGCTACTAGCGTGGAGAAGTGTGAGAGCATAAACAAATTGCCTGTGACAGTGATTGCCCAAGCATGTTACTAACTGTCCTGTGGATGAGATTTAGCTCAAGCTCCCATTTAAATACGTATTTTTCACACTTGCACTTTAATTATTTTGATCTTCATATTATTTTCAATAATCACATTGTTAGAAATGTCTAAAAGCCAAGTTAGAGAAGTAGTCATCCTTACGTGATCTCTTGCATCACTGACGGCATCCAGAGGGAGCAGGTAGGGGCAGCAGCTGCTCCAGCCCCCCCACCCCCACCGCCTCTCTGTGAGGCCACACCCCCCGCCCCCCCACCACACCTGCCCCAGCAGCTCTTCTTCTGTGAAGGCCCCGTGAGAAACGCCGCGCAGCAGCCGTGTGACACGAGACGGCAGCCCGGGAGGAGCCAGGGCCGTGGTCGTGCACCCCGAGAGGCTGCTCCCAGGTGCCCCTCGTGGGGGCAGTCGGCAGTGGGAAGCCCCGTCTCCACATCAAACCAGGACCACACCGACGGGAAGGAAGGGAGCAAGTGAAGCTGGTGTCCAACTAAAATGTTTAAGAGAAAGGCAAAACCAAAGAAAAGTAGGAGAAAGAAAAGATAAAGGAAAATATAAAAGTAATGATTGAAAAAGCAGTAAATTCAAAAGCTGATCCTTTGAAAATTAAATAAAATGGAAAAACTTGGCAAAAATAGTAAATAATACAAAACAGTGATTTCTAAGTAAACATACCCACCTAAAATTATGCATATGAAGGGTGTATAATAAACAGATGAGCTTACATTTTTAAAAGAGCATATTAAAACACAGCCCAAATGCTAATATTTTTTAAAACCTCTAAATATCCATGTTCAGGAAGAATACAGATAGCAAAATGGAGTGTAAGAACTACATAAAACCTCGGTAGACCAGAAAAAAAGAAGAAACAAAACTCTCTCCCTTTTTTCAATAGATAATGTGATTGTTTCCATAGAAAATCCCAAAAGCTCTGCTGAAAATTGAACTCTCTCCTAAGACTTAATAAGTGAGTTTACCAAAGTTGTATATTATGATATGCATATACAAGAATTACTCCTATTTGTATATGCCAGCAGTGAGCAGTTAAAAATTGAAATTTTTTAATGTGCCATTTATAGAGCACACACACAGAAAACTATGAAATGTTTAAGGATAGATCTGACAAAATACGTATAGGATTTGTGTGCTGGAAAGTGTAAGACAATGAAGAAAACTTGAGGACACTATATGTGAGAAATGTATTGTACACATGGATTGGAAGACTTTCTGTTACCAAGATGTCAGCTGATTTTTTATAAAGGTGCCATGTAAATCCATTACAGAAAAGATGATCAGAATAAATGGGGCACAGAACATTTGAACAGCCATTTGCAAATAGAGCCTGAACCAGTATGTCTCAGTAATAAGTAATAAAAATTAACTCAGATTGGTCATAGACCTAAATGAAAAACCAAAAGAATAAAATTTCTAAAAGAAAACATAGAAGAAAATCTTTGTCGGCTTGAGTTAGGCAATGATTTTGTGGGTCACAAACAGTGCAAGTTGTAAAAGAAAAAACTGATAAATTAGACTTCGAGGTAAAAATCCTGCATTCTTCAAGAAACATTGTTAAGAAAATGAAGACAAGCTACAGAGTTGTAGGATGTGTTTGCAAAATGCATACCTGATAAACGACCAGCAACTAGTACAGATAAAGAACTCACAAAACTCGATCATGAGAAAACAACCACTCAGTTTAAACAGAAGCAGAAAATTTGAACACCTGTGCCACCAAAAACAGGTGCGATCGCTGGCTGTGTGGAACCATGGAGCGGCCTGGGCGCTACTTTCGAGCGATGACATTTTGCTTGTGAAGAAGTGGCTAACCACGAACTAGTGACTCCTGGGGTGAAAATTTGGTTTTTACTCTCAAAGCCCAGATTACGCTGTATGAGCTCTTCACCCCCGTTTCTTCCAGGACCCAGAAGACTGCCTCACACAAGCCAGAGCTCAGACAGGGCTCCATATATTCTCTCCTGTCTTCAGTATCACATTGAGCTTCCCACTGTTCAACCACCTTGAAGAAGAGACTGTTTCTCCTTGGTTCAGGAGGTGTCTGTGGTGTCTGTCCCTTGGGGTAGAGCTCTGAACACAGCGGGCATCAAGGGTCTTCCCCGAGGCCATCATAGACCTCCTCGCTGTTGTCCAGCTCTGTAACCGGACGGTCATTTCTGCCACAGGTCTGAGTGGATCGTTGCCGCCCAGTCTGTGCGGGGCCTCCGGGGGCGCACTTGGCCACCAGAGCCTCCCCTCCTGACTGCCCGAGTCATGTGAAGAGCCTCCCCACCCTTGACTGATGCCCTTCATTCTGCGTTAGGAGACATTATGCTTTCAAACAGCATGTTTGTTTTAATTGCTTAATCATCTTTAGGAAGAAAATACGGTCAAACTGTCAGTACCTTAGAAATTTTCCTTCCTTTCACTGCTACATGTCACACCTCTGGATGTGAAGTTACTCCTCAAAGCCGTCTAAAAAGAACAGCACTAGTTTACTTCAGACATACAGAGAGCGCGGCCTGGACTCTGCGAGGCTGACTGTAGCCCCGAGGCTTGCCGAGGCAGGGTGGTGAAGCTCGGAGCCGGGGAGACCCTCTGCCCTCACGGGCCCCGCAGCCCCGCGCGTGTGGCCACAGGTGGTGGTGGCCGGGGTGCTGAGCCCGTGGCGAGGAGTCCTGCACGTTCCTGTCCATCCTCTGTGGCTGTTTGTTTACAGACCTGCTCAGAAATGTTAAGTTTTATCAGAGAGAGGCCCAGAGCTAAGCAACTGACATCAGAACAGTAACTAAAGTGTCTATCCTAAGTGTCTGTACCATTGATATCCTGAACACTTTTCTTCCTGTTGACAACAGACAGTTAAACTGCAGAATGCTCACTAAGAACAGCTACACGGATGCTAGGCTAGGTAGCAGAAGCCCAACTGATTTTTTGTGATAAATGCTACCTCCAAGGGGTTGTGAAACCAAGCATAAGCTAAATAATAAACAGATGTGAGTCACCAAATATAGAAACTTGCGTCCTGACTGCAGCGGGCCCAACGAGATGATAGGGTGTTCACAGGAAGATACAATTTATAGGTCAGGATATAATAGTAACCTTTCACTGCACAGACTGAAGGCGAACCTCGGGGTCCAGATCACGTGCAGATACAGAGAGGTTGTGTAGGAACGAGGAGTTTCACTTTCAGTTTATGTTTGCACTGGGCTGTGGAGTTGTTGATATGCCCCCTTTGACATGCCTCTGCTGATGTCCGTGTGTCCCTTTTGAATGCTGTAATTTGGGGAACAGCACTGATGCTCTAAATTATAGTCCTGTATCCTCATAGCATCTTGTTAGGGCCCGGCCTTCTATAGTATCTTAGTAACGCGCTGGAAATCCGGGGAAAGCAGGTTCTAATTTCAGCTCCACAGTGACTCACTGTGTCACGTTCACACGCTTGTGGACCCTGGAGTGGCCAGGGTCCCCTAGAAAGGCCTCAGAACAAGCAGGGCCAGCTCTGCCTCCTGGTAGCATCTCAGTGAGCTCACTGGCGCTGGCCTGACACCCTCCCCAACGGGGAGCGGTGGCCTCACCCCTCGCTGGTCCCCATGGGGAGCCTCACCCCTCACTGGTCCCCGCGGTGACCTCACCCCTCGCTGGTCCCCATGGGGAGCGGTGGCCTCACCCCTCGCTGGCCCCCGCGGTGGCCTCACCCCTCGCTGGTCCCCGCAGGTGGCCTCACCCCTCGCTGGTCCCCACAGGTGGCCCTGGTGCGGTGGACTGAGAGCGTCGGCCTCACGCTGGTCAGCAGAGACCTCACGTCCATGCAGCTGCGGACCCCCAGCGGCCAGATCCTCACCTACTGCATCCTGCAGACCTTCCCCTTCACGTCGGAGAGCAAGCGCATGGGGGTCATCGTCAGGGTATGCCTGCCCCTGCCCCGGTCAGGGTTGGCTCTGCTCACTGCAGGGCTGCTAAGGCTCCCTACAGGGCTTTATGCTTGTCCCAAAATTCAGACTGATAACTTATGCCCTAATGGTCGTGATTTGGAGCAACTTTCCTAAAACGACTAAGGCAGGGTGAGTACAAGGTGTCACTGGTGAGTTTTGAAATCAACTCGAGCTGCTTTGTTTTCCACTGCAGTAGCCACTGAAGAGTTTACCTGAAGACTGACTTATGACCGTAAAGTTGCTGTCAAATTTTTGGAGCAAATACCACAAATACATCTTGGATGTTGGCTAAACTAGAAGCTCATTCAAACTATGAAAATTTGAGAGGATTTCCCTTGCAGTCCCAGGCATATGTGCGTGTACAGGTTTTACTTCAAAAGCCTTAGCACAGCACCTTGCAAGCTGCCATCGTGGCCTCAGCTGCGGTCGGCCTGGGCGCCCAGGGAGGACACGGCCCTGCAAAGGGGGTGTTTGAGCAGCCCGCCTGGAGAGACGCGCTCCCAGGGGCTGCTGTCTCGGGCTGTTCCGTCTGGGCAGCCTCACCTGCAGGAGCAGCCTGGCCTCAGCAGGCGTGTCTCATTGCAGGATGAGTCCACAGCAGAGATTACGTTCTACATGAAGGGCGCTGACGTGGCCATGGCCTCCATCGTGCAGTACAACGACTGGCTGGAGGAGGAGGTATGCACTTGCTGGCATCTGCAGGTTCTTCATGCAGCGCAGGGCGTGAGCTGTGGGTACTCACTGGGGTCACTGGATGAACCGAGGTTCCAGTTTCAACCAGACATCAGTCAGCCCGTAGAGCAGAAGAGGTGGAAGAGCTGGTGATACGACACGTATTTGCTGTGTGAACAGCTGATGTTCGGGGTTTCGTGTGAATACACGTGGATATATGCAGGCAGGTCCTTATGAAGAATATTTTATGTTGGTAAAAAATAGAAAGCATCACTAATTAGTCACTAAAAAATCTGAAATAATATTGTCTTTATATCCAGAGTCATATTTTAACATGGTATTTATTTTGTAAACTAAATTATTACAAGATTTTAGTTAGAATTTTAATGTAATTCTAATTTGTACATAAGATTCACTTTAAACATGGAAAGTAAGACCCAGATATAACCAATCCTATATTTTCATCAAATTCTTCCTAAACAAGTATGATTTGTAATTGTTGTTCACATTTATGTGTTAATAAAAAGTTAGATTCAGAGGAGAACTAACCCCCTGAAGTCATGGGCATGACCCCCTCACTGTGCCTGTTGTTGCCGGGATCCAGTGCACCCCACCCCCACTGCATGCCTGGAGTCGGTCTGTCAGTCCAGGGACCACAGCCGACGTCCATGACGGTATTGGCAATATGAATCAATAGCTCCTCCAGGCACTGGATTTAATCAGGGACATGAATAAATTAAACTCCCTGAAGACCTAGTAAAATGCCATAAAAATTACTTTTGGTAATAATGATGTGCAATTAATTATAAAATCCTTGTTTAATTTATTTAGCTTTATGAGGTCAAATCAATAAATGTCTTGCAACAGACAGATAATGTCAGATTGTTTTTCACGAAGATAACTTTATTAAAAATCCTTTATGCGTTTATTTCCAACATTGTAGTTTCTTCCATCTACACATCTTTCGACCCCCACCCGCATCTTTGTTGTAGTACTATTGTTGTCTGAGAGCCTTCCGGTTTATTCAAAAGCCCGCAGGTTCTTGAAGCCTGAGTTTACAGGGGCTGTTCTGTGTCAGGGAGGCACCCAAGTGAAATTTTGGTTATAAACTTGTTTCCCAAATTTGAAAAACAAAACCACCAACACTTGCCCTTGTGTGGTGGAAAGGGCAATGGCGTGAGGCCTGCCCTGTGAGCACCTCCTCCGTGGACCGCGCTGGAGGTGCTGGGGGGCAGCTCCTTCTCCGATACCGCTCCACTGCCCACTCCTGCGGGAGGCCGTGACAGTGACTGCCGGGGGTTGCCGAGCCCATGGCGAGCCTGTGACCTGCCTGTGTTCTCCCAGTGTGGAAACATGGCCCGTGAAGGCCTGCGCACGCTCGTGGTGGCCAAGAGGGCACTCACGGAGGAGCAGTACCAGGACTTCGAGGTGAGCGGGGAGCCGCCCCTGGGGCCACCGTCACCAGGTGGGCAGGGCGTCTGGCCTGTCGGTCCAGCGTGACTCATGGCCCCGCCGTCATCCTCAGAGCCGCTATAACCAGGCCAAGCTGAGCCTCCACGACCGGACGCTCAAGGTGGCCGCGGTGGTGGAGAGCCTGGAGCGGGAGATGGAGCTGCTGTGCCTGACAGGCGTGGAGGACCAGCTGCAGGCAGACGTGAGGCCCACCCTGGAGATGCTGCGCAACGCCGGCATCAAGGTACAGCCCGGGAGTGTTCCCCGAACCAGGTACCCCCGCCCCCAGGTACCCTGCCACCCACAGCAGTGGTCCCCCAAACCAGGTAGCCCGACCCCTGGGGTACCCTGCCACACACAGGAGTGGTCCCCCAAACCAGGTACCCCCCGGGGTACCCTGCCACACACAGGAGTGGTCCCCTGAACCAGGTACCCCCCCGGGGTACCCTACCACCCACAGGAGTGGTCCCCCAAACCAGGTAGCTCCCTGGGGTACCCTGCCACCCACAGGAGTGGTCCCCCAAACCAGGTACCCCCTCGGGGTACCCTGCTACCCACGGCAGTGGTCCCCCGAACCAGGTAGCCCGCCCCCCGGGGTACCCTGCCACGCACAGGAGTGGTCCCCCGAACCAGGTAACCCCCCCGGGGTACCCTGCCTCCCACAGCAGTGGTCCCCTGAACCAATACCCTGCCCCGGGGGTGGTCCCCTGGAACTCAGCAACCTGTCCCCTTGGGGTGGTCCCTTGGAATTCAAATAAGATGGAGTGTGGGAGGGTCTGTAAGCAGAGGTCTCTGCATGACCCTCAGAGAAGAAACCAGCACATCCGGAAGCTTCCGAGTCCCCAGCTGGACGCCCATCCGCAGAGGTGCGGGCAGTTCCGTGCCGCCCCCAGTTCGCAGGCACTCCCAGGGAGGGCTGGTTGCCCCCTGGCCCGGCCCGAGCTGCCTGCACTGCAGCCTGTACCCACTTTGGGGGTCTCCCATAAACTGCACAGCGCTGCCTGCTGACCCACAGACCGGCTGGCTTCTTGGCGGTTTGTCCTCTTCGGGTCCGGGAAGATGAGGGCTTTGGCTGTAAGCTTCAGTTTGTTTTCTTGCCTTCCGTGCTCTCACTGAAGCTGAAGTGCAGTTATGGGGGGCAAGAAGCATGCTGCCTCAGAACAGGCCCTCCACTTTTGAGAACTGTACTGAAGAGAAACGCTTGTGTCTTGCTGGACCCGAGAGCACACTTGGGGGAGCTGTCGGGACACAAAGCCGTGCCAGCGTCAGACAACAGTGCCCTCGGCACAGCTCGAGGAGGGCGCCGTGACAGCACAGAGAGACACAAGAGGCCCCCGCCCGCTGAGGGGTACTGTGGGGCCCCCGTGGGGGTCCAGGCTGCTGTCCAGGTGGGAGTCAGAATTAGAGAGAGCGGCTCGGACTCTGAGCGCTGAACCAGCCTCAGCCCGTCCTGCCAGGAAGCTGGGTGGAGACGTGAGACGGGTTCAAGCAGACAGCCTGCCTGTTCACCGTGTTTCTTCCTGAGTTCCGCCCAGTCCAGCTCTCGGGTGTCATCCTGGGTGGTCTTGGGTAGAGATGTGGGTGTCTGCCGTAGCTGCTCCCTGAGCACTGGAGAAGGGCTTGGTGAGGTTCTGCCCTTGTTCCTCCCCTTTTTCCATCTGAAGATGAAGACTCCGTTGTCCCGTCCCGTGGAAGGATGCAGTTTCAGCCCATCCTCTGAGCATGAGCCATGGCGCTCGCAGGGCACGGTCACCAGATTGTTGGGAGCGGGGCTTCTTGTTCTGTGGCTTGTTTCCAGCCATGTCCAACCAATGTTACTTAGATCTAGGCTCAGTAAGGTGAATCTAAATGTGTAACAGAAATAAAAACACAAATCCTCAGACACTGAAAAGAGCCACTGGAGCAGAGAGCCAGTATACTGTGTAAGTTTGTGTCCTGTGCCCCAAATTCATGCTTATGTGTGATACATAAGACACCTAAAAAATTCAGATGATAGAGACTACTGATATTATGGAAAGTATGTATAAACCATTCTGTTATGTATAAAGTGTGCTGATTTTGCTCTCTTTTCAGGCTAGGGAGATGCACACACTAATATGTGCATGTGTGTGTTATTTATAAGTAAGAGTGGTCTCAGGAGTTCCTTGGTCACCTAGTGGTTAGGATTCTGGGCTTCCACGGCCCAAGTTTAGTCCCTAGCCAGGGAACTGAGATCCCACAAGCCACAGGGTGCAGCAAAAATTAAGTAAAATAATAACAATAATAAATGGGCTAAATCTTTTTCATGGTCTTGTTCAACATGCCTTATTTGGCACAAACAACTTCTGGCTTAACCACTGCCCATCTACCCCTCTTGAAGCCCAGCTTTCAACTTAGAAGCTCACAGGTCAGACAGGAATCTGGGGTCCTCAGCTCTGCAGACCCCCAGCCCTGTGGTCCTTAGTCCACAAAGCTCATGCCCCGAGTCCTTTGCCTGCCCCGGCCCCAGCTGCCGCGTCTGCACGTTACTCTGCTCTTGCCATTCCCATTAGCACATCATCTGAGACGTTCTGACTCCATCATCACAGTCTCCGGTGCACGGAGCAGTGACACTAGGTACACTTGCACTGCCGCCGCCGCCTGCCTTCACTCACCACATTGTCAGGGTGAAGCTGCCCCTGGGCTGCCGGCTCTCCCGCCCGTAGCCCAGCACCTGCCGGTCCATTGGTCTCTATGAGCCCGACTCCTCTAGGGATTGCATTTAGGCAGGATCAGGCAGTGTTTGCCCTTGGCAACTGGTTTGTTCCACCCAGCACAGTGTCCTCGAGGTTTGCCTGCACTGTAGCAGGTGTCGGAGGGACCACACTGGGGTTCTCCACCATCCATCCGTGGACTCTCGCCTCACTTCACGTTTCAGCTGTTGTGAATAGTGACGCTGTAGATGCAGGTGTGTGTCCAAGGGCAGAGACTTAAGAGGTGAACGTGTGACAGAGCTGGGGCTCACCCGCCGGGACTGTCTCCTAGATATGGATGCTGACAGGCGACAAGCTGGAGACTGCCACGTGCATCGCCAAGAGTTCTCACCTGGTGTCTCGAACGCAGGACACACATGTTTTCAGGCCGGTAAGTCTACGTCCACATCTCTTTGAACTTTAAATGCTTTGAATTAAAATTTACTGGTTTTGTGAGAACGTAAATTAATTACTACCTATTTAAAAAGAGAAATAATTTCCTTACTCAATTTATAAATGTTAAAAATAGATTTCTATTAGTTACATATATTAATGTGATCAGAAAGCTGCTTTTGATAGAGTGAAACAAGATATACATTCAAGAGTATTTTCCTGTAGTATTATTAGAATTATTAACAACTAAATATCTATTTTAAAATAGACATACTGCCATCACGTTCCATTCGATTTATAAAAGTGTATAGTGATTTAAAAAAATTACATCTGGGAATTCCTTGGCGGTCCAGTGGTTAGGACTCGGTGCTTTCACTGCCGAGGCCTCCGGTTCAGTCCCTGGCCCGCAACTAAGATCCCGCAAGCTGTGTGGTGTAGCCAAGAAATAATAATGTCTGTCTCTTAGTCATACACGTTACTTGCGGTCCAGAGGCCGCTTTTGTGAGGCAAGCTATAAATGCAAAGTAGACGTGTTTTTAATCTACTGCCATCTTCAGATTAAATGTTCTCCTTTAATTAGATCAAAGGAAATTAATAGAAATGATTTAAATTTATGTGTTTACTGTATCTATTAGTTATGATGAAATTTGATTCAAACAAAAAGTAAGTTTCTTGGGTCTTGATTGATGGTGGCTGAGCAGACATGGTGTGTGTCTATCTTCCAAATGAAGCACTTGCACCTACAGAAATAGTGATTTGAATATAATTTACATGTAAATTCGTTTATCTCGAAGCATCAGAATCGCTAATTAGGCCCCGCAGACTACTATTTGCAATTAAATTATTAATGATTCTGATAAAACTTCAGATCAATTTTTGTTGATTTTTCAGTGTTATAGCCCCACAAATAAAATCTCCACAATAAAAACTACCTACTTAAAGATGAGTCTGGGATTAATTTGAAACACATGAAACTTTATTTTAGTCCTATAATATATCATTCCTTTTATGCCCCATAAAATCTCCACAGAAAGAATGTCAAAAACTGGTGTGTTGGCTTCTGAAATGTTTACATCCTAAAATTAATGATATTTTGAGATTATGGCTCGATTTTGCATTGTTTAGTCCTCCAGATACTTAGTTGGCCTGCACTACACAAGAAGTTGAAGCTCATGACAGAAGCGTTTTTTGTCACTTGCCTTGTTATGAACGAGGCGTCTGTAAATGGTCCTTCCGTCCCCCACCCCTGCTCAGCCTCCTCAGACATCCACCCGACGCCCAACCCCGAGAGTGTAGACCGTCTGTTCGTGGCTGCCACGCTCTCTCACACGCGTGTGCTCATGAGCGCTCATGTGGGGGCCTGCCACGCTGTCACCCGTGTGTGCTCGTGAGCGGTCACGGGGCGTCTGGCGCTCGCGGGGGCAGGGGCTGCTGTGCTCTCACACGCGTGTGCTCGTGAGCGCTCACAGGGCGTCAGGCACTCACGGGGCAGGCTGCCCCCCTCTTCACTCACTTCATCTTATTGCGGTTATAGTGCTTGCCCTGCCAGTGCGTCTCCTGCTCTGAGTTGCCACAAATTGGGAAACAATGGTATTAAATAAGTAGGTGTTTACTGCCAGCACTGCAGAAGAAATTTGGAAGACAGTTTGTTACAGCGTTTCCTGTGTCTGAAGCTCCATCATGCTAACTGGGCCTTTTTCCCCTTTTGTGGAGGTGACCAGCCGTGGAGAAGCCCACCTGGAGCTGAACGCCTTTCGAAGGAAACACGACTGTGCACTGGTCATTTCCGGGGACTCCCTGGAGGTGAGGCTGGCCTGCCCCAGGCCTGTCCATCTGTCCTCCCTGGAGGTGAGGCTGGCCTGCCCCAGGCCTGTCCGTCTGTCCTCCCTGGAGGTGAGGCTGGCCTGCCCCAGACATGTCCATCTGTATTTCCTTCTCCCTGGAGGTGAGGCTGGCCCGCCCCAGGCCTGTCCGTCGGTCTGTCCTCCCTGGAGGTGAGGCTCGCCCTGCCCCAGACCTCTCCATCTGTTTGTCCTCCCTAGAGGTGAGGCTCGCCCTGGCCCTAGACCTATCTGTCTGTCTGTCCTCCCTGGAGGTGAGGCTCCCCTGCCCCAGACCTGTCCAGTCTGTCTGTCCTGCCTGGAGGTGAGGCCACGCCTGCTCCTAGACCTGTCCGTCTGTCCTTCTCCATGGAGGTGAGGCTCACCCTGCCCCTAGACCTGTCTGTCTGTCCTCCCTGAAGATGAGGCTCGCCCTGCCCCTAGACCTGTCCGTCTCTCTGTCCTTCCCCGTGGAGGTGAGGCTTGCCCTGCCCCTAGACCTGTCTGTCTGTCTGTCCTTCTGCCTGGAGGTGAGGCTCGCCCTGCCCCTAGACCTGTCTGTCTTGTCCTCCCTAGGGGTGAGGCTCATCCTGCCCCTAGACCTGTCTGTCTGTCCTCCCTGGAGGTGAGGCTCTCCCTGCCCCTAGACCTATCCGTCTGTCTGTCCTTCTGCCTGGAGGTGAGGCTCGCCCTGCCCCTAGACCTGTCTGTCTGTCTGTCCTTCTGCCTGGAGGTGAGGTTCACCCTGCCCCTAGACCTGTCCTTCTCCATGGAGGTGAGGCTCACCCTGCCCCTAGACCTGTCTGTCTGTCCTCTCTGGAGGTGAGGCTCGCCCTGCCCCTAGACCTGTCCGTCTCTCTGTCCTTGTCCATGGAGGTGAGGCTCACCTTGCCCCTAGACCTGTCTGTCTGTCCTCTTTGGAGGTGAGGCTCGCCCTGCCCCTAGACCTGTCTGTCTGTCCTCCCTGAAGATGAGGCTCGCCCTGCCCCTAGACCTGTCCGTCTGTCCTTCCCCGTGGAGGTGAGGCTTGCCCTGCCCCTAGACCTGTCTGTCTGTCCTTCTGCCTGGAGGTGAGGCTCGCCCTGCCCCTAGACCTGTCTGCCTGTCTGGCGGCCTGTGGGCTTCTGCAGGTGTACCTGCCAGGCTGCCTTGCTGGTCAACACTGTTTCTGGGTCTCTGCTCTCAGCAGGCCACGTGCAGCCCTATGAGGGGTGGGCCCCGAGGGGCGGCCGCTGTGCTGCAGTGAGAGCCTGGCCCACACGGCTCTTACCTCTGCTCTGCCGCCAACTCCCTCAGTCCTTCTCCAGGCGCCTGGAGCCTGCTCCGTGTTAGCAGCATGGCCGCCCTCGAGTCCTGGCTCTGGAACCCCACGTCATGATCTAAATTCACCCACACACAGGCGTCCAGCAGGGGCCCGGGACCCCGGAGAGCCTGTGCTCCTGGAGACCCCCGCATGGGCTGGGCGCCTCGTGGAGCTGTCCAGTCCCCTCTCCTCACTCTGCTCATGGGCCTGGCGGCCACAGTTACCCAGACAAGGGGGTGCCAGACACCCACACCCTCTGCAGCTTGCCCACGGTTCTCGCAGATGTTCCTAGGAGTCTGGGCGAAGTGGTGGGTCCTCTTGTGACCCAGCCCTTGTCAGTGGGACGCTGAGGCCAGCTGGCCAGGGTGGGGGCAGCACTCACACTTCCCCAGGGGAGCAGCAGGGATGGCCGCGCCCTCTGTGGCCGCGTGCCTGCGGGTGGCGCTGTGTCTCCAGCTCTCCCCGTGGACCCATGAGGGGCTGGCGGCCATGGTCACAGAGCCTGCCGCCCATGCTGCTGGGCTCTGCACCTCCCAAGCCTGCTCAGCGGCCCCTCAGAACTGCCTGGGAACATGAGGCCTGGACGGCAGAGCCACGGCCGTGACTCGGAGTGTGCAGCTCAGTTGTGGGGCCCCGCAGCCTTCAGGCAGCTTTGGGGGATCTTTATTTTCCCAGCCAAGATAGGGAGCTAGGGATCAAAGTGTTCCATGTGACCAGAAACTAAGATCTTTTCAGCCGGGCAAGGAGGCGGGCTGGTCGGAGGCCGCCCTGGAGTCCTGGCCTTCCAGCTGCGCGTCTGCTGTCTGTCCCTGGCTGTGAACCCAGGCCTGCCCCTCCCCCAGGTCTGCCTGAAGTACTATGAGCATGAGTTCGTGGAGCTGGCCTGCCAGTGCCCGGCCGTGGTCTGCTGCCGCTGCTCCCCAACCCAGAAGGCCCACATCGTCAAGCTCCTGCAGCAGCACACAGGCCGGCGCACCTGCGCCATTGGTGAGCGTCCCCACATGGGGGCGGGCGCCCTGTCTCCCTGCCGGCTGGACCCTGTCTGCTGTCAGTGAGGGAGGCGCCCCCCGCCTCACACCCTGTTCCCTGCCTCAGGTGACGGAGGGAATGATGTGAGCATGATCCAGGCGGCAGACTGCGGGATCGGCATTGAGGGGAAGGTGCGGCGAGCCTTGTCCCTGCCCCCCCCCCCCCCCCGCACCTGCTCCCGGGGGCTCCAGCACATGGGGGGGAGGGGGGCGAGGTGGGGCCCACCGCCCTGCGGGAGCAGCTCCCTAAAGGTCAGGTGGGGACAGTCACGACCTGCCAAGACTGGGTGCCCGGGCCAGTCTGTCCTCTGAGCTCACATGAAAACACCCAGAGAGACGGGGCACGCACAGGATCCCAGCCCCTTTGCTTCCTGGGCCCACAGTCGAGTGTCTGGTACAGCTGAACCTGCAGCTGCTCGTGGTGGGGTGGGTGGGGCGGCTCCAGCTGAGGTGACAGGTTGTGAGGACTGTCTTGCAGACGCTCGAGGTCCCTGCTTAAGATCCTGGAGCGCCCACAGTGCTGGAGCTGGGCCCTCCCGAGGTCCTGGGGGCAGCGGCCGCTCCTCAGCCCAGAGTGGGCTTCCCGTGGGCAGGGGCCCCGCACAGTGCCACCCGCTCTGCACTCCCAGGAGCTGTGGGTCGGACGCACCCCGCAGGCCCGTCCCTAGCAGCATGTCGCTGCCCGGTGGGTTCAGCTGGTCCTGAGCACCCCGCCCGCCCTTGCAGGAGGGGCGGCAGGCCTCGCTGGCAGCCGACTTCTCCATCACTCGGTTCAAGCACGTCGGCCGCCTGCTCATGGTGCACGGCCGCAGCAGCTACAAGCGCTCCGCGGCGCTCGGCCAGTTCGTCATGCACCGGGGCCTCATCATCTCTACAATGCAGGTGCGCCTGGCCCTGCCCTGCCCCCAGCCCCACCCCAATCCCCGCCCCCAACCCCACCCAATCCTCGCCCCCGGCCCTGCCCACTCCCAGCACCCCTCCCGCCCCCGCCCCTGCCCCTGCCCCCGCCCGCCTGGAGGACGGTGGGCCGTGGCTCCTCCGGTGCCTCGCATTCTGAGCACCAGAACAGGGCCTGCGTCACTGCTCTTTCCCTCCAGGCCGTGTTCTCCTCTGTCTTCTACTTCGCGTCGGTTCCTCTGTACCAGGGCTTCCTCATGGTCGGGTAAGTGGACCGTCCAAGCACACACAGCGGCCGTACATCGGGAAGACGGTCCCTGGGAACCTGGGGGGCTGTAGCCGGAGCGGTTCCCGCCTGGTCAGCGTCAGGACAATCACACACGTGAGCGTGGGAGACAGCCCCTCTCCGTCTGTCCCCTGGCGATCCCGCTGTCACTTGTTCTCCTTAGAAACTGGTTTCCTGGGGAAGCTACACTGTGTCCGAGCAGGGCAGCCCCTTCCTGGGGCCCACATCCTCCAGGCCAGACATGGTTCTTTCTGGCAGGACGTGAAGTTAGCAGCAAAGACAACAGGGGCAGACAGTGCTGGGACAGGCCTGACATCCTGGGACAGCCACTAGGAAGCCTCCCAGGGGAGCACAGCTGAGTTAAGAACACAGGCCTCACTAGGTGTTGGCAAGAAGGGGGCTCCAGGGCCTCTACAGCTCCCAGCTGGAGCGCACAGTGGGAAAGCAGCCCAGAAACAGAGTAAACCTTTGGCCCGACGGCCCTCACCTCCCTGTGTGCCTGTTGCTACAGGAAGACCCCTCCTCTATTTAGCACAGTCCTGCGAAGCCGTGACGCCCAGCAGCTGACTCGGAAGATCCACTGAGTCGTGTCCCTGCAGACCAGGGACGAAGGCTTGGGCTGCGAGGGGCGGACCTGAGGACCATGCGGGTGGCCTGGCCTGGGTGCCGGAGGGGGCTTGGGACTTGGGGCGGGGCAAGCTGGCAGGAGGGGGCTGTGGCCCTGGAGGAGGTCAGCCAACCAACCGCCCACTGGAGACCACCCTCAGCAGAGTCAGTTGGTCATAGGGGTGGTGATGATCTTTTCCTTAATTTGGTCAAAAAGCTAGAGAAGCTTCTGACATAAGAACAAGGGTTTTCATGGACACACTTTAGAAAAACAGAGCCTTCTCAGGCCCGGATGTGAGGGTCACTAGGGGCACGGAGCCTGGGCTGGGCTTGTCGGCCCTGCAGGGTATGGGCCAGGCTCAGGCTGGGTGCCTCGGCCTCTGGGCCCAAGTGCTAAGGAGACGAGCAACAGTCTTTAGAGGTTTTGAGGACAGCAGAGAGCCTGTGCCCGTCAAGCCTGACGCAGGAATCAGAGGCTGACCCTGTAAGTGGAGTCTGGAGCCAACTGGACAGCAGACAGGCGTGGAGGGCGCGGTGGGGACGCTGCGGGTCAGGAGACGGCAGAGCAGCCCATGGCGAGGGGGGTCGGTGTTGTCACCCCCAGGAAGCACGTATTTCAACCACCATGCACCCCCCCGCCCCCGCCCTGACCTTTCGGAGGGCTGCCGCCCCTGTGGCCGAAGCACACTCTGGTGAGGAATCGGAGGCCTGGCTCCTCACGGGGGGGCGTGCAGTGGCATGGCGTTGGGCACTGTGGCGAGCTCAGTGACTTTTTCTAAAACGAAGTACACAGCTGCCTGCACCCCTGGACCTCCGGACCCAGCTGACACCCCCATCTGAAATAAGTGACACTTATTTTTACAAAGGAAAAAAACGCTGTGCAGACTGTAGCCGCTTTATTTGTGTTAGTGATAACCAGGAACGGGCTGACATAGGCGCACTGCAGAGAAGGGGTTGCGGAACTGCCCTGCCCAGAGCCGGGGACCGGGGACCAGCTGAGCGAGAGGCCAGACCCCCGGTGCCCACTGTGTGACACCAGCCTGTCGCCGTCAGGGACAGTGGTTGTGACATGGAGAACAGTCACCAGGGGGTCGGCGGGGCAGCAGGAAACAGGCGGGCTCCAGGGCCCCCGGTGGCCTCCCAGGCTGAGACTGGCTGCAGTTCTGGAGATGCGGCCACTGGGGGAAGCTAGCTAACGGCTCCTTGGGGTCTGTCTGGGTTTTCTGTGATAACTCTACTGACGTCTGCAGCAGTCTCAAAGTTTTAATTAAAAAGCTTTAATTAAAACCGAAAGTTTGGATTCCACTGCCTGTGAGCATTGTGGCTTGTAGGCCTCGCTCCAGTGCTTTAGGACAGGTTCTGCTCTGTTGCCAACTTGTTTTTGTTTTGTTTAGGGTTTGACTTTGGCCTCTGGTGAAAGGGGTGTGCTCCTGAGGTCACCTCCCTGCTCTCCTTCAGGTACGCGACCGTCTACACCATGTTCCCCGTGTTCTCACTGGTGCTGGACCAGGACGTGAAACCGGAGATGGCCATGCTCTACCCGGAGCTGTACAAGGACCTCACCAAGGTGCGGCCCGCTAGACCCAGGGAGGGGGGCAGCTGCAATGCTCTGCGTAAAACTGTGCTTGTGAGGAGCGGGGGGCCACCTCCCATCCCCTGGAGCTGCCAGGTTCGTACCTGGGTGGGCCGGGGGCCTGGGGTCTTCACAGGTACCCGCACGCGGCCGCTGGGAGACATGTGTGCTGCTCCATTGATAGAGCTGCTCCCCTGTCTCTCCAGGGGCGATCCTTGTCCTTCAAGACCTTCCTCGTCTGGGTTCTGGTCAGCATTTACCAAGGTAAGGCAGACCCCTCTCCTGGGCTGAAGCTGCCCTGCCTTCTGTTAGCAGTGGTGTTCTGCCTGCTGGTTAAATTCCCCAGGCTCCACATTTTGTCTGCGGTTGAAGATCACCTTCTGTTTATCTTGCGAATCGATCTCCAGCAGCTGGCCCAGCAGGCCCCTTCCCAGCGCAGCGTGGGCTGGCATTTCTTACTGGTCCAGGTCACCTAAAGACCAACCTGGTTTTAAAGAAATGACAATTCTGAAAAATGTAATCAGCCCTTATGACAGCATCTGGCCCACACAGTGGCTTGCTTTCTTGGTGTGGTGGCAGGAGGTGGCGAGATGGGGATCCTGTAGTTGGAAGGAGCCCTCGTGGCATCCCAGAGAAACAGGTGCCCGTGGAGAGTGTGGGCTGTGGCTGGACCCCGTAGGGGACACCAGGGTGTGATCACCAGCTGGGGAGGCAGGGCTCCCCACATTCTGCAGCCGCTGCACGTCCAGAGTGTCCATGCGGCGCCACTTAGCCCCCCCAGGCCGTGCAGGCCCGTGTCTGTCGGCGCGGTCTGTCTGTTACCAGCAGCCTCACGGTGACGCAGCCGCCAGCCCACAGCGGAAGGCCGTGCTCTCTCCCAGGCGGCATCCTCATGTTCGGGGCGCTGGTGCTCTTCGAGTCCGAGTTCGTGCACGTGGTGGCCATCTCCTTCACGGCCCTGGTGCTCACGGAGCTGCTGATGGTGGCGCTGACCGTCAGGACGTGGCACTGGCTCATGGTCGTGGCCGAGCTGCTCAGCCTTGGCTGCTACGTGGCCTCGCTCGCTTTTCTCAATGAATATTTTGGTAAGTTACCATGGAATTGTTTTCTGAATAACTGTCTCTTCCTGGTTTTTACATGTTTTTCTTGTTGCTTGTGCTGCGTGATCTTTGATACTGATTGCAGACAGCTTGACAGCTTCACAGCACACAGCTCAGTTTGCGGGAAGATGGAACTCCGTGTAGTGATGCCCAGAGCTGGGCCAGGCTCCCCACGGGCGCGGTCTCCTTGGTCCTCTTCCTGCTGGAAGTGCTGAGGCTCTCAGGGCGGGGCCCGCATGCCCACCCCCTCCCCCAAATGTGTGCGTGAAGAACAGGACATGGGGTGCAGAGGACAGGACACGGGCGCAGAGGATAGAGGATAGGACGCGGGCTGCAGAGGTCAGAGGACAGGATGTGGGGCACAGAGGACAGGACACGGGCGCAGAGGACAGAGGACAGGACGCGGGGCACAAAGGACAGAGGACAGGACGCGGGGCGCAGAGGACAGAGGATAGGACGCAGGCTGCAGAGGTCAGAGGACAGGATGTGGGGCACAGAGGACAGGACGCGGGCGCAGAGGACAGAGGACACGACACGGGGGACAGAGGACAGGATGCGGGACACAGAGGACAGAGGACAGGACGCGGGGCGCAGAGGACAGAGGACAGGACGCGGGGCGCAGAGGACAGAGGACAGGACGCGGGCACAGAGGACAGAGGACAGGACACGGGGCACAGAGGACAGGACGCGGGGCGCAGAGGACAGAGGACAGGATGAGGGGCGCAGAGGACAGAGGACAGGACGCGGGCACAGAGGACAGAGGACAGGACGCGGGGCGCAGAGGACAGAGGACAGGACACGGGGCACAGAGGACACGACGAGGGGCACGGAGGACAGAGGACAGGACGCGGGGCACGGAGGACAGAGGACACGACGCGCGGCATAGAGGACAGGACGCGGGGCACGGAGGAAAGGACACGGGCGCAGAGGACAGAGGACAGGACGCGGGGCACAGAGGACAGGACACGGGCGCAGAGGACAGAGGACAGGACGCAGGGCACGGAGGACAGAGGACAGGACGCGGGGCACAGAGGACAGGACACGGGCGCAGAGGACAGAGGACAGGACGCGGGGCGCAGAGGACAGGACACGGGCGCAGAGGACAGAGGACAGGACGCGGGGCACAGAGGACAGGACGCGGGGCGCAAAGGACAGAGGACAGGATGAGGGGCGCAGAGGACAGAGGACAGGACGCGGGGCGCAGAGGACAGGATACGGGCGCAAAGGACAGAGGACAGGACGCAGGGCACAGAGGACAGGACACGGGCGCAGAGGACAGAGGACAGGACGCGGGGCGCAGAGGACAGGATACGGGCGCAGAGGACAGAGGACAGGACACGGGCACAGAGGACAGGACACGGGCGCAGAGGACAGAGGACAGGACACGGGCGCAGAGGACAGAGGACAGGACGCGGGGCGCAGAGGACAGAGGACAGGACACGGGGGACAGAGGACAGGACGCGGGCACAGAGGACAGAGGACAGGACACGGGGCGCAGAGGACAGAGGACAGGACGCAGGGCGCAGAGGACAGAGGACAGGACACGGGGCACAGAGGACAGGACGCAGGGCGCAGAGGACAGGACACGGGGGACAGAGGACAGAGGACAGGACACAGGGCGCAGAGGACAGGACACGGGCACAGAGGACAGGACAGGACACGGGGCACAGAGGACAGAGGACAGGACGCGGGGCACAGAGGACAGGACACGGGCACAGAGGACAGAGGACAGGACGCGGGGCACAGAGGACAGGACACGGGCACAGAGGACAGGATGCGGGGCACGGAGGACAGGACACGGGCGCAGAGGACAGAGGACACGACGCGGGGCACAGAGGACAGAGGATACGACGAGGGGCACGGAGGACAGAGGACAGGACGCGGGGCACGGAGGACAGAGGACACGACGCGCGGCATAGAGGACAGGACGCGGGGCACGGAGGACAGGACACGGGCGCAGAGGACAGAGGACAGGACGCGGGGCACAGAGGACAGGACACGGGCGCAGAGGACAGAGGACAGGACGCAGGGCACGGAGGACAGAGGACAGGACGCGGGGCACAGAGGACAGGACACGGGCGCAGAGGACAGAGGACAGGACGCGGGGCGCAGAGGACAGGACATGGGCGCAGAGGACAGAGGACAGGACGCGGGGCACAGAGGACAGGACGCGGGGCGCAGAGGACAGAGGACAGGATGAGGGGCGCAGAGGACAGAGGACCGGACGCGGGGCGCAGAGGACAGGATACGGGCGCAGAGGACAGAGGACAGGACGCAGGGCACAGAGGACAGGACACGGGCGCAGAGGACAGAGGACAGGACGCGGGGCGCAGAGGACAGGATACGGGCGCAGAGGACAGAGGACAGGACACGGGCACAGAGGACAGGACACGGGCGCAGAGGACAGAGGACAGGACACGGGCGCAGAGGACAGAGGACAGGACGCGGGGCGCAGAGGACAGAGGACAGGACACGGGGGACAGAGGACAGGACGCGGGCACAGAGGACAGAGGACAGGACACGGGGCGCAGAGGACAGAGGACAGGACGCAGGGCGCAGAGGACAGAGGACAGGACACGGGGCACAGAGGACAGGACGCAGGGCGCAGAGGACAGGACACGGGGGACAGCGGACAGAGGACAGGACACAGGGCGCAGAGGACAGGACACGGGCACAGAGGACAGGACAGGACACGGGGCACAGGACAGAGGACAGGACGCGGGGCACAGAGGACAGGACACGGGCACAGAGGACAGAGGACAGGACGCGGGGCACAGAGGACAGGACACGGGCACAGAGGACAGGATGCGGGGCACGGAGGACAGGACACGGGCGCAGAGGACAGAGGACACGACGCGGGGCACAGAGGACAGAGGACACGACGAGGGGCACGGAGGACAGAGGACAGGACGCGGGGCACGGAGGACAGAGGACACGACGCGCGGCATAGAGGACAGGACGCGGGGCACAGAGGACAGGACACGGCTGCAGAGGACAGAGGACAGGACGCGGGGCGCAGAGGACAGGACACGGGCGCAGAGGACAGAGGACAGGACGCGGGGCACAGAGGACAGGACACGGGCGCAGAGGACAGGACGTGGGGCACAGAGGACAGAGGACAGGACGCGGGGCACAGAGGACAGGACACGGGCGCAGAGGACAGAGGACAGGACGCGGGGCACGGAGGACAGAGGACAGGACGCGGGGCGCAGAGGACAGCGGACAGGACGCGGGGCACAGAGGACAGGACAGGGGCGCAGAGGACAGAGGACAGGATACGGGCGCAGAGGACAGGACGCGGGGCGCAGAGGACAGAGGACAGGACACGGGGCACAGAGGACAGGACGCACGGCTCAGAGGACAGGATACGGGGGACAGAGGACAGGATGCGGGGCACAGAGGACAGAGGACAGGACGCAGGGCACAGAGGACAGGACACGGGCACAGAGGACAGGACGCGGGGCACAGAGGACAGAGGACAGGACGCGGGGCACAGAGGACAGGAAACGGGCGCAGAGGACAGGACGCAGGGCACAGAGGACAGAGGACAGGATGTGGGGCGCAGAGGACAGGACAAGGGCGCAGAGGACAGAGGACAGGACGAGGGCACAGAGGACAGGACACGAGCACAGAGGACAGAGGACAGGACGCGGGACACAGAGGACAGGACACGGGCACAGAGGACAGGATGCGGGGCACGGAGGACAGGACACGGGCGCAGAGGACAGGACACGGGCACAGAGGACAGAGGACAGGACGCGGGGCACAGAGGACAGGACACGGGCACAGAGGACAGAGAACAGGACGCGGGGCACAGAGGACAGAGGACACGGGCGCAGAGGACAGAGGACAGGACATGGGGCACAGAGGACAGGACACGGGCGCAGAGGACAGGACACGGGCACAGAGGACAGGACGCGGGGCACAGAGGAAAGGACACGGGCACAGAGGACAGGACGCGGGGCACAGAGGACAGAGGACAGTACGCGGGGCACAGAGGACAGGACAGGACGTGGGGCGCAGAGGACAGAGGACAGGACGCGGGGCGCAGAGGACAGGACACGGGCACAGAGGACAGAGGACAGTACGCGGGGCACAGAGGACAGGACACGGGCACAGAGGACAGAGGACAGGACGCGGGGCGCAGAGGACAGGACACGGGCACAGAGGACAGAGGACAGGACGCGGGGCACGGAGGACAGAGGACACGACGCGCGGCACAGAGGACAGGACGCGGGGCATGGAGGACAGGACACGGGCGCAGAGGACAGAGGACAGGACGCGGGGCACAGAGGACAGGACACGGGCGCAGAGGACAGGACGCAGGGCACGGAGGACAGAGGACAGGACGCAGGGCACAGAGGACAGGACACGGGCGCAGAGGACAGAGGACAGGACACGGGTGCAGAGGACAGAGGACAGGACGCAGGGCACAGAGGACAGGACACGGGCGCAAAGGACAGGACGCGGGGCACAGAGGACAGGACACGGGCGCAGAGGACAGAGGACAGGACGCGGGGCACGGAGGAAAGAGGACAGGACGCGGGGCGCAGAGGACAGGACATGGGCGCAGAGGACAGAGGACAGGATACGGGCGCAGAGGACAGGACGCAGGGCTCAGAGGACAGGACACGGGGGACAGAGGACAGGATGCGGGGCACAGAGGACAGAGGACAGGACGCAGGGCACAGAGGACAGGACCGGGCACAGAGGACAGGACGCGGGGCACAGAGGACAGAGGACAGGACACGGGGCACAGAGGACAGGAAACGGGCGCAGAGGACAGGACGCGGGGCACAGAGGATAGAGGACAGGATGTGGGGCGCAGAGGACAGGACACGAGCACAGAGGACAGAGGACAGGACGCGGGGCACAGAGGACAGGACACGGGCACAGAGGACAGGATGCGGGGCACGGAGGACAGGACACGGGCACAGAGGACGGGACACGGGCACAGAGGACAGAGGACAGGACGCGGGGCACAGAGGACAGGTAACGGGCACAGAGGACAGAGGACAGGACGCGGGGCACAGAGGACAGAGGACACGGGCGCAGAGGACAGAGGACAGGACATGGGGCACAGAGGACAGGACACGGGCGCAGAGGACAGGACACGGGCACAGAGGACAGAGGACAGTACGCGGGGCACAGAGGACAGGACACGGGCACAGAGGACAGGACACGGGCACAGAGGACAGAGGACAGTACGCGGGGCACAGAGGACAGGACACGGGCACAGAGGACAGGACGCGGGGCACAGAGGACAGAGGATAGTACGCGGGGCACAGAGGACAGGACAGGACGTGGAGCGCAGAGGACAGAGGACAGGACGCGGGGCGCAGAGGACAGGACACGGGCACAGAGGACAGAGGACAGGACGCGGGGCACAGAGGACAGAGGACAGGACACGGGCACAGAGGACAGAGGACAGGATGCGGGGCACAGAGGACAGAGGAGAGAGGACAGGATGCGGGGCACAGAGGACAGAGGACAGGATGCGGGGCACAGAGGACAGAGGACAGGATGCAGGGTACAGAGGACAGAGGACAGGACGCAGGCATAGACGACAAAGGACAGGACGCGGGGCACAGAGGCCAGGACACAGGCGCAGAGGACAGAGGACAGGACGCGGGGCACAGAGGACAGGACACAGGCGCAGAGGACAGAGGACAGGACGCGGGGCACAGAGGACAGGACGCGGGGCACGGAGGACAGAGGACAGGACGCGGGGCACGGAGGACAGAGGACAGGACATGGGGCACAGAGGACAGGACGCAGGGCACAGAGGACAGGACACGGGCACAGAGGACAGAGGACAGGACGCGGGGCACAGAGGACAGGACACGGGCACAGAGGACAGGACGCGGGGCACAGAGGACAGAGGACAGTACGCGGGGCACAGAGGACAGGACAGGACGTGGGGCGCAGAGGACAGAGGACAGGACGCGGGGCGCAGAGGACAGGACACGGGCACAGAGGACAGAGGACAGTACGCGGGGCACAGAGGACAGGACACGGGCACAGAGGACAGAGGACAGGACGCGGGGCGCAGAGGACAGGACACGGGCACAGAGGACAGAGGACAGGACGCGGGGCACGGAGGACAGAGGACACGACGCGCGGCACAGAGGACAGGACGCGGGGCATGGAGGACAGGACACGGGCGCAGAGGACAGAGGACAGGACGCGGGGCACAGAGGACAGGACACGGGCGCAGAGGACAGGACGCAGGGCACGGAGGACAGAGGACAGGACGCAGGGCACAGAGGACAGGACACGGGCGCAGAGGACAGAGGACAGGACACGGGTGCAGAGGACAGAGGACAGGACGCAGGGCACAGAGGACAGGACACGGGCGCAAAGGACAGGACGCGGGGCACAGAGGACAGGACACGGGCGCAGAGGACAGAGGACAGGACGCGGGGCACGGAGGAAAGAGGACAGGACGCGGGGCGCAGAGGACAGGACATGGGCGCAGAGGACAGAGGACAGGATACGGGCGCAGAGGACAGGACGCAGGGCTCAGAGGACAGGACACGGGGGACAGAGGACAGGATGCGGGGCACAGAGGACAGAGGACAGGACGCAGGGCACAGAGGACAGGACCGGGCACAGAGGACAGGACGCGGGGCACAGAGGACAGAGGACAGGACACGGGGCACAGAGGACAGGAAACGGGCGCAGAGGACAGGACGCGGGGCACAGAGGATAGAGGACAGGATGTGGGGCGCAGAGGACAGGACACGAGCACAGAGGACAGAGGACAGGACGCGGGGCACAGAGGACAGGACACGGGCACAGAGGACAGGATGCGGGGCACGGAGGACAGGACACGGGCACAGAGGACGGGACACGGGCACAGAGGACAGAGGACAGGACGCGGGGCACAGAGGACAGGTAACGGGCACAGAGGACAGAGGACAGGACGCGGGGCACAGAGGACAGAGGACACGGGCGCAGAGGACAGAGGACAGGACATGGGGCACAGAGGACAGGACACGGGCGCAGAGGACAGGACACGGGCACAGAGGACAGAGGACAGTACGCGGGGCACAGAGGACAGGACACGGGCACAGAGGACAGGACGCGGGGCACAGAGGACAGAGGATAGTACGCGGGGCACAGAGGACAGGACAGGACGTGGGGCGCAGAGGACAGAGGACAGGACGCGGGGCGCAGAGGACAGGACACGGGCACAGAGGACAGAGGACAGGACGCGGGCACAGAGGACAGAGGACAGGACGCGGGCACAGAGGACAGAGGACAGGACGCGGGGCGCAGAGGACAGGACACGGGCACAGAGGACAGAGGACAGGATGCGGGGCACAGAGGACAGAGGACAGGACACGGGCACAGAGGACAGAGGACAGGATGCGGGGCACAGAGGACAGAGGAGAGAGGACAGGATGCGGGGCACAGAGGACAGAGGACAGGATGCGGGGCACAGAGGACAGAGGACAGGATGCAGGGTACAGAGGACAGAGGACAGGACGCAGGCATAGACGACAAAGGACAGGACGCGGGGCACAGAGGCCAGGACACAGGCGCAGAGGACAGAGGACAGGACGCGGGGCACAGAGGACAGGACACAGGCGCAGAGGACAGAGGACAGGACGCGGGGCACAGAGGACAGGACGCGGGGCACGGAGGACAGAGGACAGGACGCGGGGCACGGAGGACAGAGGACAGGACATGGGGCACAGAGGACAGGACGCAGGGCACAGAGGACAGGACACGGGCACAGAGGACAGAGGACAGGACGCGGGGCACAGAGGACAGGACACGGGCACAGAGGACAGGACACAGGCGCAGAGGACAGAGGACAGGACGCGGGGCACAGAGGACAGGACGCGGGGCACGGAGGACAGAGGACAGGACACGGGGCACGGAGGACAGAGGACAGGACATGGGGCACAGAGGACAGGACGCAGGGCACAGAGGACAGGACACGGGCACAGAGGACAGAGGACAGGACGCGGGGCACAGAGGACAGGACACGGGCACGGAGGACAGGACACGGGCGCAGAGGACAGAGGACAGGACGCGGGGCACAGAGGACAGAGGACACGACGCGGGGCATGGAAGACAGAGGACAGGACGCGGGGCACGGAGGACAGAGGACACGACGCGTGGCACAGAGGACAGGACGCGGGGCACGGAGGACAGGACACGGGCGCAGAGGACAGAGGACAGGACGTGGGGCACAGAGGACAGGACACGGGCGCAGAGGACAGAGGACAGGACGCGGGGCACAGAGGACAGGACACGGGCGCAGAGGACAGAGGACAGGACGCAGGGCACGGAGGACAGAGGACAGGACGCGGGGCCTAGAGGACAGGACACGGGCGCAGAGGACAGAGGACAGGACGCGGGGCTCAGAGGACAGGACACGGGCGCAGAGGACAGAGGACAGGACGCGGGGCACAGAGGACAGGACGCGGGGCACAGAGGACAGGACGCGGGGCACAGAGGACAGGACACGGGCGCAGAGGACAGGACGCGGGGCACAGAGGACAGAGGACAGGACGCGGGGCACAGAGGACAGGACACGGGCGCAGAGGACAGAGGACAGGACGCTGGGCACGGAGGACAGAGGACAGGACGCAGGGCGCAGAGGACAGGACATGGGCGCAGAGGACAGAGGACAGGATGCGGGGCACAGAGGACAGGACATGGGCGCAGAGGACAGAGGACAGGACGCGGGGCGCAGAGGACAGAGGACAGGACACGGGGCACAGTGGACAGGACGCAGGGCTCAGAGGACAGGACACGGGGGACAGAGGACAGGATGTGGGGCACAGAGGACAGAGGACAGGACGCAGGGCACAGAGGACAGGACACGGGCACAGAGGACAGGACGCGGGGCACAGAGGACAGAGGACAGGACGCGGGGCACAGAGGACAGGACACGGGCACAGAGGACAGGATGCGGGGCACGGAGGACAGGTCACGGGCGCAGAGGACAGAGGACAGGACGCAGGGCACAGAGGACAGAGGACACGGGCGCAGAGGACAGAGGACAGGACGCGGGGCACGGAGGACAGAGGACACGACGCGCGGCACAGAGGACAGGATACGGGCACAGAGGACAGGACGCAGGGCACGGAGGACAGGACACGGGCACAGAGGACAGGACGCGGGGCACAGAGGACAGGACACGGGCGCAGAGGACAGAGGACAGGACGCGGGGCGCAGAGGACAGGACGTGGGGCACAGAGGACAGGACACGGGCGCAGAGGACAGAGGACAGGACGCGGGCACAGAGGACAGGACGTGGGGCACAGAGGACAGCGGACAGGACGCAGGACGTAGAGGACAGGACACGGGCGCAGAGGACAGAGGACAGGACACAGGGCGCAGAGGACAGGACATGCGCGCAGGGGACAGAGGACACGACACGGGGGACAGAGGACAGAGGACAGGACGCGGGGCACAGAGGACAGGACACGGGCGCAGAGGACAGGACGCGGGGCACAGAGGACAGGACACGGGCGCAGAGGACAGAGGACAGGACGCGGGGCACGGAGGACAGAGGACAGGACGCGGGGCGCAGAGGACAGGACACGGGCGCAGAGGACAGAGGACAGGACGCGGGGCGCAGAGGACCGGACACGGGCGCAGAGGACAGAGGACAGGACGCGGGGCATGGAGGACAGAGGACAGGACGCGGGGCGCAGAGGACAGGACACGGGCGCAGAGGACAGGGGACAGGACGCGGGGCACAGAGGACAGGACATGGGCGCAGAGGACAGAGGACAGGACATGGGGCATGGAGGACAGAGGACAGCACGCGGGGCGCAGAGGACAGGACACGGGGGACAGAGGACAGGACGCGGGCACAGAGGATAGGACGTGGGCACAGAGGACAGAGGACAGGACGCGGGGCACGGAGGACAGAGGACAGGACGCGGGCACGGAGGACGGAGGACAGGACGCGGGACACAGAGGACGGAGGACAGGACGCGGGCACAGAGGACAGGACGCAGAGCGCAGACAGAGGACAGGACGTGGGCGCGGAGGACAGAGAACAGGACCCGGGCGCGGAGGATGGAGGACAGGACGCGGGCACAGAGGACAGAGGACAGGACGCGGGGCACAGAGTCCTAGAGGACAGGACGCGGGCGCGGAGGACGGAGGACAGGACGCGGGCACAGAGGATAGGACGTGGGCACGGAGTACAGAGGACAGGACGCAGGCTGCAGAGGTCAGAGGACAGGATGCGGGGCGCAGAGCACAGGGGGGACGCCCAGCGCAGAAACTGAATCTGGGACCAAGCCCCAGGGGGAGCCGTGGTTCCCAGAGAACAGGTATGGGCTGGGTCTTTCAGCGCTTTCTCAAGTGGGCGAAGCTAAGTCACTTCTTTTGAGTGTAGACAGGTAGCCAAATGCCGTTGCTGGAGACGCCTGACTGAGGAGAGCCCCGTGCCCCGTCTGGAAGACGTTTGCCTCAGGCCCTTCCCCGGAGACAGTCTGGCCTGATCCACTTGCAGAGGCGCCTCCTGGGCCCAGGGCCCGGGTCCTGCACTCGTCAGAGGGGACGGGCTGGCGTCACGCGCCCCCGACGAGCGTCCGGGCCGTCTTGCACGCAGCACCAGACCTCCAGTTTGTTGTGCTTGAGCCGGGTTTTCACGACGTGCCCACACTGCCCAGGCCCCGTGAGCCCTGCACAGACCGGGCCTCTCCTTCCCAGGCCACCCGCTGTCCGTGGTTCTACAGGTAGCTTTGCCCACAGCCTGCAGGGTTGGCGCGTCCTGAAGGCAACCGCCTGGCCAGGTTCCCACGCGGCTCTCCCCGGCAGCATCAGGACAGCCTTCCGCCAGGCCGGAGGTCGGCCTGGCGCTTCCCCTGGGACAGCAGGACCCATGGGGGCAGGCTCGCAGGGACGGATTGCTGATTCCACACAGGCCCGGAGGGTCCAACCCACCACAGGCCGCATTGCGTGCGTCTGCCCCTGAACACGGGGTTCGTGCCTCCTGTTGGGAACCCCTCACCGGGTGCAGGCAGAACAGTGCCTTCACAGGGACCCCAAGGTTCTGCCAGGCCCGCCTCTGTGGTAACCTGGGTGCAGGTGGAGGGGGGCCACAACCCCAGCACCCTGAGACCTGTTTGGGCTTTCTCTCCCACAGACGTTGCCTTTATCACGACTGTGACCTTCGTGTGGAAAGTGTCAGCCATCACCGTGGTCAGCTGCCTCCCTCTTTATGTCCTGAAGTACTTGAAGCGGAAGCTGTCCCCGCCCAGCTACTCCAAGCTCTCCTCCTAGCCCCTCCCTGCACCTTCGGCTGGTGGCCGTAATGTCCAGAGTGCCACAGCTGCTGAGAGCGTGTGAGGCCAGAAGGGCCCAGGCAGCCCAGCCAGGCGCCGTGGACGTCCTGCCTAGGCACCATGGACTTCCCCCCTTGTCCTCATGGGGCTGGATTTCCCTTCGTCCCCTTTTTGTTGTTTCTCAAAGTTTAATTTCCATGTAGCACCAGCTTGAGTTTCCATGAATATGAGCCGTTACTGTGAAGCACCATCGTTCTCTGCTGTTCTGGGAACTGAAGCAAAAGTTTATTTACTGTCCTGCAACTTCCCAACTGACATTCAGGCTGTTTCCTTGGTGCCATAACAGAGAGTCGCCCCTCTTCCCCAGAATAAAGCCTTCGTTCCGCCCAGGCCGTGCCTGCCACAGCCTCCCTGCGCCTCCCGCAGGCACACCCCAGTCCTGGGCGCCCGCACAGCCTCTTCATGCCCATGGCGGCTACATCGTGTCCCGAGGCTCTGCTGTTAGTTCACCTGTTCCCGTCCTGATGTTTGTAGCGCACTTTCGCCCGTGTCCGTGTCTGCTTCTGGCTCCTGGTGCTCGGGTGGTCTGTGGACCCCTCGCCGATGTTTCCGTGGGAGAGCGCTTCCTCCTCCAGGCTGTCCTCCAAGTCCTTTCGTTCACAGGGCACTTCTTGGCGGCATGTGCTGGGACCCTTGGTGTGACTGCTGCCCAGGGAGGACGAGTGACCCCCGGCTGCTCACTCTGGTCCCCGGCCGGGTCCCCACAGGAAAGGCCGTCAGTCAGAAGCCCCTCGCACACTCAGCTTCTCACTCGGCAAACAGTCCTGTGGCCCCCAGACAGGCAGACCCTGGGGTCCCGGGGAGGCTGCCCCCACTGCTGCTGGGCGGGTGCACTCTGCAGGCTCTCCTGAAAGCCCTTTTTGCTGGAGCAATTTAGACTCAGGGAAGCTGGCCATCCACACAAGCACTGTGCTTCCCGACTTCCCGCTAAACCCTGGCCTGACCCCCAGTCCAGACGGCTCCTGGTGTCCCCATCCCGAGTAGGGGGCTTGTCCCAAGCTGCCGGGAAGGGCCCCACACGACAGGCAGGTGGCACTGGTTTGCGTCCTTAGGGGGCGGTGCGGTGGTCGCTCCCTGTGACCCCAGAGCCCCTCAGCGGGCCGTGCCTGGCTGGGCTCAGGGTGAGAGAGCAGGTCTAATTCTGTAATTCTGCTCCGCGCAGAGCAGGTGTAATTCCGGGGGGCTCCAGCAGGTGGCGCTAGAAGCTAAGGAATGCAGCTGTCGGCCCAACTTTTGGGCTCTTGGGGTCAGTCAGCGGTCTGGGCTGGATTCTCCATGCGTTCGCCGCCTTCATGCACGGGCCTCATTGTCCACGCGGCATCCACTCTAGACAGGGCCCAGGGCCCCCTTCATGGTAAAGTGCAGGCAACACCTCCTGGTTCTCCCGGGATGACCCCACCTGCAGCCCCGCGGCCCGCCACCCTCCTGGTGGCCGGGAGACTCTGGGTGGGCAGAACCCTGGGGCCCAGGAGGACCGAGATCTTGTACCCTTTTCCTAAAAGCAGAATTTTCCGAGTCTCTCAGCCACGTGATTGTAAAGCCAGAGACCCTCCCTGCTCTTCAAGCCAGTTCCCAGGCCTGGGCTCCATGGCTGCCGCAGGGAATGGCTGACCCCAGCCCCTTCCACAGCCCAGCCCCGCTGTCTTCAGGGTTGGGAGCCCGCCCAGCTCAGGGAGGCCAGTGCGGGGAGGGGCCTCCGAGTCCCTGCCCGACCCCTCCGTCCCCTCTGCTAACTGGGCGAGCGGCTGCCGTGGCCCTGGCGGGGTCTGAGCCAGGGTGACGGGGTCAGGCGGGCACTCCCCGGCCCAGGTCACAGGATGCTCTGCCAGGGGCCGCGAGCCGCGGTGGTTCTTCTGAGGAGGTCAGGGCTCCCAAGGAGAGTCTGGGCCCACATTGGTTGTCCATCTGGACCCTGTTCAGGCCCCTCAGAGGTCTACATCCACCCATCGGCCGGGCGGTCGGTCAGGGCTGAAGGGAGAGCCGAGGGCAGACACGACCTCTGAGCAGCGAGGGAAGCAGAGGAGGGGGCCGGGGGCAGGGCCTCGGGTCCCTGGGCAGCGGAGCCCCTGCCCTGGTCACGCAGCCCGCGCCCACGGCCGGCAGAGCCAGAGGGGTCCTCCCGGGCAGGCCTGTGAGAGCCCGGGGCCCTGACCCACGCGGCCTAAGATGCGGCCTGCAGAGCTGGGCCCAGAGGCGCGCCCACCAATGCAGGGACAGAGTCCACCCCGGTTCTGGGCCGGCCCCTCTGGCCCCCGCTGTCTCCCCACGGCCCCTGCGTGTCTGCGTCCATGTCACCGGGGGCAGGGGGGCCATCCGGGACGGCCTTGTCAGGTCTGAGCCCACGTCCCGCGGTCTTGGGCGCTGCGCAGGGGTCGCTGAAGCCTGGATGCTGTTTGTTCAAAGCGACCTAACATCTCTTCAGGGCTCCCAGGCTCTTTCCGACCTGGAGGTGCAGAGACCGGCTGGCCTAGCCGACGCGGCTCTGATTCTATGATGAGGCCGGTGTCGGGTCTGGGCTGCGTCCTCACGTCCCTTGCCCGGCACCTGGCCCAGTCACCCACCCCCGGGGAGCCGGCTCTGAGAGAAGCCAGACTCCTGAGCAGCGGCGGGGAGCCTCACACTTTAGACAGTCGAGGGCTTCTGGGCACAACTGCAGGGCGTGCTGGCCACACGGGCGTCCACTTGGCCCTGACGTACTCATCCCGAGCGGCCCTGACTGTCGCCACCGAGGAGAATGTCTTCTGAGTGTCTTGAGGCTGCAGTCATGATGACGCCTTTGGGGTCTCGCCCAGGGAGAAGGGGTACTGTGCTTCTTACTGCTTTCCCCAAACAGGAGCGGAAGGCAGCTGCACCCCCAGGCCCACTCCCCTCACTGGGGTGACATCTCACCGACTGGGACACAGCCTCCTGGCCCCAGAGCCCCGTGAGGCCCCCGCTCCAGCTGGGCAGCTCCCCATGTCCGAAGTCACAGAGCAGATGGACTCGCCCCCGACACGACTTGCCCCCCTGAGCGCAGGGCCAGGCCAGTCCTGGAGGAAGCTCTGGCCTCACTTTGGGGGTGCCAGGGGGCGAGGCGCCCACGCCCAGTGGACTGGATGGGCCTGGCTCGGTTCAGGGGTCACAGTGCCAATGCCAAGGACCCTGGGGGCGTGTCAGGGACTCTGGGGAGGGAGCCTCCCGCTGCTCCCCTCAGCTGTTCTCAGTGAGCCCTGAGGTCCCCACACCCCTGGAGCCCGAGCCGGGTGCAGGGTTGTGGGGTCCCCATCTGGCCCTGCACCCCCCGCCACCACCAACCACCTCTGGGAGAGTAGCCTGTCACTGGGACCTCCCAGGACATGAGGGGCTGCCCCCACAACCCTGCGGGTGGCCGCCTCCACTAGCAAGGCCTGGGTGCTGGGACCCTCCTGCCCGCCACCAGGCACACCCCACAGGCATACATGCCAGGCCACGGGCTCCGCCCCCACAATTGCTGAGACATCCTGACTGCCGCCACCCCTTCCCATCTGAATGCCCACATGAGGGGCAGATGGTGGACAGGTGGGGGAGGGCGTTGGGGGGCACCGGGACCGTGGGGCCGGGCTCAGGCTGGTTGGATCTGGACGAGGTGCTCGGAGGCTGAACGGCCTCTACGGGGGAAGGACGCCCAGTGTGGTCAGCGACGCAGACCCCGACACCCCACCACGCGACCCTAACATTCATCAGGACACGCTGCCCTTGGTCGGGGGCCCCCCGGGTCCTCAGGAAGAAACAGGAAGGTGGACGCTCGGTGGGTGCCCAGCTGGGAAGTTTGGGGGGGACCTAAAGGCATTTCGGTAACCACAGCTGCCAGGCTGGAGGGTGAGCCACTCAGCTGCAGACCTCCCGCTGCTGCCCTGGGACCCAGGGCGTCCAGAGCCCCCCGTCACACTGCCCAGGAGGGACTGCCCACAGCTCGGGGCCCCATATGGCCAGATCCGGAGGACGCTGCACGAGGACCACGTGAGGATGCGGGTCCATGCATCGTTAAACAGCAGTGATGAGGGGCGGGCCCGGTTACAGAGCTGTTGCCAGCAGGGATGAGAGACCCGAGGCATGTGAGGCCACCAGCTGGAAGGTCTCACATCCTCCGGGACATTGGTAGCACCTGCCCAGAGCAGCCACTGCAGTGCCATCGACAGAGCGAGCATGGGCTGTGGGTCCCTGGAGGAGCCTGACTTAGAGCATGTGGGCCAGAGACCCCCTGAAGGGGCCAGTCACCCAGAGGCCAGAGGGAGGGTCTCTAGGGGCATCTGCACCCGTGCTCAGGCCAGCACCTTCCTGCCGGTGGGAAGGTGCACTCAACGCAAACGCCCTTCCACGGAAAAGCAGGGAGGGAAGCAGGTCCCTGCCCACGACGGGTTCTGAGTCAGCCTCAACAGGGAGGAGCGCTGGCCGGGAACAACCCGGATGAACCTTGAGGACGTGTTGCCGAGTGAAACAGCCGTTTTAAAAGGACAAATACTGAGTGATTCCACCCACACAGGGGCCTGGGCTTAGCTTAGCATGCAGGTTCGAAGACGGGGGCGGTGGGCAGGGGTGGGGCTGGTAGTCCTCAGGGGCCGCGTGCTGGCTTGAGAAGATGAGAGCACTTTGCAGACAATGGCGACTGTGTGCACGTACTTGATGCCAGTGAAGCACACACTTATTGTTTCCATAGTGAACTGTGTTGTATGTGTTGACAGTGAACTGTGTTGCGTGTGTTGACAGTGAACTGTGTTGTATGTTGACAGTGAACTTATGTTGCATGTTGACAGTGAACTGTGTTGTATGTTGACAGTGAACTGTGTTGCGTGTGTTGACAGTGAACTGTGTTTTGTTGTGTGTTGACAGTGAACTGTGTTGCGTGTGTTGACAGTGAACTGTGTTGCATGTGTTGACAGTGAACTTATGTTGTGTGTGTTGACAGTGAACTGTGTTGCGTGTGTTGACAGTGAACTGTGTTTTGTTGTGTGTTGACAGTGAACTGCGTTGCGTGTGTTGACAGTGAACTGTGTTGCGTGTGTTGACAGTGAACTGTGTTGTATGTTGACGGTGAACTGTGTTGTATGTTGACAGTGAACTGTGTTGCGTGTGTTGACAGTGAACTGTGTTGTGTGTGTTGACAGTGAACTGTGTTGTGTGTGTTGACAGTGAACTTATGTTGTGTGTGTTGACAGTGAACTGTGTTGCGTGTGTTGACAGTGAACTGTGTTTTGTTGTGTGTTGACAGTGAACTGCGTTGCGTGTGTTGAGAGTGAACTGCGTTGCGTGTGTTGACAGTGAACTGTTGCGTGTGTTGACAGTGAACTGTGTTGTATGTTGACAGTGAACTGTGTTGCGTGTGTTGACAGTGAACTGTGTTGTGTGTGTTGACAGTGAACTTATGTTGTGTGTGTTGACAGTGAACTGTGTTGCATGTGTTGACAGTGAACTGTGTTGTATGTTGACAGTGAACTGTGTTGTATGTTGACAGTGAACTCTGTTGCATGTGCTGACAGTGAACTTATGTTGCGTGTGTTGACAGTGAACTGTGTTGTGTGTTGACAGTGAACTGTGTTGTGTGTGTTGACAGTGAACTGTGTTGCGTGTGTTGACAGTGAACTGTGTTGTATGTTGATGGTGAACTGTGTTTTGTTGTGTGTTGACAGTGAACTGGGTTGTGTGTGTTGACAGTGAACTCTGTTGTGTGTGTTGACAGTGAACTTGTGTGTGTTGACAGTGAACTCTGTTGTGTGTGTTGACAGTGAACTTATGTTGCGTGTGTTGACAGTGAACTGTGTTGTGTGTTGACAGTGAACTGTGTTGTGTGTTGACAGTGAACTGTGTGGCATGTTGACAATGAACTGTGTTGTGTGTTGACAGTGAACTGTGTTGCATGTGTCCACACCAGTTGTAAGCAGACAAGTACAGCATAGGGTCTCTTGCTGTCTGGTCACCAGAGGCCCAAACGCAGGGGAGCCTGAGGGTGTGCGGGGGCATTGGGCCCATGGCCCCTGCCTGGAGACCCCGCTGCCAGCTCCTGGGACCCCACAGCCCAGCCCTGCCACAGCCCCAGGCTCTAGGGTGTGGGCTTGAAACAGCATCTTCCCTGAGGGTTCCCGTCCATTTACACTTTGGCAAGATGCCACTTCCTGTTTCCAAGAAGGAAAAAAGGCCAAGCGGGCTTGTAAAAAGCTGCCTTCTGCTTCAACATCAAACAGTTCAACGCGGCATCTCCATGAGTTAAGTGTAAATGAATCAGAAGCACATGGATTAAATTTCCCTTGAAATTCACTCCGGTTTAAAAATTAATGGAAAAAGTGCCTGGCAAAACTTGTTTAGAGCTTTATTGAACCAAAAACACTTTAAAAATAGTTTGGGAAGCTCGGCAGACCCAAGCCATGGGCGGATTCCATCTCTTCCCACACTGGGCCAGAGCCCTGGGCCAGGGAGGGGGTGCTGGCCTGTGCCTGGGGTCCTGTGCCCACCCTCCCTGAAAACACTGTGTGCAAAACCAAAGCCAATTAGAACAATAAAGGGACCCAGAGCACCCCCTACCCAGCCAACCTCAGCCGGAGACTGGGATGGAAAACTGCTCACCTTGGGCTGCTGCGGAATTTAAGGGTTGCCATCAGGAAAACTGTTACTGTTACCATTCTGCAAAAGGAAAGCATAGTGAGCTCACAGGTGCAAACCCTGAAGCTCGCCAGAAAGCAGAGGAGGACCCTAGTTCCCTCCAGCCAGGTCGGTGGCCAGAGCAGATGCCCAGACATGGTGAGTGTGGAGTGCCCACTGGCTCCGCACACCCTTAGCTCTCAGAAACACAGGCCTGGCCTGAGGCTGCCGGGAGGGGCCCAGGGCAGCAGGAGCCCACGCAGGATCCCTCAAGAGGACGGAGGGGAACCATGAGGACTCTGCTCTGTGGGGCATCCTTGCCCCACCTGCGTCCGCCTCGGAGGCCGCCAGGCCCTCGTGGGCCTTGCAGAGCAGGACAGACCCCGGGGCCAGCTGGGGTTCTGGTACAGCCTGGGGTCCCAGCTGCGGCTGAGTCCACAGCAAAGCAGACGCAGAGCGGCAGGGGGAGGCAGCCCCTCCCAGGTAAGGAGCCCACAGGCGGGGTCTCGGGTGGGCCCAGGAATCCACCTCTGGCCTTCCCTTCAATGAAGACGACCTCACCCTGCATCACCGTGAGAGCACTGAGGGTCGCAGACAAGGCGAACATCCCAAGGTCACTTCACCTGCCCCAGGGGAGACTTCCCAGGCTGGAAGACAGTGGGCAACACACGGGAGTACTCAGAGGAAAACACTGCAAACCAAGAATCCGATACTCAGCAAAACTACCTTTCAAAAGTGAGGGTGAAATGAAGACTTTCCCAGATAAACACTGAGAACTTGCTGCTGGCAGACCCACCTTACAAGAAATAAAGGAAGTTCTTCAGGCGGAAAGCGCGTGACCCCAGACAGACACTGAAGCCGCATGAATAAACAGTGCTGTTAAAGGTAAGTACGTCATTTTATGAAGCAGTACAAATGTATATTTTCCTCCTTTGTTCCAATAACTGGTTTAAAAAGCAATTGTATAAAATAATACAGATATAATGTAATGTCAGGCCTATAATTAGTGGAAATATAAGACATGTGTAATATCTTCACCAGAACCAAGGAAGTGGGTGAAACAGCTGGAAGGAAGGGACTGCCTGCAGGTGGTAAAGGAACACTAGAGCCCCGCTGGGTCTGCAGCATCACCATTTGTTAACATATTACCATAAAAAGAGGAGAAAGGAATGAACCCACATAGGATTAATGGTTATGTATGTCACTGAAATTAAGCTACTAGGTATTTGAAGCTGATTGTGATGTTAATATGTGTGTAGTAAATCCTAGAACAACCGTTAAAGAAATAACTTTAAAAGGGGTAAAAAGCACTAAAGAATTCATTTTGCTACTTTAGAAAACATTCACTTAACATAAAGAAAGCAATAAAGGAGGAACAGAGGAACAAACCAATGGGAGGAAAATAGAAAACAAGAAAAATGAAATGGCAGATATAAATCCAACGATATCAATACTAACATTAAATGTGGATGGATTTAACAAGCTGATTAAAAGAAAATGTGATCCAACCTGAACCCGGCTACAGTAGGTGCACTTTAGACTCACAAGTGGACTAAAGTGGAAAAACATATATTAAGCAAAGAACAAGTTCGGGAAGCTGGAACGGCTGTATGAATGTCAGATAAAATAGATTTTAACACAAAAAAAATGTCATTAAACAAAGAGGGATGTTTCATAACGATTACAGGGCCCATCCATCAGGAAGACGTAAAAATTATAAATATATGTGCATCTAACCAGAGAGGCCCAGAATATATGCCACAGAAGCTGATGGGAGGAAGGGAGAGGCAATGCTGCAGCAATAGTCGGATATATCAGGAAGGACCCCACCCTCAATCATGGGTGTGACAACCAGGCAGAAGACCAACCATGAAGCAGAAGACCTGAGCCCAGGGTGGTAAGCCAGCAAGGTCCACTGGACGTCCTTAGGACATGCCACCCAAGCGCGGCAGAACACACAGAGTCATGCGAGATGCTGTCCAGAGAGAATGTTCTCTGCTGTCCCAGAGGAGCCACTGCTGAGACTCAGGGCGACTGCTTCCATGTGGAAGACGAAGGGTGGAAGGCGCCGTGCTGAGTCTTCGGCCTGGGTGCTGACCAGCCCTGGCCGTGCTGACACTGACTGGCTGAGGACTGCAGTTTTAGACCCGGTGGTAGGATGCCTGGAGTGGGTGGTCCGGAGATGAAGAAGCCCCTGCACTGTCTCAGGGACGAGGGGGAGGATTAAAGAGCGACTTCACAGGGAAAATCTCAGAGCAGAACCTCCAAACTGGAAATGTACGGACCTCTAAGGACACCCCTAACAGAAAAGGGAACTCACAGGTGTGCAGACCCATCTTTTTCAACTTCAGGCACAACTGGCAGGTTTGCTATCAATGGCTTTTTAAAAGAACCTCAGCTAAGTTTACTGAGAAGTAAACAAACTCTTTCTAATTCTGATTTTTGGGCTTCCCAGGTGGTGCTACTGGTAAAGAACCTGCCTGTCAGTGCAGGTAGACAAAGGAGATGAGGTTTTGATTCGTGGGTGGGGAAGATTCCCTAAAGGAGGGCACAACAACCCTCTCCAGTATTCTTGCCTGGAGAATCCCCATAGACAGAGGAGCCTGGCGGGCGGAGGGCCATAGGGTTGCACAGAGTTGGACACAACTAAGGCAACTTAACATGCAGGCAATTCTGATTTTTAACTTAATGCCTATCTCTACCCTTTGGCTCAATGCCCATGTGGCCAAGCATGTCTGCCAACACTTGGTTCAGTCTGTGAGCCTCTTGCAGGCTGCTCAGAGGTGCTGCAGGAGGAATGCGCACCTGCCCTTTAGAAGAGTCGCATGCTCAAAGTGGCTCCAAACGGGAGAACTTTACATTGGCACTGCCAGGGCTTGAATGTGGACCTGGTGAGAACAAAAGCATTTACATTCAACTCACAGATGTCTGAGGTGATTTTCATGAGCAAGAAGTGGCACCTGGGTGTGTGACCAGGGAACAGGAAGAAAGGGTGGACAGCGGCCACACCTGCTCAGGAGGCCCTGCCAGGCTGGGGGTGCAGAAGCTGTAAAGTGGGACCAAGGGGTCCCCAGCGGGGCTACCAGGGCAGGGGACACAGCAGTCCCTTCAGGGCAGCTCCAGCCAGACCAGTGCCTCCCAGGTCCTCCCAAGCCAGTCCCCACGCCAAGGGCGCTGAGGGTGTCGTCTCCATAGCACTTGTGCTTGAACACAAAAGTGGGAGCAACAACGACTACAAAGTCCCTAGAAAATATTGAGCAGGGAGGATGAATACCCAAGTGTGCACCAGGGGAAAGGATTTGGCACTAAAGGGACTTCGAAAATGGTAAGCCTCTTTGGGTGTATTTGCCCCAATAATCCACAGAAACAACAGTAATCTAAAAATAGTCTTGTTTTCTGTCCTAAGCTCCTTTTAACTTCGTTAGTCATCACCAACTCTTAAAATAAAACCCGTGTAACGTCTCTCCTAGTAGCAGCTATAAACACACCTCGAGAGCGGCCGGAGGACCCAGAGGGGAGGAAGGGGCGCCGGGGGCCGCGGGCGCGGGGCCGGGGCCGCTGGCCCCGCGGTGGCCGCAGGGCCGGCCCGAGGCGGACACGGGGGCGCGCTGGCCGCGGAGCTGCGCCGCCGCCTCCGGGACTCCCTGCGCCCTGGCGCGCGGCCACCGTGGTCCGGGCAACGGCATTAAACAGAGGGAAACAGACGGGAGACCGTCACCCGGGCGGGGGATGAGGGGCGCGTGGAGAGCAGACAGGAAAGGAACTTTTCTGGATGGAGTGAAAATTATTTATTGGAGGAAGAGGAGGCGGCGGCGGCCAGCGGCCCCCAGCTCGGCCCTCCGCAGCCGAGGGGCACCCCCGGCCCGAGGGGTCCCGCGGTCTCCGCGCCCCTGAAATCCTGAGCGGGGAAGGCGGAGGGGGCGAGAGTCAACCTTCCTTTTGACACAACTCTCCAGACCTCCCTTCGCTCCGCGCCACGACTCGGCCTCTCCTCCCGGCCCGTTCCCCTCCGGGGCGGGCCCTCGCGCCGGCAAACTCTCCAGGCAAAACCCGAGCCCGTAGGCCGCGGGGCCGGGGACTCACCGGCGCATCTTTGCAGAGGGAGGCGGGCGGGCGGGGGCAGGGGGAGGGGCGGGGGCGCCCCCTGGCGGCTGCCAGCTCCGGACGCACGTCCCGCCCCCCCGAGTCCCCGCCTCCCCAGTCTCCGCTTCCCTTCCCCCTTTCTCCCCCCCGCCCCGCCCCCCTCCGTCCGGCGTCCTCGCGACCCTACCCCCTCAGCAAGCTCGAGGGGTTCCCCCTCTTGGGCCTCCAACGTCTTTGCGGGGTCTCCCAGCCCCAGCCACTGCGTCCCCGCGGGGTCCCCCCCGCCCTTTGCCTGGGGCTCGAGGCGCCTGGCGGGCCGGCTCCCAGAACGGGCGCTGACCCACAAGTAGTGGCACCAGGAGTGTCCTGACCCCCACCAGACCCCCAGGGGAGACCCCCAGGGGAGACCTGCGCCCAGTTGGGCCGACGCCACTGGGATGAACCGACAACCGCGGTGGTGACGTGGGCATCCCCGCGCCGGGCGCCTTCCTGTTGTTTAATGTCGCACCGAGGGCAGGGCAACCCCCCCACTGGATCAAGCGTGGCACCCCCCTTTCCCCGGGTGCCGGGCGTGGAGTCCTTTGGGGGCACCCACGCGCGGGCCGCAGGCCTCCTGGTCCCCGCGGCAGACACGTCTTCTGCTTTGGGTTTATTTTAACCCACATAGGGTGTCGTGCAATAGATTTATGATTCTTATACACCAGACATTTTAACCGCCCCAACACTCCGTCCCTTCCATCCAAGGCCAACACGAAAATATGGTCCCGTTTTGGCCGCCGAGCTGCACCGAGAAGCAGCAGGGCTTGAAAAAGGAAAGAGTGAAGTGAAGCGGCCGCTTGGAGAGGCCTCCCCCGCGAGGCGAGCGGACCAGCCCCCGTCGGCTGGAAACCCCAGTCGCGCCCGTAAACCGCCCCGGCCCTCGGGGCCGGCCGGGGGCGACGGCTGGGAGCCCGGGGAGGGGCTCGTGGTTCTCCACGGCCCCCCCGCCCGCCCCGCGCCAGCCAGCCGTGCAACAGGCAATCTGGGTCGCTCAGATATTTACAGAAGAAAAATGACAGTGACTCCACGTCCCGGGACTGCCGTGCAATCTGTTAGTAATTTAGCGGGATGGGAATTTCCTTTCTCGGGCCTGCCAGTGGAAGCGCTTTTCCAAATTTCCACAGCGGGGGAAGCCTGCGATTTTACATAATGACTTCAGCATGCAGGGCTCTCTAGGCACCCCCGTCGGCCCCCCTCCCCGCCCCGCCCCGCCCCCCTCATTAAAGCGCAGTGCGGTTCTCTCAGGACACCCGAGTGGACCCAGGCGTCCGGGCCGGGCCGCGCGCCGGGTGCGCCCCAGCCTCTCCGCGTGCGCCCCTGTCCTCCCCCCATGCGCCCCGCGGGACCGGCGAGCGGCGGCCAGGCGCGGGGAGGGGCGGCCGCTCGGCGGCTGGTCCCCCGGGCCCAGCGCCGGCTCGGGCGGGCGGGGGCGTGATGTCACGGCAGGGAGGGGGCGCGGGAGCGGCCGGGCCGGCGGGGAGGCGGGGGAGGTATTTTCCAGCTTTAAAAAGGCAGGAGGCAGAGCGCGGCCCTGCGTCAGAGCGAGACTCAGAGACTCCGAACTCGCCGGCACAGTCACCGCGCCGGGGAGGGCGGCCGGGCGCGGGGACCCGGGCGCGGGTGCACATCTCCGAGCCCCGGCCACCGCCACCTTGCGGGGCTCCCGGGGCCGCAACCCGGCTCTGCCACGCGCGCACACACCCCCCACCACACTTCTCCGGGGCGCGCGGGCTGAGCTGAGCCCGGGCCGGAGCGTGTCGGCCGGGGGAGAGGGGGCCTTTCGCGGGAGACCCGACCCCGGGCGGCAGCGCGAAGCGCCCACTTCTCCCGCTCCTCCTCCTGCTCGCCGCCGCCGCCGCGTGGATGCCAAGTACCAGTTTTCCAGTCCCTTCCAAGTTTCCACTCGGCCCTCCGGTTGCAGTCTGCGGGAGCGGGGAAACTTTGGGGCCCTCGGCGCCCGCCGGCGGCACCATGAAGTCGGCAGAGGAAGGTAAGCGGGCGCAGCGACAGTCCCCCACTGCGGCCCCCGAGGCGTGGGGGCGGCCCCGCACCCGGAGCCCCGCGCCCATCCGGTCCGCGCCCGGCCCGCCCGCGCCCTGCGGGGTCCCGGCCCGGGGAGGGGCGAGCAGGCCGGTCTAGTGTCCACTCGCGGGGAGGGGCGCGGGCAGCCGGGCGCGCAGCGGGCGCGCTGCAAAGATTGGGAAGCGGTGTCCCCCTGGTGTTTCCCCAGAGCGGCCCTGATTTCGAGCGCGCCTTCTTGCCAATAGGTGTCTCCTCTTCTCTAGCGCTGAGTGCGCGCACTTGGCCTTCGCTGGTGCTGCCGCTCAGCAGATCCCGCTGTGGAAACTCGGTTCAAATGCAGGCGGCTAGGGGACCGGCGAGGTTAGGGCCGTCAGAGCCACAAAGGAAGGACATTTGGGGAGATTTGAGGCTTCTTTAGGAAAGAGGGATGGCCTAGTTTCTTCCCCGGTGGGACAGGGCCACCCTGTAGCCTCGAAGACCAGCCGTATAGTGAGGTGGGGATCTCTGCTCCCCTCTACGAACTTAGCCGGGGGCGGATTCTCTCCAGGCGCCGGGCCACGGGAACCGCTCCGTGAGGCGCTGCCACGCCGATCGACCCGCAGGACTAAAAGCGATGAAAGGCGCGGTGGGGCGCAGCCCCTAATTCAAACCAGTTTGCAATCTTGTGGATTTGAGAGTTCCAACCGTAGATGTTTCAGGACAGTTTGGGAAGGGCCTGCCGAATTTCAAGATACTTTTTCATAGGCACAAGGATGGCATAAACGTCTGCCCTGAAGCCAGTGATGGCGGGACCGCTACTGACAGTCTGCTGGCGACCCTCCTGTGTGCAGCCTCGGGTCCACAGCCCCTCACCCTCACCCCACACCCGCCCTGAGAAACAGCCACCACCACCCCGAACTCCCCCACCACCCAATTAGCCTGGAGCAAAGGGGTGACTAGCCTCCTGTGGGAGGCCACCAGGGCCAGGGCTCTGGCGGAAGCCGGAGACACCTTTCGAAACGCCTTATCAGCGCTGAAGTACTTTGTCTAAATTATTTTAAGAAAACTGCCAAGGCTGCCAATGTGTAATGAGTACTCATATTTTATAAGGGCAGACATCCTTCTGGGAAGTGCTAGAAACTAAATGCTACCACCTCATGCACAATTCTAATAAATATGACGGCCCCACTTGCATCACAGCTGCAGTTTTCAAAGACTGCCTGCTCTGGAGAACTTCCTCACTGTCAGCAAACAAGCGCTCAAGACCCTACACTCAATGTAAGAACGTCATTTGGGGGTCAGGGCCTTGATGTCTTATGTTATTTCTACGTAGTTTTAATCAAGGGAAGATATATATTAACATATACTTTATATTTCTTACCATTTCATGCCAATTTAGAAAAGGTTTAAATGTAAGCAGTACATAATGCTTACAGGACGAGCTCTTTTACTGTCAGAAAAGTTTTACAAGTTGTCGAGATTTTGATTTTACATCTTTGGACACTTTCCATCAAAGTTTCCCCCACATATTTCTTACCTCTGCTTTTTAAATATGTGGGTCTTTCAAAGTTTAGATCTCTTTACTTGAGCAGTCAGTGGTCTATCGTCAATAAAAGGTCTTTCTTTTCTCTTACAAGAAGAAAAGACATCTATAGGGGGGTGATTATTTGTCCTGTTTCCTACACAAAAGAATACATTCTAAGGTGCCACAGCTCAGAGACAGTTCGCCAGGCGCGGTGATGCCCTTCGACTAAACAAATATTGGTGCATGTATCAGGACTGCAGAATTAGGCCAACAAGAAAGCATGATCTAATCCTTCATACAGACAGGAGCGGGGTGTGAGAGGCAGAACCCGTCTGCAGGTCCACGCCTGCCTTGCTGAAGGCTGGCGGAAGGCTCTGGCCTTCCCCACCGGCCGGCCTGGGCTTTGGTTGCCCATCTGAGAATCTGAGGGAATCCCCAGCCTTCCCCTCCAGTTAAATGAGCATCTGGTCAAAGCTCATTAGGCCTGTTGTTCGGGAAGGCCCTGTGCTTGTTTTTCCGCGTGGGGAAGGCAGAGAAATGCGGGCCTTGTAGGTACGCCCACCACCCATTCAGAAGTTGCTCCACACGGAATGCCTGGGGCGCTCCAGGACAGAACAAAGCCGGCCCTGTTCTCTCGCCGCCTCGCTCCGCGTCGTCTCCTAATCCAGATTAGAAAGGCCCCGTGGCCGCATCGCTCGCAGGGCTGGAGGCCTGGGCCCCGAGCACACCCGCTGCCGCTGAGAGGAAGCGCCAAGCTAAACATTTCCATCAAGACAGGAGTGTCTGCTGAATTGGCAAATAGCTCCAAACCATTTACAAGACGCAAGGCACTGGGGGTGCTGGTGAGGGGACCAGTTAGAAAACGGCCCCCTCTCAGGCGACCTTGGTAGGGGATCAGCTCCTCCTTGGGACAAAGCAGACCTGAGTCCTGACCCTGGGGGACTCGGGTCCACCGGGAAGGGTAAACCCACTTTCTCCAGGACAGAACAGTTGAGAGAGACGTTTTAGTGTAAACAGTGGGTAGAGGCTGTTAGGTTTGTGTCTAAGTTTTGGGCGGGGGTGAGAAAGTGGCTGAACTTAAAAAAAAACGAAAAGAGAAAAATGAAATGCTGTGGCTTCTGAACGGAAAACAGAACTTCCATTTGCCTGAAGGTCAGCAAAAAAAGCAAACTAAAACAAAACAGCCCTCCAACATACATCTTAAAGTTAGGACTATTATTAGAAACTAAATCAGGCCAAAGTGAACTATGGTTTATCACTGGAGAAAACCAGCCTTTTGAAAAGGGTCCTGAGAGAGAAGAGTTGGGGGGGGGGGGGGTCAGGTGATTCCCAGGTTCTCTGCTTCCAGAAAAAGCAGTCCCCAGGGGCCGAGGGACTGCAGGGCCAAGGGGAGGACGCGGCAGGCTGGATTAGCAGCCGAGTCGCAGAAACGGACCATTGAGCACCGCCTCCTTGCCCCGTGGGCGATCCTCTGCCTCTCCCCCCGCCTTCCTGACCACCTTTCTCGGGCTTTTCCAGATGTTGCTTTCACGGGCGCCAAGACCCTGGGGAAGTCAGAACGGCTGGGAGAAAGTCCAGTTGGGCCGGGGGCGGGCCGGTCTCAGGCGGGCCTAGCTCGTACACGGACTTTGTGCACACACGCTGCTCTGTGCCCCGGCCTTGGGTGTCACCCCCGCGGGCTCCCCCTCTTCTCGCTCGGTCTGGGGGAGCTCTGGGGCGATTCAGGGATGGTTGGCAGGCTACTCGTGGGCCCACAGGCGTTTGCACGCGTGTTTCAGGAATTTGAGGGACTAAAGCGAGCGGGGTTACAGAAAGGAAAGGTAGCCAGCTGGGCATCAGCCTGCCGGTAGCAGGCCGCGCGAGAAGGCGGCCGGCGCGGGCAGCAGCGCGACCCTGGCGTCCCCATGAGCTCCCACCTCCTGACTCTCGGGGCGGGGGGTGGGGTGATCTGAGCTGCACGGGCCGGAGCCAGTGTCGTGCGTGCGGGTTGGGGAAGAAGCTGCTCCTCTAGAAGCCGGCCCTGCCACCCAGGGGTTCTGAGCCGGCCCGGCCTGCGGGGCTCCGGCAGGACGGAGGTGGGGGCTCCCCATCCTAGGGGCCGGCGGCCGCCCGAAGGTTCCTTCGGCCGCTCAGCTGAGCCGTTGTGGTCAGGGCCGCGCGTCCCGGACTCTGCGCCCCTCCCCGGTGGAACTGCCGCTGCCGCTCGCTGCGCCCGCCTCCCCGAGCGAGGCTGCGGGTGGGCGGGGGTCCACCGCCTGGTCCCGTCCGCACCCCCAGCTTCTGTCCACTTGGCACCCGCCGCATGGGTTCTCGGGCGGACCGAGGTGGCCGGAGCCCCCGTGTGCCCCCTCTCCGGCACCAGTGCACCCCCCGAGCGCGGACCCTGGTGGCACTCGGGGATCTCCCTCGCGCAGGGGGGCCGACCCCGAGAGCTTCCTGGGGGTCCCCCGGGCACGGGTGGGGGCTGGGGGAGCCGGGACACCAGTGAAAGGCGTGCGCTCCGGCTCGCGGGGAGAGTTTATTTAAAACTCGGAAGCCGGCGGCCGGCGAGCCGCTTGTTTATGTAAACCCGGAAACAGCGGGGGGAGGGGCACGGCGGGGGAGGGCCGGGGGGAGGGGCGCGGGAGTCACGTTACCGAGGACGCGCGGCTGAGCTCGGGCGCAGCCGAGCCCCGGCGGCGCGACCACAGGTGCCCGCGGCCCGCGCCCGATCGCGGAGCCCGGCCCGGGACCCCGACACTAGACCCCGATCCCGGACCCCAGCCTGACCCCGACCTAGGAGCCCGACCCAGCCTCGACCCCAGACCCGATGAGACCCCGGACCCCGAATCTGATACCGACCCTGACCTCGGACCCCTGACCTAGGACTCGGACCCCGACTCCGGCCCTGGCCCTCTGACCCCCGACCCAACATGACGGGGCTGGAGGAGGACCAGGAGTTCGACTTTGACTTCCTCTTCGAGTTTAACCAGAGCGACGAGGGCGCCGTCGCGGCCCCCGCAGGTGGGTGCGCGGCCGGGCGCGGGGCGGGCGGCGGATCCGGGTCGGGAGGGGCCCTGTCTGGAGGCGCGCCCGGCTCCAGCCCCTCTGCCCGTGGCGCCCCCCGGCCTCCGTCCCACCCTCCGCGGCGCCAGGGCAGAAAACAGGTCAAACTGAGGGGAGAGCGGGGCGGCGGGGGGAGGCCCTCTGGGGTCATAGGGTCGCCCAGCCAAATGCGCCAGGCTCCAGGCGCCGTCCCGTGGAGGGGCCTCCTCTTTAGGGCGCGGTGGGTGCTGCTCCTGCCAGGGGACAGGGAGTCAGGCCCTGGACTTGGACGTCCCGCAGGGCAGGGGCCTGGAGCCCCTACCTCTGCCCTCCAGGCTCCTTGTGCCCTCAAGGCTAAAACCTCCCGCCTGGCCAAAACCTCCTGCCTGGCCAAGAAAAGTCCCAAGGGAACCAGCCTTCAGGCCCTGCGACCACCAAGTTCCCTGGCCTTTTCTTTCTTTCATTTTCTCTTCTATGTCAAAACTAAAGGTTCTACTTAAACAAGCAGCTGATGCAGGAACCCTCTAGCCCCCGGGACGGGTGCGTACTCTCCAATAGGAATGAGACATTGAGCAGTCACCCAGTTTTGCATGAAGACGGCCTGAGCTGGAGGCCGCCCCAAGTGGAGGGAGCCCGGAGCCCCTCCCTGCAGCCTGGTCCCCCACCTGTCTCTTGTGTCCCCTGTCGGCCTCCTTTCTTGTTTGTCTTCAGGACACTCTCTCTGGCCCTGCCCACGTGGCGGGGAAGTGGTGAAGCTGAGCCCAGCAGCTTGGCACTGTTGGGCGCCCAGCTCTGCAATGACTGTATAATATTTTCCGTATCATTCACCACCCCTCTTTTAAAACTGCAGCGTCCTCCTCGTTTTTTAAAAACACGAATGTTCCAACCAGGCCAAGGTGGCCTGAATCAGTCTTCCCTGGATGGCCTCCCTTTCCCTCTTCCTGGGCTGGGGGTCCCCAGGCCTCTGGGTGGGCGGGAGCCAAGGCAGGCGGGGGTGGGAGAGCCCGGCAGCCTTCTGAACAGATGTGAGGCTCGAGGTGGAGAAGCGGGCCCCGCAGGCCTTCTGTACTCGCTTGGGTTTGGCTGTCTGGACGCAGGTTCTGGCTGGGCCGTCTGGGCTGTTTCCACTAGCAGACTTTCTCCCTCGGTATCCAGCTCTCTTTCCAGTCTTCTTAGCAGATGTATTTGACGAGAGGCCTGATGTGTGAACTGCTCCCCTGACTGCTCCAGGGTGTGAAAGCCGGGTGAGGACGGAGTGCCACGCACATCCTGTGTCCTCAGGCTCTGCCGCCCCAGAAGGCTAACCTGGTCAGAGCAGAGGCCTGGGCTTGGGAGTCCCCTGCAGTGGGGGGAAGGCCCCGCTGCCCCCTCAGTCTCTGTGCATGTCTGCTCCCCTGACAGCAAGTTGAGCAACATTCTCAAGGTGCTCTTTCAGCATCGTTGCCAAATGTATACCCCCACCCACCCCAGCCTCCAGGGACCACAGTCCCAAGAAAGCCTCCTGCAGGAAGGCCTCCAGGATACCAGCACTTGGGGCCCAGCATTCACCAGGCCTTGGTGGAGGGGCATCAGGTAGCTGGAGAGAGGTCTGGGCAGAGAAGAGGTGGTGCCTTCACCTTGTCATGGCGTTAGAAGAAAGCATCCCTTTTTATCTATTTATGTGAGAGACGCTCCTACTTTTTATTACGATTATTTTAGAGCCGGTTTACAGCAGAATTGAGAGGAAGGTATGGAGATTTCCTGTGTACCCCCTGCACCCACAGGCACAGCCCGCCCACTATTGACATTCCCCCCTAGATGGGATGTTTGTTACAGTCAGTGAACCTACATGGACACGCCATCACCCAAAGTCTGTAGATTACATAGTGTTCCCTCTAGGTGTTTAATCCTGTGGGTTTGGATGAATGTGTAACGACACGTGTCCACCATAGAGGAGTCCTTCAGAGCACTTTCACTGCCCCGCCCCCGTTCATCCTCCCTCCCTGGCCCCCAACCACTGACCTGGTCACTGTGTCCCTAGTTTTTCCAGAGCATCCTACAGTTGGGACGCTGGACGCATAGGGTGCGGCCTTTTCAGATTGGCTCCTTTCACTGAGTGACACTCAACTTGTGTCTCCTCCAGGCCTCTTCCTGACTTGATAAGTCTAGTGCTGAGTAATATCTCTTGTCTGGATGGATCACAGTTGATCCATTCACTTACCAAAGGACATCTTGGTTGCTTCTAAGTTTCAGAAGTTATGAATAAAGTACATTCTTCTTGCTCTTATTAATTACTAACATTACATTGCAATTATTAAGTTAATGGTTACATTGTTATATTAAATTCTTCAGCTCTTAATGGGTGACAAATGACTTCACGTTATTTCTGGGATGAACTTGGATAGAAATAAGTGAATGACTGACCAATTCTGAGGTTGATTGTGAAGCAAGGTGACAGAGCTTGGGAAGTTATTATACTCAGCCCCAAATGGGCACTTTCTCAAAAGGACTCGGCCAGCCCTGACCACAGGGCCCCTCGCCCTCATCATTCTGAGTGAGGGTGGCATCTTCTCACCTGTCACCTGTCGCTCACGCCACCTCTTGCTCTAGAGAACAAGAACCCCCGCGTTCGAGGGGGCCGTGGGTGCTGGGGTTCTTTCTGTGCAGAGAGCTTGGCAGGTGCAGATAGTCACCATTTGTTGGAAGAAAGCAAGCAGAGTTTTAAAAATAACCCGCCCTGGTCTGGGCAGGGTGTTGTTTGCCCAACAGGGGCTGCCCTGGCCCCTCTGGGGAGGAGGCTGGCTGGGGGCTTCCCTCCTGGGGGGGCTTCCTGCTGCTGCTTCCCTCCGGGTCTCAGGAAATAGCTGCTCTGCTGTGGGCCGGGCGGGCGTGGTCCTGCTTCCCGCCCCGGGCTCCTGTTTTCTAAGTTATTTTGGCCGCCCAGCTGGGGCTGTCACCGTGGCAACTCAGGAGGAAATGGGCGGGGCCTCCTGGCGGCCTGGGGGCGGGTCCCTCGCTGCCCTGACTGCTGCTGTGCAGTGGGGGCCACGGTTCTTGCGTGAAAGGGGACGGTTCCTGAGAAAAGGAAGACTTGGACTTTTTATTGTCAGTGCCCTCCTCAGTGACGGTGGTGGCGTGGAGGCCCCAGAGGCCCACGTGTCCTGCTTGCTTGGGGCCCGCCGGGCTTTGGGCCCAGAACCCAGCGTGCCGGCTGACGCGGGGCCACAGGCCGAGCGCCGCGCCTGCGCCTCCAGCCAGCGGGCCCATGGCCTCGGTTTGCTCAGACCTCCAGAGACACTCCACCACTGGGGTCTTTGTCCAGAGGATGTTTTACTCCTCCGTGGAGTTTGTCGGAGGAAGCGCCCGGGGCGAGTCGGCCTGGGGATGTCTTGGCCCCTTCGACGTGGGGCCTGGAGCGGGAAGACCTGAGGCGCGAGGCCGGGCTTCGGAGCCGTGGGCCTCGGGAGGTCGAGACGGCCGGCTGCTCTGCCTCTTGAAGCGTCTGCCTTGCAGGTGGCTGACTGGCCCTCAAAGCTGTGTGTCTGTCACCCGCGGGCCTGGCCGCCCCTGCTCAGTCAGCGGCTCCTCACAGGAAGGTCCTGGCGAGGAGTGGCTTTGTTTTGCTTAGTTTTGTCTCCACTACCTGCGAAGCTCTAATCTAGCCCTGTGGGGCCACACCCGCCACCGGGAGAGGAGACATGGCGAGGCGTGGGGAGGCCGGGCCTGGCTGCCAGGCTGCTTCCAGTTCTATTTCTAGCTTCGTGTCCTGCGGTTCAACCCCAGCAAATGCTGAAGGGGATGTTCCTTAAAATGAAAAACAGAAGTCGCGTGTCGCGTTCCCTCTCAGAGTCTGTGACCGACAGGAGTGAGGTGCTGTGAAGATGCAGCTGCGGTGGGTGTGGGGGGACTGCGGCCAGCCGTGCGTCCTTGTCCCTGCTGCTCCCCCGGAAGGGTGAGGGGTCCTGACCTCACTGGCAGGGAGGGTCTGAGCAGTCAGGAGCCTGCCGGGATGCAGTTGGCCATAGTGGAGGGACACCAGACAACCTTTTTTGGTGATCATTCAGTGAAGTGTTAGTTGCTTAGTCGTGTCTGACTCTGCGACCCCATGGATAGTAGCTGGCCAGGCTCCTCTGTCCATGGGATTCTCCAGGCAAGAATGCTGGCGTGGGTTGCCATTCTCTCTCCAGGGGATGTTCCCGACCCAGGGATTGAACCAGGGTCTCCTGCCCTGCAGGCAGAGTACTGGTTGTTCAGACCTAGCACGATTGAATGGTTCTAGAATCAGTGGTTTTTCAGAATGAGAGGAAACACTCCTGCCTATGCTGGCCTGTTGGACGTGCTGTGGGTGGAGTTCGCCGTGGGCGCTGGACGGACCGGGAGCCATGCATTGTCCCCTGGGTCCACGCTGGCATCCAGCTCTGTGTTCCCCAAGAGGACGGGGTCGGCACTCTGGAGGCGGGGCTGTGGCTGTCTTCAGAGATGAGACACAGTTTCATGAATGCCCGTACGTTAAGGCTTTTTGAACAGGCTCTCCCTGGTATTCGCCTAGACTCCTGCGCTGTGAGTTAATGACCCTCCTTGGCGGGCAGCCAGGCTCCAGAGGCAGCGGCAGAAAGTGCGTGTCGTGGGTGCTGAGCCTTTCGGTGCCGCCTGACGTGACGTGAATCAGCCTGGGCATCTCAGGATTTTAAGAAAGTCACTGAAAATATTTTCATCCCATGTAAATGTAATCCCTTTGAATAGTTAAAGAACTCAGATTTGAACGGTTAAGCCCAGATTGGGTGGAAGTGGGGTGGGGAAGCAGGGAGGTGCCCCCCAGGGTAGGCAGGCCTGGGCGGGCTGGCAGCGACCTGTGGGCGTTTCGTCCTGCAAGGGAGGTCTTCATCCCAGATTCTGGCTGAGCTCAGAACAAAGTTCAGGCACTTAGGGGTTTCTCTTCATAATGTATTTAAGGAAAACTCATGCGTAGGGGGTCTTGTTTGTGTTCTAGTAAAGGCTCATGCCTGTCTTTTCCTCATTGAGCTGTGGCTCTCAACAGACCTGGGTTAAACAGTGGCACTCCTGGGAGGTCTGGGGGTCTGACCCTTGCGCCAGTCGCCCCCTCGGGCCACGGGCCGTGGTAGAGTCCTATGGGCAGATGGTGGTGGGGCCAGGACTTGTTCTGCTAACTGCAGGATTTTTCTTCTAATTCCTAAAATTACCTTCCTGCCAACAAATGGTAGTTCAGGGGTCAGATCAGCTGTAAGTCCTAAAATAAATGACAGATTTGCATCATATTGTTTGGCTGAGCAGGATGCGTGGGATCTGTTCTCTAGACCCTGTCAAGGCCCCGTGGGCTCCAGGAACTGGGGGTGGCCTGCCAGCCCGCTGCGCCTAGTTTGCGCGCTGTGTGCACTTCCCGTCAGCCTCCTGCTTGGGCTCCCCTCCTGGAGTTGGCAGCTTGTCTTGGAAGTGAAGTCCCTTCGCTGAGTGCTACGGTCTGTGTGCTGCACACAGAGGAGAGCGCAGTGAGCCACAGTGCCCCGGAGCGAGGGGTCGGGTTTGCCACACAGTGTCTCCTCCTGGGGCAGCTAGGCCTGGGGGCTGCGTCCACCTGGGGGCCCGAGTGGTGTCCCGGCCACCCGGACAGGGCCGCCTCCAGGATGGACGTCACAGAGGCACTGGAGCGCACTCGCCTAGCAGCTGCTGCCCCCGGGGAGGGGCCCCCGCAGGTGCTGGGCCAGGCTGGCCTGTTCCTCTGCTTCAGGGCACAGTGTGACCACCACGCTGGCAGAGGGGCCTGTATGTGGGCTGTGGGCGGGGAGCAGGGGCCAGGGTGGGCGACCCCACCCCTGAGATGGAGCCAGGTGCTGCACCGGTGGTCCAGAGGACCCGCCTGGGAGGAGGCCGGTCCTCGCTGACCCCCGCGCTGCCTCTGTAACTCGCCGGTGGTCTGGGGACACGCTGAACACGGCACAGCCCCTTGCTGAGAAATCCCTGCCATGTGCACGGATAGCACAATCTGTTGCTGTTCTGCTCGTCGATCACAGTCCTCATCACGTCTCACAGTCCAGGTGGTGCTGCTGGACACTCCAACCCGGCCGGCCGGCCTGCTTTCGGTTGGGCTGGTCGACGTCTGACTTCTTACCTGAAGCCTCACCAGCGCTGGGAACAGTTGTTTGTTTTCTGAACGAGCAGCTCTGGTCAGAATGGTCTGGAGTTCTGGGCCGTGGTGAAGGGGACCCTCCGAGCGGGAGGTCTGCACGTGGCTGGGACGTCCATACAGAGTGCACTGCTGTGGCCAGAGGGGCCCTTGGTCCTGCGGGCGCATCTGCTGGACGCCTTTGGGAAGGAGCACAGAGCCGCACTTAGGCTCCTGCGGCAATGAGGATTCTGACTGACGCCACTGTCCAGTCGGTCCTGCCCTGAGGGTCGACCCTCGAAGGGGCCCCGGGGCCTCCTATGGGAGACGCCCTACCTGCTGCCCCAGCCCCTATGTGTCCAGGGCCTCCGCCGACCCAGGCTGAGGTGGGTGCCTCCACACCTGTCCTGAGGGCTCCCTGCGGGGTGGGCAGGCTCATCCAGGGCCTCAGTGGCCTGACCTGCAGCCCACGGGCCAGCTGCTTCTCAGAAGTCTTGACCGTCTCTTCTGGACATGGCTTTGTAGGGTTGTTAACTTCCTGGAGGTTTTTACAAAGATGGCAATCTGAGTCTCACCATGGTTTTTGTGTTGAAGTGTCGGTGAGCCTGCGGGTGTTGGTGTGAGGAGTTAAGGGCAGCTTCGCCTGTCAGCCCCAGGAGGGTCCCTCTGTCCCCCTTGGGAGCGTGGGGGCAGGTTGAGATGGGGATGACAGGGTGGGGGATGGTGTCTGCAGATCCGCTTACCCCCCACCTCCTCCCCCCCGGAGCTTCGATTCCCTCAGCTGCAGTTTCCCCGTTCTCGTCCTGCTCAGCCTCGCTCTGGGGCCATTTAGATTCCGGCAGCGACTCTGAGCATCTGGACGCCTTCTCCTCGAAAGACAGCCTGCCTGCGAGGCCCGGGGGTGGGGTGGGGCCTGCCCCCCTCTTGGGGGGCAGCTGAGAACAGGGTTTGATGGGACGGTATTTCAGAGTGTAAAAGCCGGAGCTCCTCACTAGCAAGGATGGTAAGGGCCTGGGTTACCAGAGGGTGGTCGCAGACTCCTGAGATAAGCGAGGATGGAAATAGATCTCCCCCAATTTGGGGAGCTGGACCCGTTGCCATTGGTAAATCTGTGGTGTTCGAGCCTGCACTTCGAGGTCCCTGAGCTCTGGGGTCTGTCCAGGCAGGTTCAGAAGCCTGGAGGCTGGCTGAAGCATCTCCGGGCCAGTGTGCTGGGCCCGGGAGGTGGTGTAGGGTTTCCTCAAGTGGCTCCATTATTCAGAGACCTTGGGAGACTTGGCTCCAGGCTGCGGTCATGAGGAAGCAGCAGTTATGAACCGTCTGTTCAAATCGGAAGTCCAGGGGTGTGGCTTTGCTGCTAAAAGTGACTAATTACACTAGTAATGATTTTTTACATATATTTTACTGAGGTTATAATTAGCCCGTAAAGATCTAAATTATGGCTGTGCATCGATACCCCTACACTTCGCTTTTCTTTTGAACAGGTTCTTGGGCCCCGAGTCACTATCAGAGGTTGTGTGAGAGACCCCGAGTCTGTGCCCTCACCTCAGCTGTCTTTGTCTCTGGTGATCAGTCTGTTACAGGGTCTGACAGTCTGGGTCTAAACCCCGTCCATCTGTTCATTGAATTGATCAAATCAGCACCATTTGGACTGGAAACAGGAGTGGACCACCGGGCGCACTGGGGTGGCTCTGATGCCCCCACCCTGAGACCCGTGGTTTCCTCTGGTGGGAGATATGATGGATGATCAACGTTACGGAGGGAAAATAAAGTGGGGGAGGGTGACATGCGTGTCGGGCTGGGGGGGTTAGGATTGGGATAGGGTGGTTGGGGGAGGCAGTGTTCGAGTAGAAGAAGCACAAAAAAGGGGGCCCAGCGTGCGGCTCTTCAGGAAGGACGTGTGGGCAGATGGAAGCCCCAGCGGGTGCGTGACCAAGTGTGAGACCAGGAGTGGAGAGAGCCGGAGGGGGGCCTGAGGGTGAGGCCAGGGCGGATGAGTAGCAGGGTTGTCTCAGTGGCCTACGGGGTCGGGGTTGCGGGTGGGGGCCCTTCCCAGTGCCCTGCAGGGTCAGGGGTTGGGGTCGCGGGTGGGGGGCCCGTCTCAGTGGCCTGCAGGGTCAGGGGTTGGGGTCAGGGGTGGGGGGCCCGTCACAGTGCCCTGTGGGGTCGGGGGTGGGGGGCCTGTCTCAGTGGCCTGCTGGGTCGGGGTCGGGGGTGGGGGTCTGGGGGTGGGCCCCTGACCCCCGGTCCAGGCCCTCACCATCTCCCTCTTCCCTCCAGAGCACTACAACTACACCACCCCCGGCCTGGGTGTGGGCCTGCCCCTCTCTGCAGTGCATCCCTCGCTGCCTGCTCCATGCCACAACCTGCAGAGCTCGGCCGCGGGCGGCTCCACCGTGGGCTACGGAGGGGCGGTGGACAGCGGGCCCTCCGTCTGCATCCTGTCGTCGGGCGGCGTTGGGCCCAACGGGGCGCCGGCCCTTGAGAGCCCGCGCATCGAGATCACCTCCTACCTGGGGCTGCAGCACAACAGCAGCTCATTCCTGCATGAGGTGGACGTGGAGGACGTGCTCCCCAAGCGGTCCCCATCCACGGCCACGCTGAACCTGCCAAGCCTGGAGGCCTACCGCGACCCCTCCTGCCTGAGCCCCGCCAGCAGCCTGTCCTCCCGCAGCTGCAACTCCGAGGCCTCGTCCTACGAGTCCAGCTTCTCATACCCATACGCGTCCCCACAGACGTCCCCCTGGCAGTCCCCCTGCGTGTCCCCCAAGACCACAGACCCCGAGGAGGGCTTCCCCCGTGGCCTGGGGGCCTGCGGCCTGCTCGGGTCCCCGCGGCACTCGCCCTCCACCTCCCCCCGCACCAGCGTCACTGAGGAGAGCTGGCTGGGGGCCCACACGTCCAGGCCCTCATCCCCCTGCAACAAGCGCAAGTATGGGCTCAACGGCCGGCAGCTGTCCTGCTCCCCGCACCCGTCGCCCACGCCGTCCCCACAGGGCTCGCCGCGGGTCAGCGTGACCGATGACACGTGGCTGGGTAACACCACGCAGTACACCAGCTCTGCCATCGTGGCCGCCATCAACGCCCTGAGCACCGACGGCAGCCTGGACCTGGGTGATGGCGTCCCGCTCAAGGCCCGCAAGACCACGCTGGACCACTCGCCCGCGGTGGCGCTCAAGGTGGAGCCGGCGGGCGAGGACCTGGGGGCCACGCCGCCCACGCCCGACTTCCAGCCCGAGGAGTTCGCGGCCTTCCAGCACATCCGCAAGGGCGCCTTCTGTGACCAGTACCTGTCAGTGCCGCAGCACCCGTACCCATGGGCCCGGCCACGGTCCCCCGCGTCCTACACCAGGTGAGCGGGCGGGTGGGCAGGCAGGGCTGCAGCCTCCCGGCATCCCTCTGCCTTCTCCGGCCTGTGTCTGTGTCTGAATCTCCCTTTCTCAGGACCTGGTCACGTTGGCTGAGGGCCAGAGACCTCATCTTCACGCGTTCTCTCCTTCCTAAAGGCCGGTGTCCAGATGAGGCCGTGTTCTCCGGTGCTAGGGGGACCTTTGGGCACATTCTCAGCCGTCTTGGGGTTTACGAACACTCGGGCTTGGTTTTTGTTTTGCTCTCTGTAAAGCCAGGCGCGGCTCCCGTCTGTGTTTTCGCCTCCCCTGCTTACACCTAATTGCTGTCACTGCACGGTCGGTGCAGATGGGGCCCTGCTCACAATTCCCCGGAGCAGCCCGCCTGCGCCCGCACCAGCCCTGCTGACTTGGGAGCGACACGTCCCCCTCCTCAGAGACCGCCGCCTGGCAGGAGCCCCAGCTCCTCCAAGCCATGTTTTGGGCTGTTGATTTTTCTTTTTAACGGTGTTGGGGCTGCTGCTGCTGCTCCGTTGGGTCCATTCACTCAGCCCGGGGTTTTTATTTTTAACTAAACAGCTTTCCCAGCAGGTGGACCACTAATGACCCCTAGCCGAGTGCTTTCTGCCCCAGGACTTTGGTCAGGTGTCGGCCATGCGCACAGGCCCTCCCTGGAGGCCCATGCTCTGCTGAGGGCTGTGGCCTCCTCCCGGGAGGAAGCTTCTGCCTGTGGATTCGGGTGTTGCAGGCTTGTTGCTTCTCCTGTTTGGTTCTGGAGGTAGGACTGCGTGTTGGGCCTTGTGGCTTCCAGCCGTCCTGTCCAGACCTTGAGGAGAGTGAATCAGGGTGTTACTTGTTACAGAGCTTTCTGTGTTCTGTTCAGAACCCCCCTTTTTTCTAAACTAAAGATGTAGTCAGAGCTGTAAGTGGACAGTTTAGTTCTCGGTGCCAAACCTTTACAGAAGCTTGTGGCAAAGAAGCGGTGTGAAGGGTGAGTTTCTAAAGCTGAACACTTCCTTTCCGCTGGCGTGGGTAGCAGTCGAGAGCCAGGGGGCAAGGGGGCCGTGATGGGTCTTGACCGGCTTCAGGATGCATCCACATGAAGTTGAAAAAGCTGGCGTTTCCAAAGTTACGTTACTGTCAGGTGTATCTTAGAACCTGGATTTCATTCATGAATGTGGAAGTTTAAAAAAATCCATTTGGAGGCATTGTAAAATGTAAGAATTTTTATTCATGCCCTCCTTATAATTATTATTTAAATAAAAAAAAATATATCAAAGCATCCTTCTCCAGTTTAGAATGAGGCTTCAGTGAACTTGCATGGTGACATTGGCGTGAAGGTCCTAAGGGTTTGTGAGGAGACCGTGATCCCATATCTCCAGGAGCTGCTGGGACCCAGCCCCACTGATGGGGCAGTTTAAATAGCAGACGTGCCTTCCTTGCGGTCTGGGACTTGGAGCCCACGGTCCAGGTGTTTAGCTCCTTTTGTGGTCATTGGACAGGACCACTCCGGGGGCTCGCCCTAACTTGGCGGCCCCTGTAAAGACTGAGCCTGCAGGCGCGGGGGTCTTCTGCTGTCCCAGCTTAGGACTCCATCCTGGAGCCTCTGGGGGGAGCGGCTTGGCCTGAGACCCCAGGTGGATGGGGCAGCTTTCCCGAGCCCCGGTGGTGGGATGCCCATGGGAACGTGCATGGTTCTGAGGGGTTGTCAGCGATGGAAAGCACCAGTGCTGCCTCGTCTCTGCTCGGGGGTCTTGGTGACAGCTCCACGGGCAAGTACTCTGCTCTGTCTCCCGGTCCAGGCCCCCTTGGGTGCCGGCCCCCAGAGCTCCTGTGAGCTCGCGCCAACAAGCCCCACATTTCCTCCCAGGCTTGAAGTCAACTTTTCCCACTGTTCTGGTTCCACATCAAAATATGTTTCCTGGTCCCTGGCGATGTTTTCTGTGTTATCCTGTCCACGGGCGCCAGGGGCCAGCTGGAGAAGGGAGAGGTCGTGCCATTGCCCTGGGGGGTAGTGACCACACTTCCTGCCCTCGGACGTTGCCATGTGTGCCCAGGGACTGGTGCAGGGAGGGGGCGGCACCCGGTGTCAGCGGGTCTCAGGCTGTACGGCCAGGCGCCTGGTGGTGACAGGCTCCAAGGTCTGGGATGGGCGGTTTATCAGGACAGATCATCGCTGCCCCCGTGGGAGCAGACAGTCCCTCTGGGCACATCCACATCTATCCTGCCAGCGAGGGGAACTTTTTAACGAAATGTGTGCGGCGTGGGTCTCTTCCTGAGGAACGTGGGGGTCCATGGGATCACTGCCTCCAGCACGCGCGGCCTTCTGTTCTGTGTGGAGCCTCCCAATAGGCCCACGGGGTCAAAGATGATTCCCAGTTTCTGCCACAGAAGGAGTCGTGTTTGTGGAATCAACAGTGTTGTTGGACAGAACAGTGCTCTGCTCCTGAAGCTTGAGAGATGCAGGGGAGTCGCAGGTGACCCGTCTGAAGCCTGTCTGTCTGATTGGTTAGCCAGGCCATGGGGGGCCTTTCCAGAGAGGGCTCCCCTCTCCTATCCTCGGTTGAGAATAAGCAGGTCCGCCCACGGCGCTGACAGTGACGCTGCCCCTGGCCGTGGCGGAGAGGGCAGAGATGGCCGTGGACTGACTCCCGCTGGTGGCTTCCAGGGGCCGTCATTGTCCCGGAGGCGCTCAAGCGTAAGCCTCTGTTGGTCCAAGCAAATGCTCTGGAGCTCCTGCCCCAGTGAGGGCGTCATCCTTACCCAGGGCTCGCTGCATGCATTCAGGGAGCTTGTTCGCCCTTTGGAATGGGCTGGTGGAGAGTCCCGACTTCTGAGGTCTCAGTGCTGTCTCTGTGCCCAGCACAATCTCTGGTTGTGACTTCAAGGGGCAGGGTTACATGAGGAAAAGACTGGAAGGAGCTGGTCTGGGAAGGCAGAGCGTTTTGAGACGCGCCGTTTCTGACAGCAGCAGCATCGAATTAAATCCCTGCAGATGAAACTTTGTTGTGATCTGAGCATTACTGACTTATTTCTTTGTTAACCGTGTCCCGAGGCTTGGGGTGTCTTAGTTCCTGGACCAGCCCCGAGCCCCCGGCTGTGGAGTCATAACCACTGGACCCAGGAGAGTCCCCACTGCAGGATTGACTTCCTGAGGGCGAGGGCGCGTGATGACGCCTCTGCTTGTTCTGGGTTCAGTGACCCAAGGGCTGTGCCTCCCAGTCAGTGTGTTTCAGACATGGTTTCTTCTTGGTTTTGGGTACAATTGATGACTTTAATGATATCCATGACCTTCGTGCCACACCCAGGTCTTAGCTCCCAGAAGCCTGATGAAGCTACAGCTGATTGACTGCATCTTTAAGTTATCTGAATATTTCAGAGTGTATTCTAATTTGGGATAAGATTAAATAAAACTGTACGCTGGTAACAAATCCGACTGCACATCATTCCACCAGAATGACTGCCCTGGCCCCAGCCGTCTGCACTCGGGCAGTTTGCATCGGGCCAGCCCACCCAAGGTCTAGGACACATTGCTTCTGGGTTATTTTCCCTTTTCTGACCTGGCCGAGGAGTTCGTCATCTGGAGGTCACAAAAGGAAGCTCAGCAGGGACTCGCCTGGCGAGTCGCCTGGTTAAGACTTGGCAGTTCCACTGCAGGGGCCATGGGTTTAATCTCTGGTGCAGAATCTAAGATCCCACATGAGGCAGGGACAAAAAAAATTTACACCCTTCTTCCAGTAAAATGAAGCCACTGATAGTAAGCTTTAGAAAGAAGCCGGTGAGTGGAGTGGTCTCCATACATCCCCCAAGCACTTACAGGACCGGGGGGCCCAGTACCCGGGCCAGTGTTCAGCCCCTCTGGTAACAGGTGGGGCTGGACTCAGGCCATGATTGGTGGACCCCTGGCTGGGCCCCTGCTCCCAGGAGTCGTGATGTGTTTGCCTGCTAGATTGGGGGCTGTGGCGGTGTCGGGGGTTGGGACCTCTCTACAAAGTCCATGTCCTGCTCCCAGGGTGTTGGCGGCTGCTCAGGGACGTGGGAGCCCGGCAGACTTAGGCCTCAGGAGGTCAGAGGTTGACCATGGCCTCAGCTGTGCAGAGGCGTCTGCAGGTGAACTTGGTGGCCAGGGTTGGGCCTGGGCTGCGAGTTTCTGCAGATCGTGCTCGCTCGCTGCAGGAGTAGATGATCTCAGAGGCCCAGCACCTGGCTTCTCATGGAGGAGGCTCTCTCTGGCTCCTCAGAGTCCACCGTGGACCCTGGACACAGCGCCCTGAGCACTGACTTCCGGCAGGAAGGCATAGCCTCGAGGGTTCAGCTGAGATCTGCAGGTTTGCGGCAGAGGCTTCTCTCCACCTTTTGGTCTTTCCTCGAGATGCAGGTGGAGGATGTGGGCCTGATTGCTCTTTTTATTTTTTTTTCAAAGATTTATTTATTTTGTGTTTTGGCCGTGCTGGGCCTTTGTTCCTGTGCACGGGCTTTCTCTAGTTGTGGCGAGCGGAGGCCCCTGTCTCATTGGGCTCTCTGGCTTCTCGCGGCACAGCAAGGCTCCAGGCGCGCAGGCGCAGTAGTTATGCTGCACGGGCTTAGCTGCTCCGTGGTACATGGGATCTTCTTGGATCAGGGATCGAACCTATGTCTCCTGCGTTGCACAGTGGATTCTGTATCACTGGACCACCAGGGAAGCCCCCGGTTGCTTTATTTGATGTTATCCTGTGAATGTTTGGACTTCCGTGGTGGATCAGACGGTAAAGTGTCTGCCTACAATGCGGGAGACCTGGGTTTGATCCCTGAGTCAGGAAGATCCCCTGGAGAAGGAAATGGTAACCCACTCCAGTATTCTTGCCTGGAGAATCCCATGGATGGAGGAGCCTGGTGGGCTACAGTCAATGGGGGTCGCAAAGAGTCAGACACGACTGAGCAATTTCACTTGTGAATGTCTGGTATTATTAGCTATGAAAAGGAGAACAAGGATCTCAAGGACTTTTGCATTCCTGGAGCGGATCAAACAGTTTGAGTCTTTGTGGCTTTATACACTGATTTTCAAGTCAAGCTTTGAGATCTGTGCTGGTTGACTTTGTGGATAATACAAGTGCTCAAAGAGTTTTGCTTTTGAATCTGGACAGCTCCCGGCCTGTTCTTGCTCGGACCCGGCTGGCCGTGGCATGCGTGCAGGACTGGGCCACACTCGGGGATCTCCAGTCTTGAGTTTCCCAAACTGGTAGGAGCCTGACCGGGAGGAAGTGTCCAGTGACAGCATGCACCAGTGACCACAGACAAAACAGAGCTCTTTCTGTCCAGACATTTTCCTCCGAGGAGAGTGCGGGGCGCTCGTCGGGGCCCCAGGCACCTGCAGTGCACCTGGGTTAGGCGGCCAGGGAGATACGGGGCCTGTCCCACAGAGGGTGAAACTTAGTCACATTTAAGACTAGGCCTTCTGTAGATATTAATGGGCCTTCATTGACAACTGTTTCTCGGGTTCATGAGCAAAAAATATATGTGTTGTGATGGGGTTTTGAATAAATGCTTCTAAAATAACCTCCTGGAAGCTGGGGCTTCACGCCCAGCCTTGAGCTGGTTTTTGGTGAAGAAAGTAACTGCCCAGAGGCTTTGCGTCCAGGTCTGGTCAGTGTGCTGAGTGCCCAGCAGGCACCCCACCCCGCCACGGGCACATGGAAGCGCTGGTTAGCGCTGCGCCTTGCCCCGGCGCACTCAGCCATGGTGCCCTGGTCACTCCGGCCACACCGTTTCCACAGCCCGTCGAGGTGGATGACCCTGCTCAGGCTGTGCAGAGGTTTAAGCAGCCGTTCGCAGGGTGGCCAGAACTGTCGGGATCGAGCCTGCGGGGCAGGGCCTGAGAGGCCCACGTGAGATAGACCTGGGTTTGGTGGGGCTGGGGAGGCAGTGCAGAGTAAGGATAATGGGGTTTTCCAGAAAGCTGGAAGAAAGTCCCTGCAACTTGGAATTCTCTACACCTTGGTTGGTGGAACCCCTGAAAGCAACAGAGTTTTGTGAAATTCCTGAATCCAAGGTGGTGGCCTCGCTATTCTTGCTCTGAAAGTTCCAGCTCTGTGACTGAACTCAAGTTTCTGAGCAGGCCTGGGCCCATGGACGGAGCCCCTGGGGATGTGGGAGGGTGGCCTCCCCCTGCCAGCACCCCCCAGGGGCTTGACCTCATCTGAGCCCCCGTCCCGGGGCACAGGGATGCTCCGGGGATTCTGGGGACCGAGGTGGTGCTCAGGAGGGGTTCGGGCCCGTGTGACCTGGGCAGAGCCTCCCTGGGGACCCTGGGCTTCAGGACAGGTCACTGGCCACAAAATCTCAGGGTGGGGGTGCTCTGCGTGTGGCACCCCGAGAACAGGCAGGGGATGAGTGGGTCTCTTCCCCCCCAACTGGCCCCCTTGTACGTTACTGCCCAGCTCTGGCCTTCGGCCCCCATACACCCACCAATACCCTGGTAAAAGCCCCTCTCTAGCCGCCTCTAGGCCGCCAGCCCCCTCGGCCAGTCCTGTCCCTAAGTCCCCTCAGTGCAGAGGAGGCCGTCCCGACAGTTGGGGGTGGCAGCCCACAGCGTCTTGAGACCCGGGTGAGAGCTCCTGTCTGAACAGCCCCCGTTGCATTCCTTCCAGGCCCATCAGAAGAGCCTGGCCGGCCCTGGACTTGGGCCTTCCCGTGGTTGACCCCCAGCCCCTCCCTGAGGGCGGTTCCCTGGGCCCCAAGAACCACTGAGGGTCACCACGGAGAGGTCAGCCTTGCCCGGCTCCCTCCAGGAAGCTGACCTCAGTGGGAGCCGCTTTCTTGCCTGCCGGGGGGGGGGTGGGCCTCCGGCGAGGTGTGTGGTCCCGGCCCGGCCTCGGCCCAGAGCGGTCTGGGAGCCCAGAGACTCTGCTTCATTAAATAGCTGGGAACTGAGCCCGTGACCTTTTTTAAAATTAAAGGAAAAAGTAAAATCAAAGCAAGTAAGTCAAGCGGCCCTTCCCTTGGCTGCGACCCTGGGAAAGCGCGTTTCTTTCAAGCTTGGGGTGACGGCCTTCCCCTCCAGGTCTGGTCCCCTTCGGGTAGATTTGAACCCTGCCAAGTTCAGAGTTTGTATCTTCACCTCTTTTAGAAACAGCTGAGTTCTAAAACCTTTGCAGTTTTCTTCTAAGTGGTAGGTTCATATGGGCTTTAGCTCTCAAAAATTCAACATTGAAAGGACTGGAAGAGCAGCCCCCTCCAGCCCCAGGGGTCTACACGGTAGGAGAACGTAACAGCACAGGGCTCCCTGAGGCTCGTCCATGGCCCTGGCGTGGGGCACGTGCACAGCCATTCAGTGTGGACCGTCCTGTCGTGGGTGGACGTGGCCTTTCCGTGGGAGAAGGTTCAGGGGGCCCAGGCTCAGGTGAAGCCAGACGAGGGAATAGTCACCGAGCTCACAGGGTAAGAGCAGGAAGGTGGAGAAGTGGGTGGCTTGGGGGGTTTACAGCTAATAGTGTTTCCTGCGGCATATTTGTTAATGTTAGTAAACCAAAAGGAACGTGAGTGCCTGCCGGTTCCATCCTGGAAGATCACCGTGGAAACTCGAGTGTGTGTTTCTTAGATTTGCTCTTTCAGTTTGTGCGATGTCGGAGACTAGTCGTGGTGCCCACACCCACCCCTGACGGACGGAGGAGCTTGGGGTCCCCCTGCCTGCCCCCACCCACGCCCATTACCAGACCTTGTGTGACCTTTCCAGTAATGTTCAGCGCGCGTCTTCCAGAGACGGGGGCTCAGGTTTAGACGCGAATTGTGGCACCAGTAGACATCACACTAGTCACTAACGTGTGATTCAAATAACCCCTCCGTGTCACCCAGTGAGTGTTCAGACCCCCTGACCCGTGGTTTCCCTGAGGCTGTCGGAGTCTGGCTCCACGCCTCCTGGTCTGCTCAGGTACCTGAGCCATTGTTCCCCCCCCCGCGCTCAGTTGGAGGGGCTCGGCAGGTCCCAGTCCTGGGCCTGGAGTCCCTCGTTGCCTGTAGTCAGATGCATATCAGACATCAGGGGACACCTAGAAGCCCGGACACTTTGGTGGATGTTACCACTGGGGGTTCAGGTGTTTATGTGTATGTCACCACCTCTGTGGTGCCCATTAGTGTTGCAAGAAGACGCTGCCTCGAGTGCCCTTCTCTATGAGGCTTGGCCCAGATTACAGCCAGCAGGCCCCGTGCAGGGGGCCAGACCCCCAGGAGGCGTCAGGAGCCCTGAGGGTTCGTGCTGTGACAGAGGCTGTGGGTCTGTGCCAGGGACATGGCAGCAAGGCCGCCAGGGTCTCACACTGGACGTTCACCTCTCTGGTGTCAATAGTGGTGGGGGTTTAGTCGCTCAGTCCTGTCTGACTCTTGCGACCCCATGGACTGTAGCCTGCCAGGCTCCTTTGCCCGAGGGATTCTCCAGGCAAGAATACCAGAGTGGGTTGCCATGCCCTCTTCCAGGGGATCTTCCTGACCCAGGGATGGAACCCAGGTCTCCTGCATCACAGGCGGATTCTTTACCATCTGAGCCACCTGGGAAGCCCTTTTATATCTGTATAAAAAGGTAAAAAGATATAAAAGGGATATATCAACAAAATAAAATAGATGTGATACTCTGGCTTTTTTTTAAGAGGATGAGGTGGTTGGATGACATCACTGATTCAGTGGACATGAACTTGGGCAAAATGTGGGAGATGGTGAGGGACAGGGAGGCCTGGCGTGCTGCAATCCATGGGGTCTCAGAGTCAGACACAACTTGACAACTGAACAAAACAACATCCCTTTTATGTAGAAATGCTTAGAGACACGCAGCCAGTCGTGGAGGTGGTGTCTCTGGTTGATTGTAACACATGTACATCTGTGTGTGTGGAGAATGTAAGACAGCTCCTGTTTGCACGGGTCAGCTGGGTCAGCTGGGGGTCAGACGTGAATTTAACCATTTTCTTCGTTGCATTGAGTGTGACCTTTTAAGAAATCAGATCAAGCTGGAGGTGAGTTTGACATCATCCGTTGGGCTCAGCAGACGGGGCTGCCGCACGAGAGAACCTCCAGGTGTTCGGGGTCCCATGGGGGCTCCGCTCCAGGTTAGGGTTACCCGAGGAAGGTACTCTAGCGGCAGAGCCGCGAGGGGTCAGGATGGCGTGGCAGGCGCGTCTTGGAATGTTTCTTCCAGGTTGAGGCCTTTTCTCTGAATCAGAGGTACATTTACATTTTTGTGGAGCTGCCAGATTCATGCTGAAAATTTCCAACCTCAAACAATAATTTTAATTGTCTGTGCGTGACAGTATTTATTTTGTGAGCCATTCTAACTTTAAACTGCGTGCAGCCATGTTGCTGGCTCTGTCAGTGACTCAGGAGCAAGTTACTCCCCAACTCTGTTTCCGGCCATACTCAAGCGCCGAGCGGCTCTGAGACCTTGCCCTCTATGGACGGTGAGGAGCAGATCTTCCAATCCTCCTTCCCCACTTCTCTTTCTGTCTCTCAGTCTCCTTCTGTTTTAATTTCCTGGGAGTCAGATGAACCTAACTTCTACTTATTTTTACCTCTTTCTCTTCTATTTACAGCAAAGGACCGTCTTTTCACTTAGATGGACAGTATGTATAAGGGAATAGATTAGTACACTGGACGTTCTAAACGGAGATGTGGTCCCCTCACATGGGCCTGGTACCACTGCCCTGGGGGACTGGAGGTTCTGTGGCCCGGCGCTCTCCCCGCTCCTCTTGCAAACCTGCCTGCTGCTCCCTTGGCTCTGCAGGTCTTGGTTGCTGTGGATCATGGGCACGGGGCTGGGCGAGGTTGCTGCAAACCCATCGCCATATCAGACACCCACCATGTGTCAGGTCTGCTCACAGCTGGCTTGTGGGCGGGGGAAATGGGAACCAGCCTGCCCACTTCTCAGGTCAGGTTGATAGAGCTGTGATTTTAAAAAGATCCATCTTATTGGGGAGGTTAAATAATTTTTAGGCCTTCCATGAAAGAAGGAAAATGTTTAGGGTCGAGTGTGGAAGAGGTTTCCATTGCATTCAGGAGCCTCGTCGTGAAGAGCTGAGAGGGTCTGGGCGTCTGTCACAGTCAGCTGGCCATCAACTCTGAAGCTTTAACTGCTGCTCGTGTGAGCACAGTGACCTCACCGATGGGAGTTTCAGACCCACCCAGAAGGACGCGCCACCCGGCCGTCTCAGGCCGGGTCCATGGGCGTGGGAAGCCGTCCATGCCTCTAACGCTCCATGTGTCCATTTCAGCCCATCCCTGCCGGCTCTCGACTGGCAGCTGCCGTCACACTCAGGACCCTACGAGCTGAGGATCGAGGTGCAGCCCAAGTCCCACCACCGCGCCCACTACGAGACGGAGGGCAGCCGCGGAGCTGTGAAGGCGTCAGCCGGGGGCCACCCCAGCGTGCAGGTATCGCTCTGCTCCAACCAACGCCGGCCCTGCTCAGGGAGGCGCCGGTTCAGCCCAGAGGCCGCTTTGCGGTGACAGCCAACAGCGCTTTCCATGTTCTTAAAAAAATCTTCACCTCCCAGCCAGTTTAGCTGAATATTTTATATCCACTCGAGTCCCAATCTGCTCGGTACAGACAGGGGTAGATCGAGGGTGCGCTGCCTGCAGCCCCTGTATGGCTGTAATGCTGGGGAGGAGGCTTCTCTTCAGCGAGCTGCTGCAGGGTCGGGGAGCGGGCGATACCCTGGAGACCATGGGGTGACCACTGTGGGCCTGGGGGCGCTAGGAGGGCTCCCTGGATGGTGGTGTTGGGGTTACCCGCCTGGACCTGGGGGAGCTAGGAGGACCCGCTGGATGGTGTTGCTGCCAAGTGTTTTTTCACCAAGGAGGGCGAGTGGCCGTAGCTTTTGCTTGTGACTCCTGGTGGGGGCTACAGTGACCGGGGCACAGCCAGGCAGCTGCTTTGTCCAGAGGGACGCTGCCCCGTTCCCCCATGGGTCCCCGAGCATGCCTTACTCAGAAAGGATGGGCGAGAGAAGCCAAGGAGAGACAGCATGCCCAAGGAGGTGCCCCGTGGCCAGTGGGCAGCGTGGGCTAGGGCTGCCACCTAGATTAGGCTCTTAACAGACTTGACCCTGATGCTGCGTCACTTCAAGGTGTCCTGGAGTAGGAAAATCTTAGAGAGAATAAAAAGAGCTTTGAAATAAGAGCGCTCCATCTTCCAGGACCTTTCTGTAACAATCTAAGAATGAACGTCTGGGGCTGGTCGAGCCACAGAGAAGCTTCTGCTCAGAATCCCCCTCGGTCTCTCGTCCGGCTCTGTTGCCCTTCGTCCCTGACTCCTGCCTCAGGCGCTGCACAGCCAGATCACGTGCTGGGCGCCTCACACACTGCATGAGGACAGGCAGAGGCCTCCCGCCCTGGGGAGAGTCAGAACCCAGTCCGAGGGCCCTCTGCCCACCCCCACCCCTGCGGGAACAGAGCTCCCTCTGTCCGCCCCCTGCTCAGAACGATCCCCCAGCCCCCAGGCGTCCCTTCCCTGCCCACAGTCCCGCCTCCCAGGGCTGCTCCCCGGATGTGGCCACGGTCCCTGTCCCTGAAGCCTCAACCGAGGTCACCTTGGGCCACATTCAGATTCATTCCAAGCGAGGTCTGTCTGCACAGGTTCTGCTCCGGTTTAGAGTTTTCAGAGGCTGATTCTAAAGACTGTGCTTTCCCCTCTGAAGCCTGGGACCCTTGGAGGCAGCGGCTCCCAAAGTGTGGTCCCCGACCTGCAGGGTCATCCTCGCCGCGTCCCTTCAAGATGCGAGTTCTCTGGCCTGCCCACCCCACTGGGTCCGGGGCCAGGCCCTGGGTCCGACGTTGGGACGCTGGCCAGGACCTGCCACTTGTCAGCTGGGAACGGAGGAGCGGGCACCTGCCATGGGGTGTCAGGGCCAAGGCAGTGTCGGGGAAGCGGGAGCGGTGTGGGCTCCGGGCGCCACTCCCCTGCACACACCCTGGGAGGTCAGCTTGCTTAGCTGCAGTCAGCATGCTCGGGGCTGGTGCTCAGACCTCACCCGCCTTGCCGCCACCCTCCAGCCCTGGAGATAAACTTGAGCTCCCAGGTGGGCTGTCTCTGTGGATGGCAGCGTTCGGTCACACCTGTGACACCACCTGCTGGGCCCTGTGCTGTAACCTGTGACAGTCCTGCCGGACACGTTTGCCGTCTTGTCCCTGAGAGCGGCAGGCCTCGAGGTCCCCACCCCTGTCTAGGCCCCACCGTGACCCGGGCTCCCAGCCTTGTCATTTAGGGAATGGTGCAGGCCAGGAGGGAAGGCAGCAGGCACTCCTTGTTTGTATTTCACTCCATTTAGATAAATAAAAAATAAAGCTGAGGGCAGGAGGGTGCAGGGACAAGTGGCCGTCCACCAACGCAACAATCAGGGCCTGGAGTCTGCGGGATGACGAGGCGATGTTCGCAGCCACGCACTCATTGCCAATCAATACCCACTTGGTTGGCGGCTTGACTCAGAAGTACAGCAGGGGCCCCATCAGTGCCCAGGCCATGGCCTTTCAGGTCCTCCCGGGCGGAGGCAGGTTGGCAATGCCTGCACTTAGCCCAGTGGCATAAACATAGTGTTTACGGCCCCTCCCGCTACGGCTTCCACTGGAAGAAAGTGCATCGCTGAATGGAAAAGACATTATATTACAGAAGCGAGGAAATAGCTGTTAAGTACAGAGAAAATGAAAATAAAGCAGCAGAGAAATAACAGCCGAATGCCCCCTCCCTCATACGTTCTGTCGGCCAGGCGTGCTGTCCTGTAGGGCAGGGAGCCTCGTGTGGACTGGGCACTGCTGAGACGCCAGGCGCATGGCTGTGGCCCCGAGCGAGGGTGTCTGTGTCCTCAGTGTGGTGGCCACAGTCCTGGGGACGTGCCCCCCACCCCTGGCCAGGGCGCCAGGCTCCCATTCCCTTTGGGGCACAAGATGCTATTACCCTCTCAGTGTAGACAAGAGAGAGAACTGAGATGTTCTGGAGGAATTCTGAAACTTGAAACAGCGTTTGAAGCATCTTAAGCATGAAAGTGTTAGTTGCTCAGTCATGCCCGACTCTTTGTGACCCCATGGACTGTATAGCCCACCAGCCTCCTCTCTCCATGGAATTCCCCAGGCAAGAAGACTGCAGTGGGTAACCATTTCCTTCTTCAGGGGATCTCCCCAACCCAGGGATCCAACCCAGGTCTCCTGCATTTAAAGTGGATTCTTTACCATCTGAGCCACCAGGGAAGCCCCACCCAAGCATGAATACCCCAAAATGACTTGAGTTCAGTGCAGGCGGAACGGGAGCGGTTGGTTCTGGGTCTAAACGGTGAGGCCCCTCCTGCACCGTGCAGCTGAAAAAGGAACGCAGGCCCCACAGAAAAGTCAGCCTGGCTCGCTGTCTCTCCTGCGAGGGCGAGTCCTCTGATCTCGAGGCAAGGAGGAGCTACGTGCAGGGCTGAGGCAGCAGGTAGGAAGAGGGGCTTTTAGGGTTTGTTTTCTTTTTCAGTTAGTGGACCACAAATTGGGTAAAAATAGAATTTGCAGATAATTATAAAACAAATGAAAATAGAAAACTCTCTCCAGTTGCTGTGAAAGCTGGGTAACCACAAAGTTTTATTCTGTGCTGAGTTATTTTAGCACATCCTCCGACACAGCGGCTCCTCCCACCATGGCGTCGCAGCCTTGGTCAGGCTGATCCACACATCGGGGAACCGGCCGCTCCCCCGGGCCCTTCTGCAGTCAGCTGGTCAGAGGGAAGCCAGGCTTTTTTCCGGAGCATCCAGGCCGTCAGTCAGAGCCACTGTCACACAGAGCGGGGAGGAGGCCAGCACATGTATGGGCTGGACAGGGGCTTTCTCGCCCGCCTAGGACACCTAACTCATCGAGTCTGAGTCTGCGTCCCCCAGCTTGTTGCAAAGTCAGAGGCTGCAACTGTATGCAGGTCGCAGGCCCCTCTGTGCCCAGACGTGGGGCGCGCTGCCCCCTGTGGCCCCTCCCTTAAATCTAGGAGACATGGCAAAATGCAGAACCTTCTTTCTAGGCAGAATCAGACTGTAATCTTAGATTAGGAAAGGACTTCGTGTTTGGGGGGGGGCCTTGCCCCCCATTTTCATTTGGGGACACGGATGCATATGGGGCTTGGCCAGCGTTGCTCGGAGACTGGGGGGAGTGTTTCAGACTGTCCACCGCCCCGGCTCTCCAGAGGCCCCCGCAGCCCTGGTGGCTGTGTCCGGCTGCTGTGGTGGCCCCTTTGGGTGCTGGCTTCTCAGGCAGGACCCCCAGCTGCCAGCTGGGAGGCCCCTTTGGGTGCTGGCTCCTCTCCCCCGGGGCCTGGAGCTGGGTGGGCACCGGCCGTCCTCAGCGAGGCCTCGGGCTCCACCGGCAGGTTCGGTGTGACGATGCAGCCAGGGCAACAAGGCCCCGGGTCTGGGCGGCCTCTGTAGTGATGGAACAGTGAGGAAGGGACTGTGGGCTTCCCTGAACTTTACAGTCCTGCCTTTCCTCTGTCAGCAGTTCGGACACATGCATGCACACAGTGCTCTCCGCTTCTGGCCTCTCGGCCGACGTCCAAGCTGGGGGCATCCATCTTGCCTGCCCTCTGCACTGATGCCCCAGCCCAGTCCTGGGAGCAGACGGCCTTGCCAGAAAGGTCCCCAGTTCCTGCCACCCCCACGGGGCTGGGGAGAGACCTGGGGGGTCACCACTGTCCTCTGACCCAGGGGTCAGAGGACAATGCTCCATTTACCCAGTTACCAAAATAGCCCAAGGGATAGCATCTAGCCCCACAGACGGCCAGGCCTCAGTGAATAATTAATAGGTCATGGAAACGTGAGACTCGGTGGGGCCTGTCAATTCCTGAACAGCGCTTTAGTTTGTAACTTGTGTCCTTGTCCCTGTGAATGACCCATGTAGTCCCTGTGTGGCCAGGTGAGCAGACGGGAGGCCCCAGCCCAGGCGGCGGGGGCTAGGAGGCTGGGCTGCCCGGGGGGAGGGTCCTGGCCCTGCCTCATGCCCCGAGCGGCCCTCAAGCTTCTTAGGGTGGCCGGCTTCTGGGCCTAAGTTTGCCCTGAAGACCATGAGAGCTGACACCAAGGAAGGAACACACCAGGAAACAGTCATTTTTTACCAGATCATTAAAATCAGCATATCACATGATCATCACTTGTCATTTCATGTGGCATCCCTCCCCACTACCACCCCCTGTCCCAGGTACAGAAGCATCAGTATTTCAAGAAATGAGCTTCCTGGGAGTGTCTCAGTACTGTAGCTAGACAGCAATGCTTCCTTCCTCTGATGTTCTGGCGTGTTTTGTTTAACTATGAGCTTCACTCCGTTTTTTTCTTACTTGATTTGTTCTAAGTGGGCATCTCTTTCTACTCTGGAGATAGAATCGTTTAACCTGAAACCAAAGTTTTCACAAAAGCCAGAGGAACAGACGCTAGTGGAAAAAATTACATTTGACAGCAAACCTCCTCAAGCCCAGTGGGGAACTGAGGGTCAGAACCACCCAACTGCAGCAGCCCGACTCCCCTCTGCCCTGGAAGCGCAGACGCCACTCGGATGCAGGTCTGACCCCGGACACCCCTCAGCGAAACTCCACCGAGCTGCCCTTGTGGTGAATCAGTGTTTCACGGGGCAGCGGGGCAGGGGCTCCTGCCCTCCGCTCTCCCTGCAGCTCCCAGGCAGGTGGCGTTTCCCTCCTGCCCTTCCTTCCCAGCCATGTGCAGAGACCTGGAAGGTCTCTCTCTTAGCAGACATGCCTGTGCCGCAGGAGCTGCTGCCGTCGGGCGGGCTCTGCAGAAGCTCTGGGCCCCGTTCAGCCCCTGCAACATGTGGTCAGTGCCTATGCTGAGCAGGATTGCCATTTGTACTCCTCCGGAAGCAAAGAGGTGCCCGCATTCACAAGGTTGCGGGAGAGGTGTCTAGTGGAGTCACATGGCATCAGCACGAGAGTGCGTAAGGTGGACAGTGAGAACAGCAGAAAAGATGGCTGGGTTTGTGGCCGTCGCTGACTCTGCAGACACGGAGCAGCACCCGGGTAGCAGTGACGCCCCCGCCCCCAGGCCGGACCCCACAGCAGGTCCTCCCGGCCCCATCCCTCCTCCTGCCATGCTGGGCCCACGGTCCTTTCTTTGTGGGGGGCTTGCCCCTGAGCGCTGCCCCTGCCCAACATGCAGCGTGGGAGTCGGGAGCACCCCGTCCACACACTCAGGGTGGGGCAGCACGATCTTTGCTGAGCTGGGCCCTTCGTCTCCTCTCCTTCGAGGGCCACTGGGCTCTGGGCTGCGGGACAGCCGCCTGCTCTGTGTCAATTCAGGTGGCCAGCCCCACCCTGTGTAGGCCAAGCCCCACTCAGCAGGACCCGCAGTCCTGCCCTGGCTGCTGTGTGGCAGCCATCCCCTCCACGGCACCCGGTGCCAGGGCTGGGGCTGGCCCGACGGCAGGCCGATGACGGGCGTGTGGGCATCTGACGGGCAGTGCCCTTGGTCTCTCGGCGCCTCCGTCAGCCCTCTGGCCTGGCCCAGCCCACGGTGCCTCTTGGTCACTGGTGGCAGATCCACAGCCCAGGCTTGGCTGCCAGAGTCACACCTCTGCCCACCTGAACCCCTGGGGAGAGGCCACTGCCCCCATCCATCGTGCGATATTTACAGTGAGTTCAGAGATGTTGTCCTGAGGAACGAGGGCTCAGAGCACAGCGTCGGCCCTGCCCGCCCAAGGTCTGGTCTGCGGGGAGCTAACCTCACGCCGGGGGCCTGTCCTTCCTCCTAGGCCGAGGAGGACGCGAGACACCCTGGGGGGAAGCCCTCTTTTGGGTTTGGAGGCCGAAAGCTCACATGGCAGTCTCTCAAGTTAATCCAGTACTGGGAAAATTTCGGTTGAAAAAAGTGGAACCAGCTTGTGAACTGGAGTTTTTCTTCCTGCAGAGCTCCTTTGGGTACTGCATGAAGATGCAAATTTTACATCTGGGTTAAACGCATAATTTCCCTTTAAATTGCCTGCTTGACTGTGTACAAGGATCCCTGCTTGGTGTATGTTCGTACCAACTGGAAACTTAGTTGAAAGTAATTTCACTCAATTAACTGGTCCTTTGTTTGACAATGCTGCTGCCCCTGTGTGTGCGTGTGCTGTGGGAATTTCAGCGTCCGGTAAATTTGGCCTCAATCATTCCTCACCTGTCATCCTGCCGTGTAAGTGCTGAGCTGAGCGCAGCAGCTAAAAACAAACACCTCTGTGTGTAGAAAACTCACTAGCTCTCGTACCTTGAAAATGGAAAAATACATCCAGTCTAGTTTAGGATGAAGCAAAGAGAGGCCATTGCTCTGACAGGTAACTTTATAAATATTATTTTGACAGATACCAGAAGGTGCCAGGGGCAGAAAACCCATGCAGTGGAACATGTGAAGTATTTAAATGACTTTTCTTAAAATGAACTTCATGTTTTAAGTAATAGATGTTTACCTCCCAGGTTAAGCCTTAAATATTCCCATTTTCACTGAAATGGCATGTTTTTAAAAAGGCAGCATTGTACCCACAATGCACTGCCCGCCGGCAGAGCCAGGCCCCAGAGTGAGTCCTGTGGGATTCGAAGTTGTTGTTGTCAGACCGTCTGACCCCGGCCAGACCACGTGCCGCCCTGGGTGCCCCTCCTGACATGAGGAACACGCTGTGGCCACACGTGAGCAAGTCTTGGTCAAAGACTCACCTGTATACTCTTGTATTAAATGTCACAGAATGTAATACTGAGAGGCAGGATTCGTTTCTTCCTCAGTCTCTGATTTTATTTTCACGTTTTCTGTTGTGAAAACCTAGGTCGAGTCCAGCACAGGTTCCTCAGGAAGCTCGTTAGTTTGGCAGAAGACTGGACTCGGGCTCCCCAGAAAGGAAGAGAGCAGCTGGGCGGGCCGGGGGGCCCAGTCCTGGTTCCCAGCAACGCCCCCCCCTCCCCACTCAACACCATGCTCAGAGACGTGCATGGGTCCACCTAGGAGAGTGCACGTCCGCCCTGGTGGGTAGGGCGTGCGGTTCCTGCAGAATTAACCTTGTCAGCAGGATCCGCTGTCAGGAGTTGGTGGCCCCAGCAGGTTCTCTGTGTCGATGGCCTCAGAGGTGGGAGAGGCCCCAAGTCAGCCTTTGTCCACACAGCAGGCCGGGAGGACAGCGAGTGGATGTTAGGTCTCTCTCAGTAAACTTAGGCTCTCGCCAGCTCTCTGTTTGCTGTGGACACTCAGGGATCAGCCACAGGCCTGAGACCAGCTCACTCCCTCTGCTCACTGCCCATTGGGCACACGTCTGGTCCGTACGGGGCAGACCCTGTGGGTCAGGATGAACACAAGATTGTCCTAATAGGAAAGACCCACTCTGAAGACGAGCACACCCATGGGTGCCTGGGGCTGCGTCACAAAGATAATAAAAACAGGGAGCCTGACGCCTGAAACTGCTGCTACTGCCAGCAAATAAGATCTTTAACCAACTCCAGGGTCCCAGAGAGTCTGGAGAGCATGTGTGCACATATCAGCCTGTGAGCATGCATGTGTGGCGTGTGCATCTGTGCACACCAGTCCTGTGTGCACGCCCGACTTGTGTGCACATCCGACCTGCATCCTCCTCGTCTCCGTAAGATCTCACAGTGATGCTCGGATGCCCCGGAAGCCACTTTGCAGCCTGTGACATTTAACAAACACGGGCTGTTAAATGTTACTCGGGAGCTACAGACCGCTCCCCAGAGACGTCCACAGATGCCAGTCCCCAGCGCTGGGAGTCAGCTGCCGGACGCTCACCTGAAGCTGTAAACTCCTTCCCTGGGGCTGCGATTCAGCCACAGTCAGAGCTGCGCTCAGTGGCCTGTGGTCCCGTATTGTCTGTTGTAACGCTGTGCAGACCACGTCTGCCGGGAGACGGGACTGGATGGACGGAGCAATGACGCTACGTGAGCCCTGTCCTGACGAGGTGCCGTGCAGATCCCTCTTGGGCCCGGTGCTCGGCCTGACGCCCCGGCTCATCCTCCCACGTCAGGGGTGGGTGGCCCTGCACTCTGCTCAATGAGTGAGCATGACTCTCATGAGCAGCCTGTCATTGTTTGGATTCTCTTCTGAGCCCTCAGAATTTACAAGTGACTTCATCTCTTAATTAAGTGACGTCAGCGCAGTAGCTGGGTCTGTCAGCATGTCCTGATGGGCCGTTTGCTGCTGCTTTGAACCACGCTGGAAGCAGCTCGCACTCGCTTCTCTGGGCGGAAGAGACTCGTCCCTCACCGTGGGGTCAGAGGAGAGCTGGGGAGGCCACAGCTGAGGAAGGGAACGAGGTGGACGCCGCTACCCAGGTGTCGTGGAAAGAAGTGGAAACCAGCCAGGGAAGCGTGCAATGGGATCTCCACCAGGAGGAGGGAGACACAGGGCAGAGAAAGTGCTGGACCCGCTGGCAAAGTTCTGGCTTGTTTGTCTCTGGACCGTCAGCTTCCATTCTGACATACCAGCTTGGAAAAAGTGAGCCCTAGAAACAGCAAGCAGGGTCTTGGACATGGAGGTCAGCTGCTGCTGGACCTGGAGGTGTCCTGTTTCTGCGGGTCACTGAGCCTGTTCCCCTGTGTGTCTGAGAACTGTCTGTGTTCAGTCCACCTCCATCCCAGTCCCGAGCCAGTGCTGCCTGGAAGTGCTCGGTCGTCCAGCCTGGACTCCTGCCTGTAGCTGTAAAGTGACCGTCAGGACGACTTCCCGCAGGGCAGAGGTGGAGCCTGGATGGCAGGGCGGGGACTGGTCCCCACGAAGCCTCATCTAAGCAGGGGCTTTGGGGCTCATGTATCGGCCGGACCTGAGAACAACCCCACTGCAGGGCCAGTTCTCCTCTGGTTTCCACCCGGGGAGTAGGGTCGGCCAAGGGGTGGGCGGCCGTGCCCTCGCCCACATGGAAGCGGCGACTGACAGCCACTGAGCTGCCTGTTATCCAAGCTGCTAACATGAGTCTAAGGAGCAGTGATGACACCCCGAGAAGGGGAGAGCGGCCCATTGTGCCCCCTGAGCCTGTGTTGGCGGCTGCCCTCTTGGAATCCTGTGTCGGGACCCTGGCAGGTCCCCGCTTCTGTGGGAGGGGGGTCAGCACAGGCGCTGACCCTGCACTGCCTGCTTGCTTTGGGTTTGCCTCTGGAGGATGGCCTGCCATGAACAGGATGGAAGGCAAATCCAGTGCCATTCCGAGAGGGACTTTCACGGAGGGGTGCAGGGGGAAGCGAGGTGGGGACTCCACCCAAGGTCCATCCAGGGGCAGCTGGTGAGGTCCTGGGAGCAGCACTCACCCCCAGCTCCTGGTGCAGAGTCGGCCTGTCGTGTGTCTGGGGTCCAAGGCTGATGGGTTTTGTGCCCACACAAGACCATGTGCCCAGCACACAATTGAAATGGCCATGTGCAGCCCCCCACACATCTCCCATGTGGGGTCTGAAGCTGGCAGAAGACGGGCCATGACCTGGGCCACATGGGACAGATCCCAGAGCCCCACACACCCGTGGCCTGCCAGGCGGATGTCGGTTGTCTCTGATTTGAAGCATTCTGTTTCTCGTCAGGACGGGGCTGAGTAGGAGAAAGTGGAGTTGGGTCCGTGTCTAAATTCATTGGGGGAGGTGCTTGCACTTTGTGCACCAGCTTTGTGCATCATGAGATGCTTGTGTCCACACGCGTGGGCAGAGGAGTATCTGCGGACGAGGCCGTGGCCCGGAGACCCCGGCTCTCCTCCCCACCTGCCCCTCGTGGGGTCCCTGTTGCTGTCTTGAAATGCAGGCAGACGCGTGCAGGTGTGTATGGCCCTTGTGTGCACTCGTGTTCAAAGCCGACTCCAGAGCAGAGGCCCTAGACTTTGGGTCACGAGGTGTCCAGACCAGTAGGAGGTGGGGGACTGGCCTTGGGCCACACACTTCCCTCTGAACCTGCCTCTTTGGGGAGCGAGGCGGGTCCCGGTGTGGGCGCGGCACTCATGGGCCACTGCTCCTCTTTCCGCAGCTGCATGGCTACATGGAAAGCGAGCCGCTCACCCTGCAGCTCTTCATCGGCACGGCAGACGACCGGCTGCTGAGGCCGCACGCCTTCTACCAGGTGCACCGGATCACGGGCAAGACCGTGTCAACCACCAGCCACGAGGCCATCCTCTCCAACACCAAGGTCCTGGAAATCCCGCTGCTGCCGGAAAACAACATGCGTGCCATGTAAGCTCATCTGCGTGTCCGCGGGCCCTGCGTGTCCCAGGGGCTGGCCCTCGGAGGGAGAGGGAGTCCTCTCCTCACATTTCCAGTTTGCTCAACACCTCAGCAAACTTTACAAATATTTACAACGGCAGACTTGTTTCCTTCTAGGGTTTTCATGTTGCCACTCAGTTCACAGCTGTGCGTGCCCCCTCCGTGTGCAAACGTGGCACCCACTTCTTTTTTTTAAACTTTTCATTTTGTATTGGGGTATAGCCGATTAACAGTGTTGTGATAATCTCAGGTGAACAGCAAAGGGACTCAGCCATACATACACATGAAGTCATTCTCGCCTAACTCCCCCCTACCCCCTCATGGCACCCTTTTCTTTCTGAAAGCTCTGTGAAAGCCAGAGGAGTGGTTAAAATGCTAATAATGTTGAAGCATTATGGAGACCAGCACGTCTGGGTCATGTTTTCACTGAGGGTTTCTGCTGATGTGACCAGCTGGAGTGTGCAGGTCAGGACTGGCTCGTTGGCGTAGAGGTGACTCGGTTAGCAAGCTACAAAGTCATCTTCTCAGGTCCAAGTGGGGTCCCTGTTTGTGGCCTCATTAACCGAGTGACCACAGTGTGCCCAGCCCTTCACTCCCGAGCTGCAAATGCGGCAGAGAAAGGGGACAGGGTTGTCCCTCTGGACTCACCTTCTCCTGGGGGCCTCTGGGTGCAGGATGGAGCCTCAACACCCTGTGTGTCTAGATCAACACGTAAGGCAGCAGTTCATTAACACGGGGTTCTCGGGGTGTCTGTGGGGGCGGCCTTGAAGCTGACTGTGCAGGGAGACAGCAGGTGAGAAGGCCCAGAGGCCAGGTGGGTTTGGGGTGTCCTCGGGCGAGACGGAGCCAGGGCCATGGTTGGGGAGGGAGGGTGTGGGAAGCCACAGTGTGGGCTTGTGTGGGGTGTTGGTCAGTCATTTGTAAGTAGCTCCTAAATCCTCTGTATTATAAACAAAATGAAAGCCTTCTCTCTGTGTTGGCTTTTCAGGGATCTGGGGGGATTCATTCAAAGTTTCCCAAGGACCAGGAATGCTGACAACTGGGAGACCCTGCTGGTCCCTCCAGCAGCTGCAGCTCTGACTCCAGTGGCTGCGTTTACTCCATGAAATACCCTTCAGCCTGGGGCAGCGTGGTCACTGCGGGCCAGGCTTCCCGCCACTCTGGGCCGGGCTGTGGTCCCGACCTGCAGGCCTCGTGCCGCGTCATCTCTGAGCTTCTGACAGAGGCAAGGGCTGGTTTCCATCTGACAAGTTGCCTGTGGATTGTTGTGCTGGAGGCTGGCGGTGGTTAGAATCATTAAGTTAAATGAAACTAGAGGAAATCATGTGAAGCCCTAGCAAATCCAGGATCCTGAGTTGAGGGGGGACACTCCCAGAATCTTGGGGAAGGAGGTTTTCAGAGCCCGCCTTGGGAGCCTTCCTCTGGGGCATCCACGCTTGCCCAGTGTGGCAGGGCCCTGAGCAAGTGGGGCTCTGCCTGCTTGAGACCAGGATGCGTGAAGGGCTGGCTTGTCCTGCCCCTTCGCCCCACCCCCCGCTCTTGACGGGTGGACTTGGGGCCGTCCTGACAGGTGAGCAGGTGTCAGGCGGGCTGGGGGCTGAGGCGGCACTGTTATCTCACAGCATCGACTGTGCCGGGATCCTGAAGCTCAGGAACTCCGACATCGAGCTGCGCAAGGGGGAGACGGACATCGGGAGAAAGAACACGCGGGTGCGGCTGGTCTTCCGCGTCCACATCCCGCAGCCCAACGGCCGGACGCTGTCACTGCAGGTGGCCTCCAACCCCATCGAGTGCTGTGAGTGCCTCGCTCCCGCTGCCCCATGTCCAGGCCGAGGGCCAGTCCCCGCCGGACACTTCCCTTCCCACAGCCCACAGCATTCCGCCCCGCCCCAGGGAGTGTGCTGTGTCGGGACCCCCATCCTCACAGCTCGCCGGCCCACCACCTCAGGGAGCATCCTGGTTCATTCCTTTGTCTCTGACCTGAGCATCAGTCAGATATCAGTGACGGCCCCCCTCTGCTCCGTGGCGCCTCCCTCACGGCCCTCCTCTGCCCTGGGGCCCCTCCCTCACGGCCTTTCTCTGGCCCGTGACCCCTCCCTCACGGCCTTTCTCTGGCCCGTGACCCCTCCCTCATGGCCCCCCTCTGGCCCATGGCCCCCCTCTGGCCCGTGACCCCTCCCTCACGGCCTTTCTCTGGCCTGTGGCCCCTCCCTCATGGCTCCCCTCTGGCCCGTGACCCCTCCCTCACGGCCTTTCTCTGGCCTGTGGCCCCTCCCTCACGGCCCCCCTCTAGCCCGTGACCCCTCCCTCACGGCCTTTCTCTGGCCCATAGCCCCTCCCTCACGGCCCCCCTCTGCCCCGTGACCCCTCCCTCACGGCCCTTCTCTGCCACGTGGTCCCCTCCCCCACTCTTGCTGGACCCTCCTGTCCAGTCTCCAAATGTCCATCCCCAGGCTGTGGGCTCTGCTGCAGGTGGCTCCAGCTTTCTGCCCTGTGTTCCCTCCCCGTGAGAAGGAGCAGGCCCCTCATCTCAGGCCCTCTGGCTACTGGGGAGGACCCTGGTCACTGGGGGGCCATGTGAGGACCCTGGTCACTGAGGGATTTGTGTGAGGACCCCGGTCACCGGGGGGCCTCGTGTGAGGACCCTGGTGACTAGGGGCCGCAGAGTGTATCCTCATTGTTGCTGCTCCACAGACCTCTGCCCTACATCCCAAGCTTGGCCACCTGTGCCCTCAGCCCTTGAGAGCCCACCATGGACAGCCCTCCACATCTAGCTTTAGCCTGGGGTGCCTTGCTCTGTGGGCCCAGCGCCCGGTTAGACCCAGGGATCGCCCTGTTGCTGCCGGCGGGCAGGCTGTGTCCCCCCTCACCTGCAGGACTCCCCACAGCTTCCCCAAGCCCTTCAAGGGTGATCACTCTAGCAGAATGCATTCACTCCCACGGAGTCACACACACACACTCACAGGTGTATGCACACGCGTCTCCACTTGGACCAGTCAGAGGTGTGCTTCCTTCCCTTTGACAATGGGTCGCGGGTGGACCAGCCGCCCAGGAGGGGCTGGGGGAGTGTGGGTGGACCGGCCCTCCCGGGAAGGGTCTCACTGGCTCACTTCTCGCCCCACCCCTGCAGCCCAGCGCTCAGCCCAGGAGCTGCCCCTCGTGGAGAAGCAGAGTGCGGCCAGTGGTCCTGTCCTTGGAGGGAAGAGGATGGTCCTGTCTGGCCACAACTTTCTGCAGGACTCCAAGGTCATTTTTGTGGAGAAAGCACCAGGTATTTCCTCTTAAAACCAGCATCAAGTGTTTGCTGTTTGGCCGTTGGCAGAGGTTGGCTGGCAGGAGAGGGTGCCATGCGCAGTCCCTCCCCGCATGGAGGAGGTCCCTCCCTGCGTGGAGGAGGGGAGGAGGGCCTCCCTGCGTGGCTTTGAGGGGCTGTGGGTGTGGGGCCTGCGTCTGCCCGGCTAGCGGGTGCCTCCTCAGGGGCTCCGACCAGCTCTTGCTGGTCTTTGCCTTTTGCTTTCTCAGAACCACAGACCATCCTAGGCAAGTATCCAGGTGTGCAGTGGGCACGGCAGCCATGGGGGACCCAGAGACCTTTCTGTGCCGCTCGTTCTGATGGCACAGCACCCCGCGGTGCAGAGGGAAACACTGGTTGCTTTCAATGACGGTGGCCCCTGGGGCCACAGCCGCCCATGTGCGTGTGTGTGTGCATGCATGCACATGGACCTGTGTGTGTGCGTGTGGGTGTGTGCTTGCACGTGGACCTGTGTGTGTATGCTGTGCTGCAGGTCTGAAGGGAAAGGGTCTCTGCTCTCTGGTGTCTGGGGAACCAGGTGACCAGCCTGTCATCGAGCTGTAGGATGGATGCAGGGCGTCAGGGGTAGGTGTGGGAGTAGGGCTGGGGGAAGCATGGCTCCTGCCCCAGGGCTGCCCAGCCCGGCCCAGCCCACATGCTCATAAGGGTGAGCATGTGGCTTCACCTATCTTACACCCTGGGGTATGTTTGTAGAGCACGTTCCTTGTGGGGAGCTGGCCTGAGGGGGTCCCGCTGCCCACAGGCTGGGAGGGGGTGCCCACAGGCCAGGTTCCAGGGCCAGTTGCCCAGCTGCTCCTCTGAGCCCCAGTCCAGCTCTCGAGCCTAGAGCAGAGCCCCTGCTGCTCACCGCAAACTGCGGAGGCTCTCAGCCTCCATAATGGGGCTGATTTTGTACAGTCTGCAGGAAACTTAAGTGCCTCAGTCAAAACAGGCTTAAGAGCCTCTCATGTTGACTTGGTTCTGCCTGCACTATTGTGCCTGTGATTGGAAATTGTTTTACAGGAGGGAGAAGACCCGCCTCAGTACAGTGGTGGGGGAAGAATTCACATTACCAGAACGCCCCTCTTTGGAGGAGGTGAATTTTGAAATAATTTCAGCGTTTGTGTTCTAAATGTGTGCGTGGGCACCCCCTCCCATCCTGTGGGTGGCGGGGTCCTCACCACGCTCGGAGATGTGTGTGGTGGGAGCCGGCCGGTGCCCCAGGCTGTTTCCTCGAGCGATCAGCCTTGACCTCAACCTGGGTGCCATGACGGGACCATGAGGTGTCTCCCGATCTCCTCAGCTTATCATGGACGGGGGCGGGCTCCTCGGTCACGGTGGCCTGGTCACGGGTCTCCACAGTGTCTGTCCACTTGCAGCTGGGAGCTGAGTTCCCGGGCGCCTGGCTGTCGAGCTCACTGGGCTTCCCGGGCTCCCTGGCCCCCAGGCGGGCTCAGTGCCACTGCCACTCGCTGCCACACTGGCCTGTCCCCAGCCTGCTGTCTCTGCAGCAGTTCCATGTCTGGTGGGCAGAGGGCGAAAAACCGGTAAGTGGGTGGAGACCAGACGTCCCGCAAACACATGGTGCGTCATGAAAAGTGTGATGTAAACACACAGCTGTGTGTCCTGTCACGTTGTGTCTGCATTTAAACAAAGTTGCTGGCACATTTGCACACACATCCATGCCAGTCCTGTGTGTCCAATGTGTATTCTTGGCCGAGCACACATGCTTCCTGACGGGCCTCAACAGTCACTGGGCTTTTCCTGGTTGACTTTTGGGCGAGAAACCACTAAAGTCAATTTAGACTGAAAGCCTGGTTATCCTCTAGGCTCCCAAGGAGGTGCCTGGTGTGCTAGAAAGTTCTGTCTTTAGCCGCTACTTGGAGGCAGCAAGGCCAGCATGTGAGTGGTGAGGCTGGTCCAGGAGCCGCTGGCCGTGGGCAGGAGCAGGACTGTGGCTGCCCTGTCGCACGTCAGACGCTGGGTGAGGTAGCTGTCTAGTCACCATGTTGCCTCAGCTGCTCTGAGCAGTGCTTGGAGTTTCTTAAGTGTTTCAAGATTCCTCCTGGCCAGGGCCAGCTATCACCTGTGCCCACCTCGTGTGACTGAGCAGGGTCCCGGAGGAGGATGGCCCTCAGGATGTGGGAGCAAAGGCCCCTTCCGTGGTCATGGGATCCCTCAAAAAGAGCTGTGAAGCAGCCGCTCTCATCTCTGAGATGTTCGTGTTCTCAGCTGCATTCGCGGTGGGACTCTCCAGAACCAACCTGCAGTTCTGCTCAGGGCTTAGTGTCCAGCAAGAAGCCACAGGGCCTTTCTTTCAAGGAGGACAGCTGTGGCCTCTGAGCCAGATGCCACCTCCCTCAGTGAACATCCCTGAGCGTGGGGCCTGGGACAGACTCACTGGGAGGCCTGGCAGGAGCAGGACGCTAAGATGCCCCCCCACCGTCTCCTGCTGGAGGTCAGGGGGCTCTGTTCAGACTTGTACACGAGGGATGTACTTGCATACATGTGCAAATATTAAAAAAATATAAAAAACATTTAAATACGAGAACACAGAGAGAGTGCCCACATGAAGAGGGATCAGGAGAGACCAGGGATTTGGAGCTTGCATCGCCGTGAACGTTACCAGGTTCTCGATTGTGACACTTATAGTTAGCGGTGTGCAGCCCAGCCTTTCCACGTGGTTCCTAGAAACCATGTGAAGCTCAGCAGACCTCACCAGAGCTGGCAGCTTCGGCAGGCAGTATGGTTTGCTGCAGCTTGTGCGTGGCTGGACATGGGTGTGGCCCCCAGGGTATCCTCAGTGGACACTGGGCCTCCTCAAGGCCCAGACTCGAGGGGGACCCCTTGGCACTGAGGCTCAGGCAGGTCCTATCTGCCCAGGCTCAGGGCTAAACCACCCAGGGTGAAGACTTGGAGAATCATTAGGTTCAGCGTGACAGCCAGCTACACGACCAGACCACCTCCCTGTCAGACCTCTTCACACCTATTATTAAGGTCCCAAACCCCACATGGTCACAGACCCAGAAGAGAACATCACGTCCTCAGTCCTTGCAACAGAAGCAGGACTTGTTTCATGCAGGGAAGGCCTGCCACCCACCCAGGATTGACCATCAGGAAACGGCGCTGACCCTCAGTGGGTGGAAAGGAGCCGTGGCCAGGCTCCTCTGGCCCTCAGGAGGCTTTTTCTCACTTTGGGCCTCGGAGCCAAGTGGTCCTTCCACGACCCTGAACTGAATGTTTTCAACAGTCCTGGGGGGTTGTGTTTCCCAAGTGCCTTCAATGAAGATGGCGGGCAGGCGGGGCCCTGCTGGGGTCAGGGGACCTGGCATCCTATTCCCAGCTCTGCGACCCGGCAAGGTCCTCAAGGAGTGTCCCGTGAGGGCATCAGAACATCACCCTCTGAGGGCCAGAGGGTGCCAGTCCTGCTTGTCGCTCGCTGTGGGCGGTGGTTGGTGTCACGCACGATGCCTCAGTGGGTCTGTGTGCAGCTCACGTGAGTATACACGTGTTCCTCCCCTGGGTGAGGGAGTGATCTTCCTTTACTCTAGAGGCACGTCTGCTTGTCCACCTGGGCGTCAGAGGCAGCACCCCCACCCTGGCCCCGTGGAGGGCTGGAAACCAGCGAGTTTCAGGCAGGGTCAGCTGCCAGGGACCCTCTGGCCTCCGTCCAGCGGGCCCGCTCAGTCCCCACCCTGCAAAGCATGGAGCAGGACGTGCAGCCGCGGCCCCTCCCAAGGCCCGGCTCCTCCCGCCGGGTGTGGCGGGGAAGCCTTTCCGATGACTCATGCTGCAGGGAATTCCCTAATGACTCGGAATATTTTTACTCCTGGGCTTGCACACAGTTTCCTACTGAGGAGGCCAGCAAGCTCCTGATAAGGCTGGAGCACAAAGGCCCATTCAGGCCCATGGCCTCCCTTCTCATAGGGGCTGTGGCTGCGTTCCACACCCGGTGGCCTCCCAGCAGCTTTGCAGACACTGACACCAGAGGCCTGGGGGCACTGGACCCAGGCCAGGGCAGTGCGAGGAGTCAGCAGTCAGCGGGGTGGGGGCCGCTGGGGAGCATCCCGTGTGGGGGTCCCACACAGCAGGCACCGGCCACCCTGGCTCCTACTCCGGCCTCCTCCTGGAGCAGGACTGCATGTGCACTTCTGACCACAGAATAGAGACTGGGCCAGAGCACCCAGGCCAGGGTGAGGGACGCAGGAGCCCTGGGCCTATGAGCCGGACCTCAGTGGCCTGTCTGCCTCTCTTCTTTGCTCCGTGCTTATCTGTCTGTGGCTCTGGGATCTGTGCTTTCAGACACTGTGACAGGGCTGTGAGCCTGTGCAGGTGGCCAGGCTGGTCGGCTTGCGGACGTGCTTGCATGATGGGACCACTGGACCCCAGGCCAGCACTGGACAGGATGGTGTCCCACGGCCCGTGAGGGCCTGGCGGGGAAGGCAACTCCTGCCATGCTTGTCCTCGGTGTGCACGCCTACCACCCACTCCACGCCCGTGTTTCCTTTGATGGCTGTTCCACCTGTGGACTTGCAGCCCGTTCCCGGGAGGCTGGGCTGGTCTCTGAACCTTCCTGGAGGGTGGGCAATGGACGCTGGGTGAAGGGGTCTGTCAACCTCTATGGACTAGAGGTGAAGCAGTTGCAAGGCCTTGCCCCAACTATTCAGGTTTTAACATTTAACTGCTGTTTTGGGGGCAATGATGAGCTTTGTCATAAGAAAAACTGTTGTTTTCAAAAGGCACCAAGGACGTGGGAGGCTCGGTTACAAGAAGAGTCATTTTGGTTTCCTCAAACCAGTGGGGGTGGGTGGGGCCCAGTGGCACATCCACAGCGGGTCTGGGCTGCGCCGCGGGAGCCGTGTCCATGGTGCTTCGCATGGGCACCAGGGACCCTCTGCCGTTTATTGCCCAAGTTGGGGTCACTCCTTCCCTGAGCCCTGCCCTCATGGAAGCATCTGCTGCTTGTGGAATGCCAGCGCTTTTAAGGGCAGGGGTGTTCTTTCCGTCTCCTGTTGGTTTTTCCTAGAGGAGAGACGGATGCGGGTCCCCAGGTTCCAGCAGTGTTTGATCCCCTAGTGGGTCATCTGCTGGATGCTCCGCGTGGGCACTCGGCGTCCCGAGGGGCTGATGTGGACTGGCACGTCCAGGCTTCTCTGTGACTCACATTTCCTCTCTGCTCTGCCCTCCGCCCCTGCCCGGCCAGCACTGCGAGGGAGAAAAAGGCGAAGCTGTCTAACTTATTTATAATTTAGTATTTGTAACACACACATTTCTTCTTGGAAAACAGAGAGAAAGCAAAAACTAGGCCCAGAACCATTACTAGATGTAATGATTCATTTGGGAAGTGACTTTATAAAAAAGCGCAACGAGGTCTGTGTACAGAAGATTGGCATCTGTTAATTCCAAATAACGACCAGGCCTTGTAGGCAAAGCATGCCTGCCAGAGGGGCTTCCTAGCACCGGAACGTGGCTCCATCACCCCAGCCAGCGGGTCCCAGGCCTTGCTTCCCTCCAGGGCCTGGCCCGGGGACAATAAGCCCTTTCTTTCACGGGCACTGGAGCCTTTTCATTTTTTCAAACATGCAAACGGCCACGGGGTAAGGTTAAAAATACCTTGTGTTTTGCATTTCTGTGTCCTGATGTGGCAAAGAGTAGTCTCAGAGAGGATTTTCTTATTCAGCCCCCAGTTCCCCTGAGCAGGGCAGGACCCATGGCTCTAGGGCCACACTGATTAGAATAACTCTGCTCCCAAGACCCACGAGGGCTCTTCAGGCCCAGGTAATGAGGCCCCAGTTCCCACTGTGTGCACTTCACTCAGGCCCACATCCTAGATGATGGCCTTCCTACTGGGGTTGCCTGCGTTCCTCCTGGGTCACTCCCCCTTGGAGTGTAGACCCCTTCCAGGGCTGATGCTAGGGATGCTCAAGGGCTCCCCCTGCAGAGTGGGGGTCTCCAGACCCCCACTCCAGACCTGCAGTTAGGTCTGTTCGAGCTTCTCCCCTGGGGGCCTGGCATCCACTCTGTGGTTGGTCAGTCACGCAGGGACCCACCCCCCGTCAGCTGCTGCTGAGCCGGCCGGGCAAGTGTGGGTCCTCTCATCGCAGGACTCCAATCTGCCTATGTCCAGGTGCAATTTGGGGGCCGCCCCGTTGGGACAGAATAACAGACTTCCCGAACCCTTTCTTGCAGATGGCCACCACATCTGGGAGATGGAGGCAAAAACCGAAGGAGACCTGTGCAAGCCGGTGAGTGTGGGCCAGACAGGTGGCTGTGGGGGCAGGGGGAGTGGATAGACGGCCTCGGGGGCCACGGGCTCTCTGGGGGGACTCTTGACTTCAGAGGGGCTCCTGGCCCAAGGCGCATGGCTTCTGATTTGCAGTGAACCAGGGATGAGCATACAGAGAGAGTGAGGAGTAGAAACGGTTGTGTAGCGCAGGGAGCAGACAACGTGGACACAGGCTAACTGCAGAGAGCCAGGCATCGCCTGGGCTGCCCGCCCCCACCAGGTAGACCAGGTGCGCGCACATGCCCAGAGCCTGCGGTCTCCTCTGGCCATTGTCACCAGGGACCCCAGACTCGCTGCCCTCCGGGAGGACCCCTTCTCCGGAGGCTGAGCCCTGCCCCTCACTGCCTGGCCATGCGGCCCCAGGGTTTCCGCCAGCGTCCTTGGTTCCTCGTGGGCTGTTCTTCCAGCAGGACACAAGCTCAAGGTCAGATCTAATTGCTGCTCCACCTGCTTGTCCTGCTGGCCCGGGTGACCTGCAGGCCTGAGGTCCGCTGTGCACACCCGCCCTCTGCAGGGCCCAGGGCCTGCCGGTGCTCATCTGTACACTCGGCCTCCGTGGTGTTTGTGGATGCTCACAGCTAAGGAAGAACTGGGGGGGCCTGAGGGAGAACAGGGGGGGGGCTGAGGGAGAACCAGGAGGGGGGCTGAGGGAGAACCAGGAGGGGGGCTGAGGGAGAACCAGGAGGGGGGCTGAGGGAGAACCAGGAGGGGGGCCTGAGGGAGAACCAGGGGGCCTGAGGGAGAACCAGGGGGCCTGAGGGAGAACCAGGAGGGGGGCTGAGGGAGAACCAGGAGGGGGGCTGAGGGAGAACCAGGAGGGGGGCTGAGGGAGAACCAGGAGGGGGGCCTGAGGGAGAACCAGGGGGCCTGAGGGAGAACCAGGAGGGGGCCTGAGGGAGAACCAGGAGGGGGCCTGAGGGAGAACCAGGAGGGGGGCTGAGGGAGAACCAGGGGGCCTGAGGGAGAACCAGGGGGCCTGAGGGAGAACCAGGGGGCCTGAGGGAGAACCAGGAGGGGGGCTGAGGGAGAACCAGGAGGGGGGCCTGAGGGAGAACCAGGAGGGGGGCCTGAGGGAGAACCGGGGGGCCTGAGGGAGAACCAGGGGGGGGGCTGAAGGAGAACCAGGAGGGGGGCTGAGGGAGAACCAGGAGGGGGGCTGAGGGAGAACCAGGAGGGGGGCCTGAGGGAGAACCAGGAGGGGGGCCTGAGGGAGAACCAGGGGGCCTGAGGGAGAACCAGGGGGCCTGAGGGAGAACCAGGAGGGGGCCTGAGGGAGAACCAGGAGGGGGGCTGAGGGAGAACCAGGGCGGGGGCTGAAGGAGAACCAGGAGGGGGCCTGAGGGAGAACCAGGGGGCCTGAGGGAGAACCAGGAGGGGGGCCTGAGGGAGAACCAGGGGGCCTGAGGGAGAACCAGGAGGGGGGCTGAGGGAGAACCAGGAGGGGGGCCTGAGGGAGAACCAGGGGGCCTGAGGGAGAACCAGGGGGCCTGAGGGAGAACCAGGAGGGGGCCTGAGGGAGAACCAGGAGGGGGGCTGAGGGAGAACCAGGAGGGGGGCCTGAGGGAGAACCAGGAGGGGGCCTGAGGGAGAACCGAGGGGCCTGAGGGAGAACCAGGAGGGGGGCCTGAGGGGGAGAACCAGGGCGGGGGCTGAAGGAGAACCGGGAGGGGGGCTGAGGGAGAACCGGGGGGGGGGCTGAGGGAGAACCAGGAGGGGGGCTGAGGGAGAACCAGGAGGGGGGCTGAGGGAGAACCAGGGGGCCTGAGGGAGAACCAGGAGGGGGGCTGAGGGAGAACCAGGAGGGGGGCTGAGGGAGAACCAGGGCGGGGGCTGAAGGAGAACCAGGAGGGGGCCTGAGGGAGAACCAGGGGGCCTGAGGGAGAACCAGGAGGGGGGCCTGAGGGAGAACCAGGAGGGGGGCTGAGGGAGAACCAGGAGGGGGGCTGAGGGAGAACCAGGAGGGGGCCTGAGGGAGAACCGGGGGGGGGGGGCTGAGGGAGAACCAGGAGGGGGGGGGGCTGAGGGAGAACCAGGAGGGGGGCTGAGGGAGAACCAGGGGGCCTGAGGGAGAACCAGGAGGGGGGCTGAGGGAGAACCAGGGGGCCTGAGGGAGAACCAGGAGGGGGGCTGAGGGAGAACCAGGAGGGGGGCTGAGGGAGAACCGGCGGGGGGGTTGAGGGAGAACCAGGGGACCTGAGGGAGAACCAGGAGGGGGGCCTGAGGGAGAACCGGGGGGGGGGGGCTGAGGGAGAACCAGGGGACCTGAGGGAGAACCAGGAGCGGGGCCTGAGGGAGAACCAGGGGGGGGCCTGAGGGAGAATCAGGAGGGGGGCTGAGGGAGAACCAGGAGGGGGGCTGAGGGAGAACCAGGGCGGGGGCTGAAGGAGAACCAGGAGGGGGCCTGAGGGAGAACCAGGGGGCCTGAGGGAGAACCAGGAGGGGGGCCTGAGGGAGAACCAGGGGGCCTGAGGGAGAACCAGGAGGGGGGCCTGAGGGAGAACCAGGGGGCCTGAGGGAGAACCAGGAGGGGGGCCTGAGGGAGAACCAGGAGGGGGCCTGAGGGAGAACCAGGAGGGGGGCCTGAGGGAGAACCAGGAGGGGGCCTGAGGGAGAACCAGGAGGGGGGCCTGAGGGAGAACCAGGAGGGGGGCCTGAGGGAGAACCAGGAGGGGGGCTGAGGGAGAACCAGGAGGGGGGCCTGAGGGAGAACCAGGAGGGGGGCCTGAGGGAGAACCAGGGGGCCTGAGGGAGAACCAGGAGGGGGGCCTGAGGGAGAACCAGGAGGGGGGCTGAGGGAGAACCAGGAGGGGGGCTGAGGGAGAACCAGGGGGGGGGCTGAGGGAGAACCAGGAGGGGGGCTGAGGGAGAACCAGGAGGGGGGCCTGAGGGAGAACCAGGGGACCTGAGGGAGAACCTGGGGGCCTGAGGGAGAACCAGTGGGGGGCCTGAGGGAGAACCAGGGGACCTGAGGGAGAATCAGGAGGGGGGCCTGAGGGAGAACCAGGAGGCCTGAGGGAGAACCAGTGGGGGGCCTGAGGGAGAACCAGGGGACCTGAGGGAGAATCAGGAGGGGGGCCTGAGGGAGAACCAGGAGGCCTGAGGGAGAACCAGGGGGGGGCCTGAGGGAGAATCAGGAGGGGGGCTGAGGGAGAACCAGGAGGGGGGCTGAGGGAGAACCAGGGGACCTGAGGGAGAACCTGGGGGCCTGAGGGAGAACCTGGGGGCCTGAGGGAGAACCAGTGGGGGGCCTGAGGGAGAACCAGGGGACCTGAGGGAGAATCAGGAGGGGGGCCTGAGGGAGAACCAGGGGGCCTGAGGGAGAACCAGTGGGGGGCCTGAGGGAGAACCAGGGGACCTGAGGGAGAATCAGGAGGGGGGCCTGAGGGAGAACCGGGGGGGGGGCTGAGGGAGAACCAGGAGGGGGGCTGAGGGAGAACCAGGAGGGGGGCTGAGGGAGAACCAGGAGGGGGGCCTGAGGGAGAACCAGGAGGGGGGCCTGAGGGAGAACCAGGAGGGGGGCCTGAGGGAGAACCAGGAGGGGGGCTGAGGGAGAACCAGGAGGGGGGCTGAGGGAGAACCAGGAGGGGGGCCTGAGGGAGAACCAGGGGACCTGAGGGAGAACCTGGGGGCCTGAGGGAGAACCAGTGGGGGGCCTGAGGGAGAACCAGGGGACCTGAGGGAGAATCAGGAGGGGGGCCTGAGGGAGAACCAGGGGGCCTGAGGGAGAACCAGTGGGGGGCCTGAGGGAGAACCAGGGGACCTGAGGGAGAATCAGGAGGGGGGCCTGAGGGAGAACCAGGAGGCCTGAGGGAGAACCAGGGGGGGGCCTGAGGGAGAATCAGGAGGGGGGCTGAGGGAGAACCAGGAGGGGGGCTGAGGGAGAACCAGGGGGCCTGAGGGAGAACCAGGAGGGGGGCCTGAGGGAGAACCAGGAGGGGGGCCTGAGGGAGAACCAGGGGGCCTGAGGGAGAACCAGGAGGGGGCCTGAGGGAGAACCAGGGGACCTGAGGGAGAACCAGGAGGGGGGCTGAGGGAGAACCAGGAGGGGGGCCTGAGGGAGAACCAGGAGGGGGGCTGAGGGAGAACCAGGAGGGGGGCTGAGGGAGAACCAGGGGACCTGAGGGAGAACCAGGGGACCTGAGGGAGAACCAGGGGGGGGCCTGAGGGAGAATCAGGAGGGGGGCTGAGGGAGAACCAGGAGGGGGGCTGAGGGAGAACCAGGGGGCCTGAGGGAGAACCAGGGGGCCTGAGGGAGAACCAGGAGGGGGGCTGAGGGAGAACCAGGAGGGGGGCTGAGGGAGAACCAGGAGGGGGGCTGAGGGAGAACCAGGGCGCCTGAGGGAGAACCAGGGGGCCTGAGGGAGAGTCAGGAGGGGGGCCTGAGGGAGAACCAGGAGGGGGGCCTGAGGGAGAACCAGGAGGGGGGCTGAGGGAGAACCAGGAGGGGGGCTGAGGGAGAACCAGGGGGCCTGAGGGAGAACCAGGGGGCCTGAGGGAGAATCAGGAGGGGGGCCTGAGGGAGAACCAGGGGGCCTGAGGGAGAACCAGGAGGGGGGCCTGAGGGAGAACCAGGAGGGGGGCTGAGGGAGAACCAGGAGGGGGGCTGAGGGAGAACCAGGAGGGGGCCTGAGGGAGAACCAGGAGGGGGGCTGAGGGAGAACCAGGAGGGGGGCTGAGGGAGAACCAGGAGGGGTGCTGCGGGAGAACCAGGGGGCCTGAGGGAGAACCTGGGGGCCTGAGGGAGAACCTGGGGGCCTGAGGGAGAACCAGGGGAACTGAGTGAGAACCAGGAGGGGGCCTGAGGGAGAACCAGGGGGCCTGAGGGAGAATCAGGAGGGGGACCTGAGGGAGAACCAGGGGGCCTGAGGGAGAACCAGGAGGGGGGCCTGAGGGAGAATCAGGAGGGGGGCCTGAGGGAGAACCAGGGGGCCTGAGGGAGAACCAGGGGGCCTGAGGGAGAACCAGGGGGCCTGAGGGAGAACCAGGAGGGGGTGCTGAGGGAGAACCAACAGTGGGGGCCTGAGGGAGAACCAGGGGGCCTGAGGGAGAATCAGGAGGGGGGCCTGAGGGAGAACCAGGGGGCCTGAGGGAGAACCAGGGGAACTGAGGGAGAACCAGGAGGGGGGCCTGAGGGAGAACCAGGGGGCCTGAGGGAGAACCAGGAGGGGGGCCTGAGGGAGAACCAGGGGGCCTGAGGGAGAACCAGGAGGGGGGCCTGAGGGAGAACCAGGAGGCCTGAGGGAGAACCAGGGGGCCTGAGGGAGAACCAGGAGGGGGTGCTGAGGGAGAACCAGGAGTGGGGGCCTGAGGGAGAACCAGGGGGCCGCCTGAGGGAGAATCAGGAGGGGGGCCTGAGGGAGAACCAGGGGGCCTGAGGGAGAACCAGGAGGGGGGCCTGAGGGAGAATCAGGAGGGGGGCCTGAGGGAGAACCAGGAGGGGGGCCTGAGGGAGAACCAGGAGTGGGGGCCTGAGGGAGAACCAGGGGGCCTGAGGGAGAATCAGGAGGGGGGCCTGAGGGAGAACCAGGGGGCCTGAGGGAGAACCAGGGGAACTGAGGGAGAACCAGGAGGGGGGGCCATAGGGAGAACCAGGGGGCCTGAGGGAGAACCAGGAGGGGGGCCTGAGGGAGAACCAGGAGGGGGGCCTGAGGGAGAACCAGGAGGCCTGAGGGAGAACCAGGGGGCCTGAGGGAGAACCAGGAGGGGGTGCTGAGGGAGAACCAGGAGTGGGGGCCTGAGGGAGAACCAGGGGGCCTGAGGAAGAATCAGGAGGGGGGCCTGAGGGAGAACCAGGGGGCCTGAGGGAGAACCAGGAGGGGGGCCTGAGGGAGAATCAGGAGGGGGGCCTGAGGGAGAACCAGGGGGCCTGAGGGAGAACCAGGGGAACTGAGGGAGAACCAGGAGGGGGGCCTGAGGGAGAACCAGGGGGCCTGAGGGAGAACCAGGAGGGGGGCCTGAGGGAGAACCAGGGGGCCTGAGGGAGAACCAGGAGGGGGGCCTGAGGGAGAACCAGGGGGCCTGAGGGAGAACCAGGAGGGGGGCCTGAGGGAGAACCAGGGGGCCTGAGGGAGAACCAGGGGGCCTGAGGGAGAACCAGGAGGGGGGCCTGAGGGAGAACCAGGGGGCCTGAGGGAGAACCAGGGGGCCTGAGGGAGAACCAGGGGAACTGAGGGAGAACCGGGGCGGGGCGGGGGGGGGGCGGTGCGGAGCAGAGGGAAAACCAGGAGCAGGGCCTGAGGGAGAACCAGGAGGCCTGAGGGAGAACCAGGGGGCCTGAGGGAGAACCAGGAGCGGGGCCTGAGGGAGAACCAGGGGGGCTGCTGAGGGAGAACCAGGGGGGCTGCTGAGGGAGAACCAGGGGGCCTGAGGGAGAATCAGGAGGCCTGAGAGAGAACCAGGGGGGCTGAGGGAGACTGGTGCCTTCTTGGTGTGTTTTTGTCTGAAGTCGGCAGCAGCTTCTCCACTGACATGGTGCGCCTTCGGCCTGCATCTTTGTTTTGGAAGAATGGCCAGCAGAGCAGCCCTGTGCTCTCACCCACACTCCCAGTCCTTGCCTTCTGGTTGGGGTGTGGCGACCGTGTGTCTGAAGTGTTTATTGATGGGTTGGAGGTGGACAGCACCTCCAAGTGTCTGTCTTCCTTTGTCCTCACAGAGCAGGAGGAACCTTCAGGTAACATAATGCACAGGCTGGCAAGTGATTTTTTTTTGACTTTTTAAAAATTCTTTACATTTAAAAACTTAAATTTATTTATTTTAAATGAAAAAAGATGAATTTTTTTACTGATAAAAGGTACAATTCACAAAGAAGATAGACATTATAAACCATTAGACACCTAACAGCAAAGAAACAAAGATACATAAAGCAAAAGTCAGAAGAAATATAAGGGAAAAGAAAAAATATATAATCACCGTAAGACATATTAGCTCTCTGAGAATGTTTTATCAAGTGCAGAAAAAATAAGAATAAGAACATCTTGAATGAGGTAATAATTTAAATATAATAGATTTATATTTATTTTATATTACTCTTACATCCTACAGTGATTTTTTTTTAAATTTTTTTATTAGTTGGAGGCTAATTACTTCACACCATTTCAGTGGGTTTTGTCATACATTGATATGAATCAGCCATGGATTTACACGTCTTCCCCATCCCAATCCCCGCTCCCACCTCCCTCTCTACCCGATTCCTCTCGAAACATCCCACCCTCGCCTTCTCCCAGAGAGTTTTTGAAGTTCGAAATTCCTCCAGTCTCTCTCCCTCGTCCCACTGGTCCCTCTTGATGGTGGCGTGTGGACGATCCATTCCCGAGAGCATAGGCAGTGGCAGTCATTGTCCAAAGTCTCATTCATGATAAGGACTGAATTTTCTCCGTTGGCTGCAAGGTTTGCAGACGTGATCCTGGTGCCCTCTGCCCTGTGTCTGGAATCCCCTCCCTCCACACAGGTGGCTTCATCAGGAAGAAGCATCTTATTGTCGTTCAGCTGCTAAGTCGTGTCCAACTCTTTGCAACTCCATGGACTGCAGCATACCAGGCTTCCCTGTCCTTCACCAACTCCCAGAGCTTGCTCAAACTCCTGTACATTGAGTGGATGATGCCATCCAGCCATCTCATCCTCTGTTACCTCCTTCTCTTTCTGCCTTCAGTCTTTCCCAACATCAGGGTCTTTTCCAGTGAGTCAGCTTTTTGGATCAGGTGGCCAAAGTACTGGAGCTTCAGCTTCAGCATCCAGTCCTTCCAATGAATATTCAGGGTCGATTTCCTGTTGGATTGACTGGTTTGATCTCCTTGCTCTCCAAGGGACTCTCAAGAGTCTTCTCCAGCACCATAATTTGAAAGCATCAATTCTTTGGCGCTCAGCCTTTTTTATGGTCCAGCTCTCACATCCATACATGACCCCCAAGCATCTTTACCTGTGACTTCAGCTTCCTTTTCCAAGCACTGCTCCATTTACAGAAACCTTTCCAAATGGTGTCAAGGGAAACCTTTCCTCCCAGGCCCAGGGAGGACACCTGTATCCCCCTGTCATCCCCGCCCCCCCCCCCAGGGTGTCCAGGCCTCTAACCTCACACACTGCCTTACGGCTCCTCCTGGTTCCCTTGGAGAAGTGTTGCTGGCATAGGAACTCCACTTCTGGACAAGGACTCTAGGCCTCATAGGCCCCGCAGTTACAGAGGTGAGCCATGGGTTTACCATGACCAACACCAGCTGCTGGCAGTCACCCCGAAACAGAGGCCCTTGGCTCCAGGTTCCAGCCCCACTGTAGGCCCAAGTCCTCTGCCCCCGGGCCACCCACCCCTTCTCCCTGGGCAGGAAGGAGAGGCCAGCAGAAACTGTGCATTTTTGGCATCAAAATAATTCCGCCAAGTTGCATGTTCAGATTTTCCGTTGTTGGGTTTCCTTTTCCACTGTGAACAGTGCATATTTTAAAGAAAACTTAACCATTATCAGTCGTGTGTTCTGAGAGAAAAGCATGTGAACAGCAATGTGCTTCAGGTTTACGGTTTCACCTTTCTTATCTCTTAAATGAAGTTTACTTTCATATATTTTTTCTAATTATGAAAGAGTGCCATATTCATTGTGGAAACTTGGAAGATATTAACAAAGTATAAAAAGGAAAACGCCTAGTGAAATTTCAGTGGGATGTGGCCACCATTAACATGTGGGCGTATTTCCTTCCACCCTTTTCCTGTCATGGGCGTGTATCTACAAGCACACACACATACATACACATTATACATTTCAACAAGGCTGGGTGGCACTGTGTGTGTGGTTTATGTATGACCTTAAACAGTGTATACAGTTGGTATGTATCTACACACACACACACACACACACACACATACATACATACTATACGTTTCAACAAGGTTGAGTGGCACTATATGTATGGTTTATGTGTAACCATGAGCAGTGTAGACAGTGGGCATGTATCTACATAACACATGTACATACACATTATACATTTCAACAAGGCTGGGTGGCACTGTGTGTGTGGTTTATATACAACCATGAGCAGTGTAGACGGTGGGTTTTCTCAAAGTAAGTGGCATGGAGGTGCTGAGTGCCGTTTGGACCCCTCGCCCTGGTGCTGGAGAGACAGGTTTCCCTTCTGACCTCTACCCTCACTGCGCATTAGTGCTTCATCATGATTTAATAACCTGTCCAGCGTATCAGTCTGTGCCCACATCTAAATACAGTCCTCCAGTCACTTGGAACAAAGAGCACCCGACCCCCCGACGTGGAACCTGCTGAAGGTTCCTTGCCCCTCTGGGCATGTCCCAGTGCGTCTCTGCAGCCATTCCTGCGTCCCAGCTCTAGTTCTGGTCTCGACTTGAGCAAGCCCTCTACCTTTCTGGCTCTTGTCCTCCTTTCTGCTGTTCACTCCGATGTCTTCCGTCATTGAGCACCAGCTGTGTGCGCGATGCCAGCATTACCTGCAGTCCCCTCCTCAGACCACCACCCCGAGGAGCATCCTCCTTGTCCTTTCCCCTGTGCCAGTGGTGGAGCGAAGACTTGGAGATGTCAGAGCCTGGGCTAAAGCGCAGGCCTGTCCAGCCCGAGTCGGGCTCCTGGACATGGGCTGCAGGGCTGGGACACAGACTTGGCAGAGGTGCAGCCCCGGCAGGGGTCTGACTGAGCACACATGCCCTTGCAGGGTCACCCACCCTTTGCTCCACTGGCTCTGTCTTGTTCCAAATGGGATGAAGTTATTAAAACAACAGAAATGCACTTTCTGACCCACATGTGGTCCCAGGAGACAGAGCCCAGAGCAGGCTGCAGGCCTGGTCCTGCCACCCCCTCCCCGCCCCGCCAACCAGATGCCCTTAGCAGACTGTGCCTCATGTTTTCACCTGTAAAGGGAAGAGTTGCCCTGAAGTTCTCACTTTTCTGTTTAAACATTCTTAAGATTTCATTATTAACTGGATTGAATCAATTTTGCTGTTGATTAGGTAATAGGCTACAACAACTCTTAAAAAAAAAAGTGATGCCATGGATTTTTCTTCTACATTTTCCTCTTGTTAACTGAAATCGTATGATAAAAATCATTGAAGAAAGCTTTTAGGATGTAAAATCTTGCCTTACCCGACCCCCAAAATCAGGGCCCCTCTTTGGTGCTGAGGCTGGGCCCTCGTGTAGATGGCTGGGCACCTGAGCACGTGGACCCTCCCTGCTTCCTTCCCAACACACGCTGGCCCCGCCCCAGTGACTCCTCTATGTATCTGTACTTGAAAGGGGGCAGTTTTGTGCAGATGTTGCTGATCTTTAATTTAAAACCTGGAAGGGTAACAACAGCCTCCATAAACCCTTGGTCCATCATGCCTGCCAGTCCACCTTCCCGTCCCCGTCAATTCTTGGGGTCGTGGCTCGGGCTTTGGGCCATTGGCACAGAGTGTCTCCAGGGGGCACTTGCTCTGGGTCTCTGCTGCCAGTTACCTGGACAGGTGCTCCTGGCTCCACCTGCAAGTCAGTGCCTGGGGGCTTATTAGTTTCCTGCAGGTCGTGCTTGGGTCTGGGGGCAGAAAGGCGTGGGGTCCTGCCCAGTGGCTGGTCCCCTCTTGGCACCTGTGCTCAGGGCTTCTCTCTTGGACTCAGTCGGCGGCATCTTAGATGAAGCCCCCGCCTCCTCCCCGGACGCTCCCCTCAGCCCTCTCTGGGCTCTGGCCGTGCAGGAGCCCCGGGCCTCAGGCTCTCGGGCCAGCCTCTCCAGGGAGAAACCTGCGCCTCTCACTCTCGGGGGCGGGGGGTGGGTTGCTGGGTGTGTCCCTGGCTTGTGAGTTGCTCACTGCCCTCGCCCACCTCTTTCTGCCTAGAACTCACTGGTGGTGGAAATCCCGCCTTTCCGCAACCAGAGGATAACCAGCCCTGTGCAGGTCAACTTCTACGTCTGCAACGGGAAGAGGAAGCGGAGCCAGTACCAGCACTTCACCTACCTGCCTGCCAATGGTAACGCTCTCTTTCTAACCGTAAATGCTGCCAACGAACCCACAGGGTACTTTTCCTAAAAGAAAATCAGGGACCCTGATGTTTCAGTCGCTTCAAACCGTGTGGTCGCGCTGTGGGCCCGGCCATCATGTCCTGTTAGCAAGATCTCGTCGTTGGTTCCTTCCAAACAGAAGTGGAGCTTTTGGTGTGCTTTCCTTCATTACTGTGGGAGTGGGGCTGCATTTGGGGGTGATTACTGATCCTTTGGAGGCTGCTTGCTGATGTGAAACCGCCAAGGGGGCAAGAAGGTGCAGCTGTTTTGTTCTCAGAAGCTGATGAGGTGGCCTCGGCATGAGTTAAATTCTCGAGATGCTAAAGGTGGAAATGCAAGTAGCTGTCATGATTTTGCAGGTGCTTGAGAAATAAACCTGAGGCCTGAGGCTGGTGACTGGTGTGGTCATTCACTAACATGATGGTTCCGTCCCCAAGCTGACGTCCCACATAAAACTCTCAGCTGGAAAATTGCCTCTCCCCTTGACCGGGAGGCTCTCACCCCCAAACACCCTTTGTTGTTGTTGTTCAGTCGCTCAGTCGTGTCCGACTCTTTGCGACCCTGTGGACTGCAGCATGCCAGGCCTCCCTGTCCTCCACTATCACCCGCAGTTTGCTCAAGTGCAGGTCCATTGAGTTGGTGATGCTGTTTCACCAAAAACCCTTTACTTGAGCAAAAACACCTTGTTCACATGGTCCATTCACACGCTTTGAGGGTGGTTTCTCGTTCTAAACAGGCCTGTTTGCACCTGTTCCACGTTCCAGGCTAGTTTCTTAAGGAGAGCAACACTGTTGTTGCTTCACCCCTGAACTCGTAGGCGGTTGTTTCCCAGCAGAGCTCAGCCCTGCAGCCCGGTGCCCCGGCCCCTGCCACCTCCTCCGGGCAGGCAGGTCTGTGTCCAGAGAGGACCTAGTCCTGATTCTGCTGTGTCAGTGCAGCTGTTATACTGTGGCTTCTGTTCTGAAGACTTGAGAGATCCCTATAATCTAAGAGGGAAATCACATACTTAGAACTAATTGCAAAAGCAGCTATATCCTTATGAAGATATTTTTGGAGGCTTCAGTTTTCTGTAAATGTGAAACCCTCTGTGTTACAATAGACTAGGTGACAGAAAGCCCTAGAAAACCTGTTTGGCCATCAGACAGTAGAATTAACTGTTTTCCGGGAAACCAGTAGCCAAGGCTTTCCAGGTTTGAATAACGTGGTTTTGCTGTAAAGTCACCGTGTCACAAGCGTGCACATGGACAGAGCCACAGGAACACGTGCTGCTGTGGGCCTGTGCACGAGGAGAACATCTGCCCTCCTGCCCTGGGCCCGTCTGCACATCTGTGGTCAGTACTGGGTGCACTGTCACCCAGTCGAGGGTGTCACCCAGGTCAAGTCCTGCCTGCTGTTGGACACAGTACTGCAGCCCTGGTGGCAGAAATATTCAGCGTTGACTTGAAAATGTAACAATCATGTCCTAATTAAAATTCAAGTATGGTTGATTAAAAATTGAATGTTATAAAGAAAAATCACTTTCTGAAACAGTTTAGAAACTAGTTCGAACATAGTTTCCTACATTTCACTCCAGGTTCACCTCCCACTAACACAGATGCTCCAGTGTTCGTGGGGCCTGTGCGAGAGCCAGGCCGCCTTTCAGATGGGGGTACTGAGGCCCCCAAAGAGATGTTGCTGAGGTCATGGGCGGGGCTGACTTGGGGCCCCCATCTCCCCCTCCCTGCAGCCATCGTTCAGTCCTGCAGGCCCCTCCACCAGCCCCTGCTCCACACCCCTTCACCCCTATGTCTGCCCAGAATGCCCCCTTCAGCTGGTGACCCTGCTCCACCCGCAAATTCTCTGTCCATCCAGAGCATGGCCGTGTGGCCTGGTCTCCCTTCACATCTCTCCTGGACATTTGCTTCATCCCCAGAGGCCAAGGGGGCCATGCCACCCGCCCCTGGAGCTCAGCCCTGCCCACCTTCCTGAGTGGTCTCCATGCCCCAAGGGGCTGTGATCACAGACACCCCACTGAACTGCAGGTTCCCTGTGAGCAGCCCCCAGGCAGCCCGGACTCCTTAGCAAATCACAGGAGCCATCCCTATATGTGTGGTATTTTTCCTTTTCAAAAAAATAAAATAAATGCATGAATTAAAAAACAGAATTCAAGTTTCCAGTTTTGGGTTTGGTGTTCTTACGATTGTCACTGCCTCCTTCAGCTTCAGGCTGAGTCTTCCCAACAGTGGTGCTGCTGAGGGGGGCGGGCGGGTAGAGCCCCACATCCCCACTCCTTCCCCACATCTTGTCTCAACCCTGCCCTCGCCCCTGGAAGCCTTGACCACAGGGAAACCCACCGCAGCCCCCTGCCCCCTGCCGTCCGCCACATCACATTAGCATCAGCTGTTCAGCCTAGAAAGGAGTCCTGGCTGCTGGCCTGCGTGGGGTCCAGGCAGTTTGGGTCCCTTCCCTGGTGGCTCAGACGCTAAGAATCCACCTGCAATGCTGGAGACCTGGGTTCAATCCCTAGGTCAGAAAGATCCCTGGAGGCCACTCCAGTGTTCTGGCCTGGAGGGCTACAGTTCATGGGGTCTCAAACAGTCGGACACGCCTGAGTGACTTTCACTTTCATTTTCTTTCCCTCATGGGGAGGAGTCTCCAGCTGTGGTGGGACACTCAGGGCAAGCAGAGTGGGCAGGGCCGGGCTCTGTGCAGGCTCTGGGTGAAGGTCAAGGGCAGAGCAGAGCAGACATCCGGGTGCTTGTGCTACAGACACACCGTGTGCAGCCGGGGCGTTTCCCTCTGGTTGGCCACCGTCTGGGTTTAACTCGCAGTCTTCTGAAAGGAAGCGTGCAGTTCTGGGGTAACTGAGCTGAAGACCCTAGTCCTGTCGTGGGACTGAGACCCTCTGGGGAACAGTGACGGTCCTGAAGTTCCCATGCACCAGCCGTGTTAAAGATGCAAAGCAGCCTGCCTGTGGGGGACAGCCCCTGAGTCTGGGGGATGGTGGTGTCCACTTTAGCTATGTCCCAGGGGCTTGTGTTCTTGGCAATGCCTGGTGCCCCTTGGACAGGCAGCCTGCACGCAGGGAAGAAGCCCAGCTAATGACTGCAGGATCACAGAAGGAAGTCTGCGTGCTACTGAGTTGAGAGTCCACCAGAGCCTGGGGTCTAGAGATACTGTCTCTCCATCTGAGATGCTTCTAGCTGTTCCCCAGACTGCCAGCCGTGGTGCTCAGCCCCCTGCCTACCTGTTGCTCAGGCCATGAGAGTCCTTGAGCTTCACCGGGATTTTGAGAAAGCCCTGGGGACACTCAGGCGCCCACGTGGCCTCCGCTGACAGAGAAGCCAAGGGCCTGAGGCCGAGGGTCGCACACTTGCTGGGTTCAGGTCAGCCGGGTGGCCGGGACTGGTGGCCAGAGTCACAGGCAGGCAGCCATCCCACCCAGGCCGTCAGTGCTGCGACCTTGCCTCACAGCCAGCTCTGGGCTGACCTTTCCACTGGGCGCCTGGCTCGTCTTTCCCTGAGTTCATGGCACTGACATTCCATCCTGAGTACTGACCTCCCAGAAGCCAGTATGCACACCCGGCAGTGACCGAGGAAGGCGCCTGGCTCTCGAGCTTCGGGGGCCGCCCCCGGGCCACCCTCTGACCACTCCTGTGAGCCGGGCCTCGTGGGCGCCCACTCTTCAGCATCCCCTCAGGTCGCAGATCCCAATGGGCCCCCACATCCCCTCCCACCCCGTGTCACAGCTGTGTCTTCATGGCCTTGACCGCAGGGAGCCGTGCCTCTGATCCTGAGACACGTGTGTGCACAGGCCATGTCGCTTGCTTGGAGCAGCTGTGTCCAGAGCTCACTGAAGCCAAGGCTTCAGTCTGTCTCCGTCCTTCACCCTGCAGGCCGTGGGCTGAACTTTCTCACCTTGTCTCCCGTGGGAACGGGGGGCCCAAGAGATGATGCAGATAGACCTCTGTCCACACCAGGGCCCGGCTGGCCTCGCCTCATCTCAGAGGACCCGTTGGCCTCCCGGCCGGGCAGGTGCTACAGCATTCCCCCCATGCAGGCGGAGGGCCAGGGGTGTCCGTCCTGGGCCTACAGCCCCTAAACTTCTGCCTGAAGGCTGAGTGGAGCTGCATGGGGCTGGGTGCAGGTGGGAGAGTGGTGGAGGGAGAGCCACTGTGGTTGGTGGCCTGGCCAGTCCTGGAAGCTTGCAAGTCAGCTCAGCCGTGTGGCCGGGGTGCCATGTGGGGTGGGGGCTCGTGCGGGCACCTGGCTAGGCTTCTGCTGTTATTAAACCCCAGCTTTGTGGGCTCCCTCACAGCTCCAGCCGGGGATGAGGGATCCCTGTTTCCAGCTCTTTCCACGTTAAACCTGCCGCACAGGGGAGCTGGGAACTGGCCTCCTGTGTGTCCAGGGCCCTGCTGCCGGCCCCGGAGGGACGAGTTGGGGGAGGGGGGCTTGGACACTCCTTGCTGTGGGTCTGGCCTGCGTGCCACTGGCCTTGGTGTCTGGACCTGGTGGTGGAGAGCCCAGGTGTTTGGTGGGGACTGGAGACTGTTCACCTGTAAAGGCCTTCACAGGGTCAGCACCTTTGGCTGTCTTGACCGCCGACTGCTTCAGGCTGCTGCCCGGCCTCAACTCTGCAGGGAGGGGTCTGAGCTTAGAATGGAGTAAGGATGGGGGAGGGTGAATCGGGGGCTTGAACTGGTAGGAACGAACGTGGGCGCCCTTTCCGTGGGGTTCTGGGCCAGGAGCCCAGCACAGCCACACCAGGCCTCCCCTGCAGAGACCGTCACACACGGCGGAACGAGGGGGTGGAGGGTGGACACCGAGGGCCACCAGCCACCAAAACCTGAGGTGGCCTGAGTCAGGCATGAGGCCGGGCCCCCGGGCACAACCTCGTGGAGCGACTTGGCAACTCCTGGTCCCAACGAGGCGCTCACGCAGAGGTCACCCCAGGCCGGCCCCTGGGCCCCGAAAGAGTCACAGCCCCTGACGCACAGTTGCCTGGACCAAATGGGGGAGGGTGAGCCACGGTCCTTCTGACGCAGCTTTTGCGGCACCAGGTAAAACCCAAAAGCAACCCGCTTGTTGGTTTGTTTGGTCTATGCTGCCCGCCATCCGTCGTCAGCCCAATCAGGGGAGTCAGATCCCCAGGCCGGGTCGACCCAGCAGGGCCATCGCCATGGACGGCCAGGCCACTTCGCGGCTCACACCCCACGTGTCTGCCTTAGAGCCGTGAAGCCAGTCCATATCAGCGTGCCTGAGCCTGCGGTCGCTCCGTCTCTTGGGGTCCCCTTGATGCTCCTGCAGAGCTGCCAGGTGGCACCCCCAGGATGGCTGGGGAGACCCGGAGAGGATGGGCCTCCTGCCCCATCAGGCTTGGCTGGAGCTCTTGGCAGCATGGACCTGAGGTCTCAGCTCCTGCCGCGGTCGTGAGGTTCCCGCGCCGAGCCGGGAGCTTGTCCTCTGGGACCCGGGACCTGGCACAGGTGTGTGGGGAGGCCAGAGCTTGTCCGCAGAGGAGGAAATGTCGCTCTTGCCGTTGTGGGCTCGAGTCCCCTTGTCCTCTGGTCTGGCCGCCCACCCCCACGGTTCCCTTCTGCCCTGGACGTGGACAGAGGTGCCCGCCCACCGAGGCTGGCAGTTCAGGCAGCTCCCCTGCCCACGATTCCTGCCTCAGAAACCATGCCCTGAAGTTATCCTGTGGGTGTCTGTGTTCACGGCTCGAATGTCATGTAACAAACAGAAGACAGTTTGGGCTTTGCTCTCTGGGTGGACAGCCTCTCCTGTGCAGGTGGGGCCGGGAGGGGCTCACGGAGCGTCCTCGCCACAGGGTGGGCTCACGCCCGTGCTGCCCTCAGGAGGCTCTGCAGGCACAGGGGCAGCATCTCCAAGAGGTCCCAGCCCGCCTGGGGAGGCTGCAGTCAGCTCAGGTGCTGGGGGTGCCAGATCCGGGGCGGGGGGGGGGGTGCTGGTCCACCTGGCTCACAGGCGCCTCTGCCTCACTGTGTCCCCTGTGTCCCCCCAGTGTCCCCCTAACTGTGCCCCCCCCATGTCCCCCTCCCTCTGTCCCCCATGTCCCCTTCACTGTGTTCCCGTGTCCCCCCAGTGTCCCCCTCACTGTGCCCCCCTCCCTGTGTCCCCCATGTCCCCCTCACTGTGCATCCCCTCACTATGTTCCCGTGTCCCCGTCTCCCTCTCCCTGTGTCCCCCTCACTGTGCCTCCCTCCCTGTCTCTCTGTCCCCCCAGTGTGTCCCCCCCGTGTCCTCCCATGTCCCCCATCTCCCCCTCCGTCTCCCCCCCACTGTGCCCCATGTCCCCTGTGTCCCCTCACTGTGTCCCCGTGCGTCCCCCAGGTCAATGCACAGTGAGACCCTCTCTCTGGACCATGGCCCCACGGCATCGGTGCTCTCCTCTCACTGACCCGCCTCCTCTCTGCTGTCTGCCTCCAGACACCGTCCCCAGGCTCGGGGTCTCGCCGCCCAGCACCCGTGTGGGGCAGGTCCACTGGCAGCAGCCCTTGGGCTGTGGGTCAGCCCGACCCCGGCTCCTCCTGCGCAGTGGAAACCGTGCTTGTGGGGCCCTCGGTCCCCTCCTAGCTGGACGTCACCTGACCGGGGGGACCATGCCGCTGGCAGGTGCTTCCAGGGCCGAGCCCACCCACCCACGTGCGGTGTGGACGCTGGCCATACTCCCGGGTCCGTCCGTCAGGAGAGCGCCTCTTCTCTGCCTCCGTCACTCTTCTTGTCCATTCATCTCTGTCTGGATGCCAAGCCAGGTGTCCTGAGGAGAGCGGGCAGGTGTGCCAGGACCCCGCATCTGCAGCACGCTGCCTGGAAGTGCCCCCTGGGCTGACTCACTGGGTTCTGTCTCAGTCACTGTCCCGGGACCGTGCGGAGCCCCCAGGGTGGGCAGCGGGGGGGTCATCTCCTTAAGTACACAGGAGTTTTTTCCCAAAGGGTGCCGTCGAGATGGCCTTGTGCTGGGGCTTCAGGGTGGGGGCGACCCCGGTGTGCAGACACGGGAATACGTCTGAGCGAGGAGGCCCCGCTTGGCTGGGTCACCGAGGAGCCGGAGCCGGGGGCTGTGGGTGCAGGGGCACAACCTGGGTCACGTCCACCCAGTGTGGTGGGGGCTCGGGAACCCCACAGGCTCATGACCTGACGCCAGTGCCCGCGGCCGCATAGATGCCCACTGCCAGCCCTGGTGGTGGGCCCGCCACGAGGCAGGCAGACCAACCGCGGCATTTCCCCACAGCACCTCCAGAGCAGGTGGGGCGGGTCGGGGGCTGGTTAAAGCGTTCGAGGGGCACCTGAGGAAGGAGGTAAGCCCGCCCTGGTGCCAGGCTGAGGACCTGGTGCGGGAGGGAAGCCCCGAAGGCGTTGGCTTAACCTGCCAGACGTGCCACTCTGAGGCCCCAAGCCCTGCAAGCGTAACCGGAGCCATCCGGGCCGCGTGTGCGCCGGAGCGGCCGCCGGGCTTGTCGGGTGATTTCAGCGCCAGTGCTGCCCGGTCGGAAGGCCCCGCCCCAGCACACCCCCTGCCACTTCCGATGGTCCTGCTGCCTCGCTCGCTCGGCAGCATGGTCCATGGAGCCACGGCCTGGAGCCTGGACCACCCCAGGCAGGCAGCCGGCTCCCGGGGTGGCCTCGCCCGCACAGGAGCCGCCTCACACCGGGCTTCTAAGCAGGCAGCAGGCCGGCGCATCGCGGGTTCTGTGACCCGTGGGACTGGCGCCTCCGTCAAGGCACCTGGCCCGCTCTCCCCACCGCCTCGCTGGGATGTGGGGCTCAGGGCAGGAGCCCCAGTCAGGAGGCACGCAGGGCTCAGACCCAGTTGAGACGTCTCCTGAAGTGGCTTCCACGTGGGGCCCCAGGCTGGGGGAATGGTGCTTACTGCAGAAGCCCTGGACTGTGGCTGCCGCTGACCACAGGCATGCAGATTGGAGGGGAGGGGTTGCCTCTGAAAGTGGTTCTGCGCATGCGCTCGGACATGGGGCCCACGGGCACACCAAACCTTGGGGACCCAGCCTGGACTCGGAACAGTCCTGGGCCCAGCGCGTGCCCACCCCTGGGGCTGGCAGTCTCTGCATCGGGCTGCGTCCAGGTGGGGAAGTAGCACACCCGCTTGGGAAGGGTGGGGCTTGCAGACTCACCTACGGGCCGTGGGAGACCCGCCAGAAGGGGGACACGGAGTCTCGGGAAACCTGCATCCACAGGGCTACAGGAGACCAGCAAGAAGGAGGAGACGGGAGTCACGGGAAACAGGCACCCTCGGGGCCACAGGAGACCCGCAGGAAGGGGGACACAGAGTCATGGGAAACCCACACCCATGGGACCATGGAAGACCCTCAGGAAGGGGGACACAGAGTCATGGGAAACCCACACCCGCGGGACCACGGGAGACACGTACCCATGGGAGACCCACAGGGCTGCTGCGGGAACCAGGACCTGCGGGTGTTTCCCGACGTGCGATCCAACCGGGACAGCTGGCCCTTCTCCGTGTCTGACCGGCAGCCAGTGAGGCATCCCTGAATCCTGCCCCGTGGCGTCTGGAGCCCCTCACACAGAGCTCTGGCCAACTATGCACTCGAGAGAGAAGTCTCTCGCCCAGCAAAGGACCGTGAGTGCGGCGTGGGCACCGGGCAGGCCAGGGCTGCAGGAGTCGGCCTGGCGGATGGAGAACGACCAGCACCGGGAGTGAGGATGCCTGCCATGCCCACACCTGCCATGCTGGACACGTCCTGTCCAAGGATGCCGGGACACCACAGCTTTCCACCCGACGTGACTTTGGGGATGTGAGTGACCACCCTGGCTCTGCCTGCAGGAGGCTGCACAGTGGCCATCATCCGCTGTGCTTCTCCCCGGCCTTCCAGCTGCAGCACTGCCTGGGGACCCGGTGCCTCCCTGCCCGCACAGGCGGGAAAAACAGAAACAGGGCTGGGGATGGGGCACAGGGAGGGCAAGACTGAAGGGAATGACTCCGCTGGGCATCCCGGGCACAAGCCGGGACCTGGCAACACTGAGTGGGGTCACGCGCTCTCCCGTCAGTGTCCCTGGGTCCCAGCCACACGGCCACGGCGCTGCCCAGGCACGCTGTGGATGGGCTTCGGGAAAGCCAGTCCTGGTCCTCCAGACTGCTGTGGGTTGCAGGCACCAGCCGTAACAGAGAACAGATGTGCACCCGCACCGGCTCGAGACTGTGTTACAACAAAGCTGCGTCTGAGAGAGGACCTTTATTTACTTAAGGCGGAGGCTGGGTGCGTGGAGGCCCACGGGCTGGGATGGTGAGGGGCGTTTCCTCCGCGCAGCCCACCCCGCCGCCTGGAGGCCAGCAGCACACACACGAAGAGGCGAAGACGTGATCAGGAGGGTCTGGTGACAGCTTGCTGTCCTTCCTCTGTCCACGCACAGCAGCGCCAGGCATCTGTTGTGAATTCAAGTGTGCTGTCGCCAGTTGCTCTCCGGGGAACGCAGCCATCAGGGTGTCCCTTGTGAGCGTGTGCGTAAGAGGCAGGAACCAAGGAGAAATGAGACACAGGAAGTGAGCGGGCGGGTGGGGTGGCCACAGTGGAGCCCAGCCCACCACAGACCCCAGGGCACAGGGCTCAGCACCCTCGGGACCTGGTCAGGCCCACAGCCTGGAGGGAAGGAACGGACCGTCCATCGCCTGTGGTGCCACTTCCCAGCCTGGCTTTCCGCACCCTGGGGGTACCCAGAGGCACTGCGAAGGACCCTGTGACCATAGTCATGCATTTTCCCCTGGGAACGAAGCCGTGCGTGGGAAGGAGGGCTGGCATTCTTGCTGGTGTAAAAGCATTTCCTTGTCTAGCGAAGGCTTCTCTCCTGCAGCAAATGGACACTCGCCTTTTCTGTTGGATTTTTACTGACCTCTGAGCGCCATCTTACTCTCTACTCAAGTTCACCCCATGTCAGACATTTATCAGATAGGATGTCGGTAGCAGCAGAAACGCAGTAGTACATCCAAGTTAAAATTTTCACTTTGATTGCTACAAATCCACAGGCCCTTGGGTCCAGGCTTCTGCTGCAGCTCGCAGATGGGTTTTTATAGCACATTAGTGCTGCAGGAGAGTCCAAGGAAAACAGTGCTCTCGGCCTGAGAACCAGCTGCAGCTCTCCCGAGCCGATGACTCACGCCCTCGTTTTAATTGGGTGGGAGAACCAGGCAGGAGACACACAGGGACTCAGTCAGAGCACTGTTTGTTTTCGGAGGGTATCCTAGCCACAAGCCCGCCCCGGCGCTCCCATCTGCAGCTCATGTTTATTTAATTTTTTTTTCCTCCTCGCAGTTCCAATCATAAAAACGGAGCCCAGTGATGATTACGAGCCTGCCCTCACCTGTGGACCAATGAGCCAGGGCCTGAGCCCACTCCCCAAGCCTTGCTACGGCCAGCCGCTTGCCCTGCCACCCGACCCGGGCGCCTGCCTCATGCCCGGCTTCCCACCTCGTCCGCAGGGCAGCGCCAGCCCCGAGCTCCACGACCTCTCCTGCGCCCCTTATGGCTCGGCAACAGCCGGCCCTGGCCACAGCCCCCTCGGACTTCCACGGCAAGTCGGCGGGGTCCTCGCCAGCCAGGAGGCGCTGAGACCCTCGGGCGTGCCTCCCGGGCCCCCGCAGCCGCCGCCTCCCACTCTGCTGCAGCCACAGGTGAGTCCGACGTCGAGCGGTAGCTGCTCCCCGGGGTGCCGGCCAGCGCTCTGTCCCCACAGCCCCTCCTCTCCGCTGCCGCCCGGGACCCGAGAACCGACCCGCCTGCAGTCCTGTGGCCCAGCGCGCCCCTGCGGGACGGGCCACCAGCAGCACCAGCCACCCGAGGTTCCGAGCAGCGAGCCCACCACCGCCCGGCCCCCGCCGCCGCCCGAGGTGCGTGAGGACAGTAATCGTAGTCTGGCCCCCATTCCCGTAACGGTCAAGCGAGAGCCTCAGGAGCTGGACCCGCTCGACCTGGACGACGGTAAGTGCCCGCCGCAGCAGGCGCACGCCCAGCCCTGGGCTGAGGGGCCCCGGCCTGGAGCGTGCCCACTGCCCTGGGAGTGTGCCTGGCGTGTGTCACGCCAGAAGGTCCCGGCGGTCAGCAGTGCCACCGCTGGCCAGTGGGGGATGCCATCCCCGCCCAGCGGCTGCCTGTGCTGTGCATCCTGGGAGCACGTGGTCCCTGTGGCGATGTCAGCTGTGCTGACCATAGTCCCTAGAACACGGCCTCCAGCAGCTGAGATGTCCCGTGAGGACAAGAGGCCTCCTTGGACTTGGCTGTGGGCCCTGCTTGTTGCTTAGCATCTGAAGTGCCTCTGTAGTTGCATGAACCATCATTAAGTGGTCAAATAGCTAAAAGTGAGTGGCTTTCACTCTGTTCAGCTTGTGAAACCTTGTGTTCTGTGCGTGTTTGCTGTCACGTCCAATCCTTTGCAACCCTAGACTGTAACCCTCCCGGCTCCTCTGTCCATGGGATTCTCCAGCAAGAACACTGGATTGGGTTGCCAGATCCAGGGGCTCTTCCTGATGCAGGGGTCAAACCCACATCTCTTGTGTCTCCGGCACGGGCTGGCGGACTCTTCACCACTGTGCCGCCTGGGAGCCCAGTGATCAGATGGGGAGGGGGGCAGCACTCCAGCGCACCCACCCAGCGCAGCGCCCGCTCTGCAGGGGCGAGTTTGGGTGGATGTAGGGCATGCTTTCAGGATGCCTGCAGTCAGGTTGATGATGCAGACTTTCTGACACGAGGTCTTCCTGTGAAATGATGGCAGACGGCACCTGGTCGAGAGATTTATTCTCTTGCTTTGGGACAAAATGCCAGGGGCCCCCAGGTTTTGTCACTTAGGTGACTCAGTGCTCTTGTGGGCCCCTCATGGCGCATCCGTGTGGGCGTCTGGCCTCTGTCAGCCAGCAGCCTGTCTCCCTGGTGTAAGTCACTCCCCAAGCAGGGTATGACCCAGCGCCCACCTGCCGCCCAGCTCCCTGGCTGCAAGACTCGGGGAACCCGAGAACTGCAGGACAGTCCTGGGCACAGCCCCACACCCCCGCCCCCTGTCAGCCACCTTGGCCTTTCTGACTCCACCGTTGAGGCTCCTGGCCTTTTCCCTGAAATCGGAGTCAGACATGTGGGCATCTTCCTTCCATGACTGCCGTGTCCCCCACGCCTGTGTTCTGCCCCAGGGACCCTCCAGGGAGAGTCGTTGGGTGTGTTGTCCCAGGCGTGGGTACAGGGCCCCCAGCACCCACCCTCACCCTTGGTGCCCATTACCACCTGAGGTGTGGGTACAGCCAGACCCGGGGCACATGGGCCTTCCTGGTAGGGACACCTGGTCACAGCCCCCAGCCCAGTGACTGGGAGGGCTCCAGGCCTGGCAGTCCCCTTCTGCTTGGGTGGATCCCGGGACCCCGGGCCTGGCAGGTCCCTGTCCACTTGGGTGGACCCCAGGCCTGGTACGTCCTCGTCCGCTCGGGTGGACCCCGGGCCTAGCAGGTATCCATCCGCTCGGGCAGCCTGGGGCCCTTTTGGTGCCTCTCCGGCTCCTTCCTCACGCTAGCTCACCGGCTCATGAGTGTTCTTGTTCCTAAATGCTTGCTTCACAGCAGGCGCCCCCTTTGTGGGCTGTGCTTGTGGGTTCCTAGAGAGGTCATCTCTGCTTACCCTGGTCCCACCCCAGGACCCACTTGCTCACGGGAGCTGCCATGTATACATGGGTCAGCCTTTTGTCAGTCCTCGAAAGATCGTCTGGTGCAGAATAAAGGCGTCATCAGTATGAGGACCTGAGTCCCCAGCCTGGATACCACAGGGGTTGGGGCGGTTCTCACTGGTCCTCTCTGACCGGGATGGTGGCGGGGGTACACAGGTGTCATGGGTTGGGTGGGGGCCTTGAGGGGTTTCTGTAACGTTTAGATGACTTAAGTGGGCACCAGTAATCTAATCCCTCAACGGCCTCAACTTTACACGTCATATATGGTCGAGGTGTCTGAAAATTAATTTGTGAAGAGGGTTGGTGTCCAGGGGTATGCACAGTGCGGCCCCGAGGCCTGAGCCCAGGAGCATGCGGAGCCCCGAGGCCTGAGCCCAGAGCCGTGCAGTGCAGCCCTGAGCCCTGTGGGGAGAGGGAATCTGTGGGCTGGGGCCGATCCCTGATTTAGAAACAGGCCCCTGTGAAAGGTCTGGAGGGGGTTGGGGGGATGGTTGGAATTCACTCCAGGCCACGTGAGTCTCTACTTGTGTCTGGGTTTGAATTTGCAGCCCAGCCCAGAAAAGTATAGACAGAGAAGATGGAAACAAGGGTGAACAACTAAATCAGAAAGTTAGAAACCATTGGTTTCAAGCAGCCTTGACATTAACAAGCAGACACTCCATCTTTGTCGTTTGAGCCCAGGAAGAGGCGAGAAATGGGGGTGACTGACGGTACAGACCAGGGAACTAGGATGGGGTGGAGGGTGCAGGGGCGTCTCCTCCCTACAGGACAGGGGAGCTAGCTCTGATGGCACTGGGGGGCCTGCTCTGCCCTCTCCTGAGCTTTGTCCTGCGAGCCCTGGCACCACCCCCAGGGCAGCAGGGCCCGGCGTTTGCTGCGGCTCCTGTGGGGAACTCCTCCTCACACAGGCTCAGGAAAGGAGCAACTGTGCGTCTGACCCCACGGCAACGGTTCAGGGCACTTCTGCCAGGTCAACCCCACAGTGATAGGGTGATTCCTGCCAGGCCGTGCACCCTACACCCTGGGCTCTCAGAAGCTCTGTGCTGACCGATAGGAGTTGGGGCTATGTGGGCTCCTCGGGCTTGCTTGTGATGCCAGTGGTGCCGGGCCTGTGAGCAGTGAGAGTTCATTTCATGTGTGTTCTGGTGTTTTATTTGAGGTTTTTGTCTCCCAGAAATGTAGAGTGAAAAGGGAAATAGTTGGATAGTATGTCCAGTTCCAGGGAGCCAGGGCATTTGGAGCACATAAGTGAATCTTTCAGAGACAGGAAAGGTGCCGTACCTTAAACAGGACGCCCATGCTCCATGCAAAGTGAAGCCCTACACACAGCGGGTCAGTGCTCGTGCCAAATCTCCGTTTGCTTCGAGGACATGCCTCAAGTGAACCCCATTTCTTTGTTTTTCAGGTGTTTCTGCTGTTGTATCAATAGTATCTGGCCCATAAGTTACTTTGGTTATAATTGATTCTTTGGTTCAACAATATTCATGAAATTTAAACTTTCAATTTGGATTTCTCGATCATGGCAGTATCACTGGATATCTTTTTAAAAAAATTAGCTTTGTGGTCTCCTCTTATTTTAAATGTGGATTGACTGTGTCATAAAAGCTACAATGTCTCCTCGGTGATTTCCATGACCTGCCCCTTGCTGGGCTGAGCTACACAACCACCCAGCAACTCCCCCTCTGGGTGTATACATGGCAGTTCACACACGTGCACTGCAGTCTGTGTGTCCTGGACTCGCTCCCTGGGTGCACACACGGTGTTTCACACATGTGCACAGTGGTCTGTGTGTCCTGGACTTGCTCCCCGGGTGCACACATGGTGTTTCACACACGTGCACAGTGGTCTGTGTGTCCTGGACTCGCTCCCCGGGGGCGCACATGGTGTTTCACACATGTGCACAGCGGTCTGTGCGTCCTGGACTCACTCCCTGGGTGTGCACATGGTGGTTCACACTCGTGCACAGTGGTCTGTGTGTCCTAGACTCGCTCCTTGGCTGTACAGTGGGCACTTGACCCTCGCGTACACACTGATCTCTGTGTCCTGGACTTGCTCCCGTTGACGTGGATCTGCTGGCAGCATTGTGAACATCCCTGAAGCTCCGGGGCCTGTCCCATCTTTTCATGGGGGGCCCTAAGTTGCTGACGTGAGGACCCGCTTTGTGAGCCAGCGACGATCTCAGGGTGTCATTTGCCGCTGCCGACCCCTCCCTTGTGTCCCCCTAGCCCACCCCACGGCCTCGGCCACAATCGGCCCTTTCAGGCCCCTCCAGGGGTCTCGGGTTTCCAGAAGTCTCGATGTCATTAAAACAACAAGCAGGTGGAGCAGGCGGCCAGGCCGTGTCTGCCTGAGTCTGGCTTGCGCCCCCCTCCCCCCGCACCCCCCTTCTTTCCTGAGCTGGGGCTGCTCTGGGAACGAACGCGGGCTTTCCTCATGGAAAGTTTTACTAACCTGGCCCAGGGCCCAGCTCTGAGGCCTCCCCACTCCTAGTGATGATTGAAAGAGTCTGGATCAAACACGCTGGATTGTTAGACGGTGGGCTCTACCTGCTGGGCAGAGGGTGCACTTGGCCATGCACGAGTCCTGAGGGTCAGTCCTTAGAGCACGGCATCTGGAGACGGCCGGGGTGGGGACTACCATCAGTCTGATGACCCACAGGCCTCATCTCCCAAGACGGGAGTCCCGGGAGCAGAGCCCCAGCCCCGCACCTCCCAGCACCAAGAGTTTGGAAGGGCACAGAGCCCTTTCCACACTCGGCCCTGGGAGCCTCGCGGGGACATGAGTCTGCACAGGGACCCTGAGCCAGGCTTCCAGGGACGCCATGCCTCCAAGGGTCAGACGGTGTGAGACTTCAGAATAAATAAATACCCTCCTCCCTGTCTAGATAGACCCGAGTGACAGCTGGTGACAACAGGAGCCCTGGACGCTGCCACTCAACCCCGGGCAGCGATCAGGCCTTGTGCTTCCATGGTCCTGGCCGGTGTGTGCGTTCCTGCTGCGCCTGCGCCGCTGGGACATGCCCACGAGAAAGGGGGGAGGCAGGGGCTGCTCTGAGTGTCCGCTGAGTAAGGGCCTCTATAAATAGGCGTTGTGCCTGGCCCCTGGGACGCAGCCCGCTGGGCTGTGACAGCAAGCGTCTCCTGGCCTCCCGCAGCTCGGGTGACCCTGCGGCTTCAGCCGCTCGGGCCACCCCTCGGATGCCAGATGCCGACGTGAGCAGGAAGCACAGGCCGCCCGACTCTCATCCAGGGTTCTTCAGCCCAGTTGCTTTCTGGGCACTTGAGGGGCATCTGGTGGTTTGGTTTCAGCTAATGTGAACCTTCTCCCTTAATCCTAGGTCTTAGCTTACTTCCTTCTCTAAGTGGAGAATTGTTTGGCGTCACTAACTCGAGGGAAAGAAAGAGGAATCTGACGGGGGGTGGCAGTGGGGAGGAGGCGGAGGGAAGAGCTGGGAAGGTTTCGTGGAGCCGGAGCCCCTTGGCTCTGCTTGGGCCAGAGCCTGGTGCTGGCCTGCCGCGCTGGGGCCCCGCGGCTATGTCACGGTGCGGGCTCCCTTGTGGGCTGGCCCTGAGCGGGAGAGCGTTGGCAGGTGAGCGCGTTGGGACCGGAGTGTGGTCTTCCTAGTGGGTGTGCCTTTGCGAGAGGTGGGCGCCTTCCCAGGGGGCTTAGTCAGCACCGCCCGGTTCCAGGCCTGCTCTCCACGTCTTTGCTCTCCGATGCCACACGTTTCACAGCTCTTCCTCGCTGAAGAGCAAGCAGGCCTGGCAGGTCCTTTCAGACACATGAGCCCACACCTGGCACATGGCTGTGCTGTGACACCAGGGTAAAGGTGCTCAGAAGCCCCGCTGCTGATGGGCGGTCAGGCCTGGGGTCTCTGAGGAGTGGTGACCAGGGCCGGAGGGCCCTGTCTGCATCTGCTGGACGCCTATCTTTTCGAGAGCAGTGGGCGTGTGGCTGCCCTGCCATAGAGGGCTAGGCAGAGGGCCAACGGTGTGTGGCACTTCTGAGTGACCTTTCTGATACAGGAGTGTCCCTTCCGTGTGGATTCCTGAGGGAGAGTGACTGCCTGGCACAGCCGTCCTTTGGGTCCAGGCGAGAACCCAGATGATTGGTGTTCGAGAAACTGTGTTCCCGTCAGAGCTGTGTGTGTCCTACCTGACACACTGTCACCAGCACGCAGAAAACACAGACAAGAACAGTGCCAGCGTGTAGGCCGGGCTCCTTCCAGAGTGACTGTACATACAGTTTCTGTTGACGAATTCAGCCTCACAGCAGCCCTGAGCGGGCAGAACCGCCGATTCAGCCCCAGCTGACAGAGAGGGAGGCTGAAGCTCAGAGGGAGGTGTCACTGGAGCTGCTCGGAGCGCGGCAGGGATAGAACCGGGGTCCGCCGTGACCTGCCCGCCAACCCTGATGTAAGCACCGACTCTGGGCCCCTGAGGTCGAGCTGTGTCATTAAGATGCAGTGAGCAAAGATTCCCGCTCAAGAGTCTAGCTTTCATGTGTGGACTTGCCTCGAAAGCCAAAGAGAAGTGTGGAGTGTGGTATGTGTTTCTTTCATCAGAGAATCTCTGTTATTAGTGGAGGCACTTTTTGATGACCCAAGGAGAACTGGAGGAAAGGCAGGACTTCCAAAGTGATGCAGAGAGGACCTTGGTGAGATAGCAGTCCCTAAAAGTAGTAAAAACACTGACACATCTTTCAGGTCAATTATTCCAGAACCTGACAACTACCCAGAGGCAGAGCAAACTGGAAAGCATTTATTCAAGGGAACCTGGACCTTGGGAAACTAGATCTGTGGTGCTGTAACTCGGGGCTATTCCCCTCCCCCCACTCCATGGAGTGGAGCCACATAGCCCAGTTCAGTCCCTGGTCAGGGGAACCATGATCCTGCAAGCCGTGTGGCATGGCCAAAAAAATAGACAAGCAACATGCAAGATGGATGTATTTGCAAAACAAGTGTCTGATAAAGGACTTACACTTAGAACATGGAAAAGCTGCATATCTTAATAACAAACCAGCCAGTCAAAAACTGGGTAAGAGATTTACATAGACATTTCTCCAAAGAAGATACATGAATGGCTAATAAATACATGAAAAGATACTCAACATCATCAGTCCTGGGGAATGCCAGGAAGACACCTTTTCACACCCATGAGAGATGCTGTGAAAAATCAGAGATGGTAGCAACTTGTGGAGAGCACATGGAGAAGTGAGCACTCTCGCAGGTTACCAGTGAGGATATAAGGAGTACAGTCACTTGGGCCATGCCTTCGCCAGAAGACCCAACAATCCCACGCTCAGACATCTACCCAGAGAAATGAACACGTATGTACACATGAAGACTTGCACACAAATGTCCTTACCGGCATTGTGTGTCATATCCAAACATGTGAAACAACCTAAATGTCCATGGAACAGATTTTAAACAGTGTGCTGTATCCATACCCACAGGAAGAATGAAGTACTGATTCATGGTAGGACATGGTTGAACCTTGAAAACATGTAGAGTGAAAAAGCCAGACACAAAGGACCACATTTTATGTGGGTCCATTTATATGAAGGTGTTCAGAGAGGCAGCCTGGCCTGGGGACGTTTCTAGGTCTGACCTCTTGTGCAGCTTCGTTGGCATTACTTACGGTTTTGCTAAAACACTCAATGCCAAAGGAGAGAAGTGCTTTGGAAGCGAAGGCATGTGTGCGTTGTGCGTGTTTGCTTCTGTATGTGGAACACACACAACCTTTTTTCAGGCGCGATGGGAGAAAATTCTAATTCTATTTTTATATGACACAAAATAATGCTGATAGCAGAGTTTCTCTTGGGGAATAAAAATATGTGTGCTTCTCCATCACTTACTATTTAGCTAAATAAAGGATTCTCTTTAAAGCGTGAGCCATGTGGGTCCTCACGTCAGCTGGGCATAAAGCCTTGAGCCCCTTTACCCTTTTCAGTCTGAATTTTGACACCGGGTTCTTCCTTCCTTACAGATTACAAAGTGGAAGCTTCCACACAGTTAAGAATAAAGACGGTCCATTCCTCCTCTCAAACATCCGCCCTTATCAGGCCCAGGGGACCCCGACTAATCACAGCCTGGTCCTGAGACAATGGGCTGCGCCGGCCTCTGGAGGATGCAGACAGTTATCGCCCAGAACCCAGGGCCGGCTCTCAGGCTCTGAAGCAAGGCACACAGTGCAGGATGCATCCTCGGCTGGGCAGGGGGCCTTATCAGTCCCAGCCCGCCCGCCCTCCCCTGGGAAGGCTTCCCCACTTGCCGTATCAGGCCGCACAGCTGCTGCTCTCCAGATACAGCCTGGGAGCGCCCTGGGCGGCATGGGGAGACTGCTGTGATGCCCCGGCTCCGGCCGGCGGGCCTGGCAGGAGGAAGCAGGGAGGTGTGGCCGGGCAGGCCTGGCGTCCAGACGTGACCCAGGCCCCGCCGGCTCCCTCTGCTGCCCCCAGGGCTCTGGGGACAGCCCGTCTCAGGCCTCCCCGTCGTCTCTCCATGTGCCGAGCCTGGTTGGTTTGCAGGCCACTCTGTGTCTCTGCAGAGGTTTCAGCCGAGACTGGGCAGGGCCCCAGCAGCGGCCTCGGGAGTTAACTTCTCGCCTGTGAGTGTGAGTGAGGTCGGAGCATTCTGTACAGACAGGAAACTCACAGACCAAAGTCGGTGAATGAGAAGGTCACTCGGGTGGGGACACCCGGGGGGGCACCCAAGAGGTGGGGACACTAGGGGAACACCCAGGGGGGACCCCTGGGGGGGTGACACCCAGTAGGGTGGGGTCACCTGGGGGTGGGGACACTGGGGGGACACCCAGGATGGACACCCTGGGGGGGGGTGACATCCAGCAGGGTGGGAATACCCAGTGGGGGATACCTGGACTGGGGGTACATGGGGGGACACCCGAAAAGGACACCCAGGGAGTGGGGACAGCCCACTGTCCCCAGGTGGGGAGACACCTGAAGTGGGGAGGTACATGGGGGGACACCCGGGGGCCTGACACACTCCTTCCCCTCAAGTGTTTTCTCTGGGATCGTCTTTAGGACAGAGCCCCGACAAGAGAGCAGCACCAAGATGACCTGGCTGCATTTGATGAGAGAAACCACACTTTGGGCATTTCCTCGTAATTGCCATCCCCAGACTCAGATTGGCCAGGAGGGGACAGACCACGTCACGTGTCGGGGCCCCCGTCCTGGCCACAGGAGAGCCTGCTGTCTGCTGCTCTTGGCCGGGCTCCTGGCTTTCCCAGCGTCAGACTCAGAATCGCCTTTCTGTGCAGTTTGGTTTTTTTTTTGGTCCACAGTAGCTGTTGCCAGCAAGCTGTAAACTACCGTATATCACTCAGGCTTAAGAACCTAAACTTTAAAACAAATTAAACTCTTGTTGACATTGTAATAAAAATCAGAATGGAACGGGTGGCTCAGTAGAAGCGAAGTTCAATTATTTTTGTGGATTTAAGATTGTTTTCTGGGATTCGCAGGCTCCCAGGGCAGCAAGCGATTTCCTCTTGGCAGACGGTCGGTCGGAGGAAAAGCAGTGGTGGCTGCTGAGGTGGCCGCCGCCGGCCGTCACCTGAGTGTCTGCTCTGGTGGCGCAGGGCCGCCTGCGCCACACTGGAGACGCAGTGTCCTGGCCGTGTCGGAGGGAGATGTGCAGGCAGCTTTAAGGCATTTTAGTTTAAGAAAGGAGCTGAAATCATGTATGTCGGAGTCTGCCTGTCACCTCAGTGTTCTGCTGGGTGGAAGACGGCCCTGGGAGCACAGGCCATTGTCCTCCAGCACCCGTCCACTGTCCAGACAGCGAAGCGCAGCACCCCTGCCCTGCCTAGCACCCCCCCTGGGCCTGTCATCCCTCACACACACCCATCACTTCCACACACACCCATCACCCCACCACCATACCCATCACCCCACACACACCCGTCACCCCACACACATCTGTCACCCCCACACACACCTGTTACCTCCACACACACCCATCACCCCCACACACACCTGTCACCCCCACATACACCTGTCACCCACCACCACACCCGCCACCCCCACACACCTGTCACCCCCACACACACCCATCATCCCCACACACCCATCACCCCACCGCCACACCCGTCACCCCCACACACACCCGTCACCCACACACACACCCGCCACCCCCACACATGCCTGTCACCCCCACACACCCATCACCCCCACACACATCCGTCACATCCACACACACCTGTCACCCCCACACACACCCGTCACCCCACACACACCCATCACCCACCACCACACCCATCACCACACACACCCATCACCCCCACACACATCTGTCACACCCACACACACCCGTCACCCCACCACCACACCCATCACCCCCACACACACCCGTCACCCCCACACACACCCGTCACCCCCACACACATGCCTGCCACCCCCACACATGCCTGTCACCCCCACACACCCATCACCCCCACACACATCTGTCACATCCACACATACCCGTCACCCCACCACCACACCCATCACCCCCACACACACCCGTCACCCCCACACACACCCGTCACCCCCCCACACACCTGTCACCCCCACACACACCCGTCACCCCACATACACCCATCACTTACCACCACATCCGTCACCCCCACACCTGTCACCCCCACACACACCCATCACCCACCACCACACCCATCACCACACACACCCATCACCCCCACACACATCTGTCACCCCCACACACACCTGTCACCCCCACACACACCCATCACCCACCACCACACCCATCACCACACACACCCATCACCCCCACACACATCTGTCACCCCCACACACACCCATCACCCCCACACACATGCCTGCCACCCCCACACATGCCTGTCACCCCCACACACCCCTGTCACATCCACACCTGTCACACCCACACACACCTGTCACACCCACACACACCCATCACCCACCACCACACCCATCACCACACACACCCATCACCCCCCCACACATCTGCCACCACCACACCCATCACCCCCACACACACCCGTCACCCCACATACACCCATCACTTACCACCACATCCGTCACCCCCACACCTATGCATCTGCCACCACCACACCCATCACACCCACACACACCCATCACACCCACACACACCCATCACCCACCACCACATCTGTCACCTCCACACACCTGCCACCCCCCCCACATCTGCCACCACCACACCCATCACCCCCACACACATCCATCACACCCCACCACACCTGTCACCCCACACACACACCTGTCACACCCACACACACTCATCACACCCCACATACCTGTCACACCCACACACCCGTCACACCCCACCATGCCTGTCACCCCACACACACACCTGTCACCCCCTACATATCTGTCACCCCCACACATACCCGTCACACACCCCACACACCTGTCACACTCGTCCACACCTGTCACTCCTACACACACCCGTCACACCCCACCATGCCCATCATCCCCCGCACCTGCACCTGTAACCCCTGAGCTATGACACCTCCTTCGCTCACCAAGATGGAGACAGTCGTTCGCATCAGATCACACGTGGTTTCCTGCCACAATGCTGCAGAATTGCGGGCTGCAGGGAAGTGTGTGGATGGAAACTCGGCAACAGGCTAGCCCAGCGAGCCAGGCGGGCTCTCCAGCAGCCTCACAGCGTCGCGCCCCTGCCCGCGCCTGCCTTGCCCCCTTCTGCACCACGCCTCTGCGCCAGCCCAGGTCAGTTGTGAGGTCACGACCTCTGAGCCGTAAAGATGCTGATGTCCCCTGGCCACCATCGGTCAGTTCGAGGTGTCCGATCACCACCATCACTAAGTCTTCAGAGCCGGCACTGGGGTCACCTAGGCTGCCTGGGGTGGTGAGGTCCCCAGTGGGTTCCCAACACAGAGGGCAGGAAGGGGGCCGCGGGCGAGCCTCACTCTGCAGATGGCGTCCAGTGCTTCCTGACTGGTAGGAGAGTAAGGAGGAGACTTAGAAACGCAGGACCCTTGGAGGAGGTTCCCTCATGGAGCCCTCCCTGTCCCTGGCTGCTTAGAGGCTTTAGAAACATGGCTTTTTCCCGTGGCTTTAGAAACATGCCCTTGGATCCCAGCAGTTTGTAACCCTGCCCACCACAGGGCTTTGCAGAAACTTGTGGGATTCCTGGGGCTTGCTGAATCTATAGAGTATTTGGATAAGACCATGCTCTTGTGCAGTGAGCTTTTCTGACGATTTGTGGACCAGGGGCCGTGACCAGTGGGAAGGTGCTGAGCTCGGAGCCCCACTCCTGGCTCGAGACTCCTGTCACTTCATCTCGGGTCTCTTCACGCCCTGTGATGGAAATAGGCCCCAATTTATCCTGAAGCTCAGTTGTCTGAATCCCACGTGAAAGCCCAGCACAGCTTGGGTATAGAGACAACCTGGCCAGAAACCACTGGAAGGCCTCAGTGATCTTTAGTCTGAGCTGACACTGTGAACAAATATCCTACCCAGCTTGTTCTCCACGTGCTGGTTCTTTGGTTTTCTTTTTATGTTTTTGAAGAGCTATATCAAGGCTTCTTCAGAAATTAGATTTAGATAGAACATCTCTGGTGGTAGAGTGGATTAAGAATCTGCCTGCCAATGCAGGGGACACAGGTTGGACCCCTGGACCGGGAAGGTTTCACAGGTCTCAGGCAGCTGCAGTGTGTGCACCACAACAGCTGGAGCCTGTGTGCCTAGGGCTCATGCTCCGCGACGAGAAGCCACCACAGTTAGAGTGCAGTGCACCACACTCCATGCACTGCAATGAAGAGTAGCCCCCGTCTCTGCAACTAGAGAAAGCCTGCCTGCAGCAACAAAGATCCAGCATGGCCAAAAATTAATTAATTAATGTTTAAAAGTGTTCTTCTGAAAGAAAAAAGAAATCTAATTTAGATAAACAGAGAAGGATTAATGTTAAGTTTCCAAGCTCTGCCTCACAAGAAGGAAGATGTGGTGAAGTTACTGTGGCCATGACTTCACAGCTGGAGAACAAGATCTCCGAGGCCTGCGGGGCCCAGACTAAGCCTCAGTGAGTCTCCTGGTAGAGAGTAATCCAACTTTCAAAGAGGACAGAAACCAACCGGTGTCTGCAGATTGCTGGCTCTGCTGGGGCATTGCCGGGTAGTCGAGGCGCCTGATCGGATCAGATGCCTCACCCCTGGGAAGTTAGAGTGGAGTCAGGGAGAGCAGATTAAACAGTGTTTAAAATATAAATAACAATTCTGGGAGACAGAGCCACGCTCTAGATGGCCCCCAGCAGCTGCCGGTGAGTCGTAGAGGCCGGTGAATCCAGGTTTAGGTTCAGGACTCTTAGAGGCCATTTCAGGAGAAGCAGAGATGGAGCAAAGCCTCAGGGGCTGTTGCTTCTCTGCCTCAAGTGGCATCTCTGGGTCACATAGGAAGTGCAGTGTCGTCAGCATGGGGGACACATATCCAGCCTTGATTCTGCATCTGTCAAGTGCAGGCAAGGTCAACTGATTGAACCTCCTCCAGAAACCAGCCTGTGAGAGCCTCCTTGGGGAGGGTCCCTGGCCCCCCATGCTGTCCTCAGTCCGGGCGACCTTTCCAGGTGCCAGATGGAAACACAGGGGATCCCCTGCCCACTCACCTGAGGAGTGTGGGACCCAGCCACACCCCTCTGTGGGCTGCTACCTGAGACCTGAGACGGGATCCACGGGGACGGAATCGTGGGACCTGAGACCTGAGACGGGGTCCGCGGGGCCAGGGTCTTGGGACCTGAGACCTGAGACCTGAGACAGGGTCCGCGGGGCCGGGGTTGTGGGACCTGAGATGGGTCCACAGGGCCAGGGTCGTGGGACCTAGGACCTGAGACTTGAGACGGGGTCCGTGGGGCCGGGGTTGTGGGACCTGAGACCAGTCCGCAGGGCTGGGGTCATGGGACCTGAGACCTGAGACAGGGTCCGCTGGGCCGGGGTCGTGGGACCTGAGACGGGTCTGCAGGGCCGGGGTCGTGGGACCTGAGACCTGAGACGGGGTCCACGGGGCCAGGGTCGTGGGACCTGGAACCTGAGACGGGGTCCGTGGGGCCGGGGTCGTGGGACCTGAGACCAGTCCGCAGGGCTGGGGTCGTGGAACCTGAGACCTGAGACGGGGTCCGTGGGGCCGGGGTCGTGGGACCTGAAACGGGTCCGCGGGGCCGGGGTTGTGGGACCTGGGACCTGAGACCTGAGACCTGAGACAGGTCCGCGGGGCAGGGGTCGTGCGGCCTGAGGCCTGAGATGGGGTCCGCGGGGCTGCTCGTTTTCGTGGCCACCAGGGGCATGGCGTCATTACAGAGTCAATTAGAGTGCGTGCGTGCCGGTCCTGTTGATTTGATTTAGAGCAAGGAAAGCTCCAGTAATGTGCAATTACAAGAAACTTAATGGCCCTTTATACTGAAGGCAACTTCCATGGCACCTAATATACTTTGATGAATTACTCATTATGTGCAGTGTTGGAATAGTTTCTATAAAGATTAATAATTGGATAATCAATACAAAAATTCAATCTTGGTTTTTGCTTTTTTCCTACTCCAGGGTCAATATGTCCTGAAGATTATGGGATCTGTCTCATTTGCCAGAATTTTCTGCCTCCCTGCTTCACTCTCTTTCCGATGTTTTCCAAATTAGGAGTTTACACATCGATTACCAAGTTGGTGTTGCACTTTTTTCTTCATGCCTTCTGTGGTGGTTTTTTTTTTTCTGTCCAAATCTTTATGGATCTGCTCTTTATGGAGTGAGCAAACAGGTTCTGCTGTTAGTGGGTTTTGTCAACCCGCAGGTACAGTTGACCCTCCAGGTGGGCTCGTGCCGTGAGGAGGTCGGGGGTTAGCTGGCGAGGCTGGCCACGGGACTGCATATCCGGGTCACCCTGTGCCAGCTGGGCCCGAGCCGAGGTGGGGACGCAGGCAGACCATGACGGCCTGGGGCCGGTGAGATTCAGGAGGGACTCTGGAGCCAGGAGGTTGGGCATGCTGCCGTGTAGAGGCCGTGCCTGCGCCCTCGGTGACAAGGACATCCACCCCTCTGTGCCCAGCATGGGGGGCTCGGGGCTCCAAGGCCATTAGTTGACACTGAACTAGGGGCACAACCCAGTGAACAGGCGAGAGGTCCATGCCAAGCCCCTGCCACCAGCCTCGCCCCCCAGTGAGCAGCCAGAAGCTCTTAGCTGTCCGTCCATGGGCTGCCCGGGGCCTGCAGCACAAAACCTCTTCTCAGCGATTTGAACGATAGTTCAGAATATTCTAAAGGTGAGGAAAGCATGCTTTTCTGTCCACAGGGACTTGGGCGTGGACTTCAGCACAGCAGCTCTAGAGACTTCTCTTCTGTGGCACCCAGAAGGTTTCCTGTCTGCCCCCCAGCCAGCCCAGGGCTCCCTAGACGTTCATGGGTGCGAACTGAGTCCCTGGCGTCTGCTTAGCATGTCCGGTCCCTGGGATCTTGTTAGAGTGTTCGGTGGGCCTGGATGGGGCTCGGGGTCTGCCACAGGCGGCACAGCGTCCCCGGCTGGCAGGAGCTCCGGGCCTGGGCCAGGCGGGGGAGGTGGCCAGTCCGAGCAGGGTGGGGTGATGGCCCAGTAGGGCATAGGCCCGCGTGTCACTGGTCATCGTGGGATGGCGGATGCTGGGTCTGCCTGTCCCCGGCTTCCTTCTGACCCTGGTGCTTGGTCATGAAAGGGGACAAAAGGAACAGCGTGTGGGTCCCTGGCCCCTTACAAGGTTCCCCGCCATGGGGGAGGGGACAGCGGCAGTCACCCCTCTGCCCTGTGTTGCCTTCAGACGCAGTCCTCTCATTGGCCATGTGCGGACGCAGTCAAACCAGACAGACCTACTGCTGATGCTCGGGGGGCTGAGGGCTTAGTTCAGGGTCACGGTTAGCTTTGAGGCAGGGTTTCTCTTCCTGCAAACCCAGGTTTCCGGAGCTTCCTTCATGGGCAGCGTCTTTCGACCAAAACTGGTGCCAGCTGAGAGGTCATGGATCCTGCACCAGGCGGTCCTAAGAGCCCCAGACTCAGAGCAGGCACCTCTGACCTCACTGACCGCCCCCCCCCCCGCCCTGCCCCACAGAGAAGGACTGGCCCCATGCTGACTGTCGCGGGTCCAGGGGTGCCCGCAACCGGGAAGGGGGCCCGAGCTCCCTAAGCCAGGGACAGGGCATGCCTGCCAAAACCACAGCGGCTCCTTGTCGAGGTCTATTTGTTTAATTTTACTTTTTAATTAAATGGGTCTCTTAATTGTTTTTATTTTTCCAACTTTGTTAATTGTCAGCGTAGGAACTTCATCACTGGGGCAATGGGTTCCCCAGTGGCACAAAGCAGGCCCGGGAAAAGTGCTTGTTGGTGGTTTAATGACCCCAGTGAGTAACGCGGAGCGAGCTTGGCACAGCTAGAATAATGGCCCAGGTCACATGGAAGGCGTCCACCGCACACACCAGCGGGAGGCCAGGGGCGAGCGGGGACCCTCCCGTCACGTGGCCCCCACTCCCCACGGACGCTGCAGTTTCCACACGGGCCGTTTGCATTATTTGGAGTATTCAGGCTAAATGAGGAAGCGGCCATGGAGGCAGGACAATTATTCTGTTATAATGGCTGGCAGCCCCGCGTAACAGAGGTGCCTGTCACGGCCAACCCGCATCCAGCTGGGAGGGTCATGTTTTATTAAAACTGTGACTGTTGTCATCCAGCCCCTCTGCCATCCCATTCTCTCCTTCCAAAAATAGCAGGCCCCGTGGCAGTGGCTTATTATGATTAAAAAGATAAAAATAAGTGAAGGCTGAAATAGGTCCAGGACACCCGAGGTAACACGAGAACTTACTTTTTAATGAAACTTGAGAAACTGTTTTATTTTCCACTGCCTCACAAAGCATCTCTGGAAAAAAAGAAAAAGTGAAGAATGATTTTAGTGCTGTTGCAACTCTGCATTTTCAGAATTATGGCAGTTGTGATGCACACGTGGCAAAAATCACCGTTTTCAGTCCAGAGTCTTACAGGGCGGCACCTCCTCAGGGAGGGAAAGGGGCTGCGGGTGGACCAGACATGGTCACGCTGGACCTGGGAGACTGCCCAGTGCCCACCTGTGAGGGAGGTGGACTTGCCACGAGGTCGCCTCTTCTCAGGAAACTGAACACCCACACAGAGCCACACCTCATGCTTCCTGCACGGGGCACGCACTCCCCTGGTGCCTCTGCTCTCTGAACTGTGGCCTTAACCGTGTTGAATCATGGCTTAGCTCAAGTCCACAGAGACAACCGAGTGTGCCTGCCTGTATCCAGTGCAAATGGGGACACATCCATCCCATCGGTGACGGAATCAGGAGTGAACGTCCTTATGTCTGCAAGGACGCACAGCCACCAGAAAGGGCTTCCTTACCCAAGAATCACTAAGTTTGCAGGCAAGCACAGCAAACATGATCCGGAGACTTCCTAGAAGTTAGTTCCTTAAGAATAGATTCGGCTGAGACATTTCTGCTTCCGTCCACCTAAATTATCATCCTCTTAAGTTACTTACATACTAACTTTAGCCAAAGGTGCATTTTCTGGGAAAGTTAGCAAATACTTTTTTAAATTATCTTTTAGTTATAGGAATGGGAAAGAATATCCTTCCTGTTTTGTTTTGCTCTTCAGAAAGCTATTTTGGCTTTCCCTTAAAAATAAGAATGATTTTGATGACTTGTCCTCTAGAAGGATGTGCGTTTTTCTCCCCTTGGAGGAAGATGGAGTGAGGAAGTAATAGTTGCTCTTGTGCCATACACTTACTTATGTGCTGTATTTAATTTGATCATGAGCTTTGATGGAAAGTCATGGGATCTCGTACAGCATGGGGTGGTGCGTTCGCGCTGAGATGGGGACAGAATTCTGTGGGAACCCCTTGGGGGAGTCACCAAGACTTTCTTTGTTTCTTATATTGCTCTTGTCTAAAGGACAGTGATGCTCTAAAGAACTAGTTCTCTTCGTTAAAAAAGCAACATCACAGCATGTTGTAAAACCAGAAACGGAAAAAATGACAGTGTCCCTGCTGGGCTGACTAGTTTGCTAAGTAGCAGTAGATAAATACTGTCAGTTTTTAAAAATCCATAGTACCATTCGATTCCTTATTGGAATGTAACTATCAAAAAAGAGAAAGATGTTTTAAAGTGTATTGTATGTAGTTAGGTATGTAATTTGGAGAAGGAAATGGCAACCCAGTCCAGTATTCTTGCCTGGAGAATCCCATGGACAGAAGGGTCTAGCAGGCTACCGTCCATGGGGTCACAAAAAGTCAGACACGACTAAGTGACTAACACACACACAGGTATGTAATTAGGCATTATATCAACAAATACTTTTTTTTTTAATTGACACAAAAGTATTATTTGTAAGGCATGGTCTTTATCTGAGTAAGTTAACTTGAAAGCAAGGATTAAACCGTGAGGCAAGGTTAACATTGCTGAGCTAGATTGTTACTCTCTGAGCCCAAACCCAGGCCTGAGAGACCAGGGTGATAGTTGTGTGAAGACAGCCGGAGGCTTCTGGCACCTGCTTCTCCTGGCCCTTCCTGCCCCGTGCCTGCAGCAGGAGGGCAGAGCCCGCCGCCCGTGCAAACAGGCCACTGTCCTGCGTGTCACTGAGCCCATGTCCAGCAAGAGCCCAGCAATACTGCTGGTGTCTGTGACCCACTCAGGGACGTGGCGATGTCATTAACCCGAGAAACCTACACGGGCCCTCTTCTGACAGGACAGGGATCCACGCGGGACGTCAGGAATGTGGAAACTGAGAGCGGAGGGGCTGGGCCCACGTCCCGTCTTGTGTCTCGTGGTTGAACCCAGACTTCTCAGGGGCTTTAGAACAGGGCGGCCGCCCCTCACACAGCTGGTCAGGTTCTCTCTTACCGGTAGTCGGTAACTGAAAGTTCCCCGGAAGGCACTCGAGCCGCTCTGCTCCCTCTGCAGAGGCCAGAGGCGAGGCTGATGGGGCCTCCTCAGCCGCTGTCCCGCTGCGCGGACACAGACCAGACCCCAGGGCCTCCCAGCGCAGGCTGCGGTGAGCCAGCCCACGGTGAGGCGACCGCTGTGTCTCCTGCCCTCCTGGTCCCGTCCACAGCGATTCGAACAGTGATCACCCGAGGGGGCTGGGAGACACCACGTCATGCCTCGCCTATCCCCGGCACAGAGAGCTCGAGTCCAGGAGGGGTCTGTTCTCCATCTGACAAGACTGAGTTGGCGATTCACGGGGCGGAAAGGGCCTCAGGCACGCCCATGTCTTCATAGCAGGACCTGCAGGCCCCAGGGAGCAGGCCGCTCCCTCGGGGAGCTGGAGGCCAGGTGAGGACGCCCAGCGGCCTGTGCAGCCCTGGCCCCACTGCACTCTGTGTTCTGACTCTGACCACGTGCCGTCCTGTATCTCCCGGGGTCTCGGGAACCTGCGGGTGTCAGGACCCTGGGTTTTCCATTGTACTCATTCTTTCCTCTCTCAGAGCAAAGTGATACTACTATCACCGTGTTCAAAGTCCCGATTTATTCTAGAGTCAAACCCAGAAGCACACATATTGTGTCTTCACTTAGGGTAGGAAGTGGGGCACTTGGTGATAAAGTCTCGGACAGATAAGGTGGGGATGCTGGCGATGAGGAGCCGCCTCGGGGCCGCAGGAGTGAGAGGTGATCATAAGCAGGAGGAACGTGTGGATGGTGGGCGGCTGCCACTTGGATGTCAGACCTTAAAACTGGGCAGAGCCTGCTGGAGCTGCAAGAAGCCTGTCTGGCTGGGAGCAGCTCTCGGAGCCCCTGCCTGTCGGCACCATGCACAGGCACCACTGCGGGGGCGGGGTGCTGCTTCTGAGGCCCCTCCTGGCCTTGGACCCGCACCCACAGCGAGGGGCACCTGCAGGCTCAGCTGCCTGCAATGTGGGAGCCGGGGCCGGCTGCCCACGTGCAGCTCCTCCAGGTCAGGGGAAATGGTCAGCACAGAGACCCTGTGGATTCCTTGGTCGCCTGCAATGTCTCTCCCTTAAAAAAAAAAAGTTTCTAAAGCACAGAGAAGCAATACAGGAAAAACGAAAGACAAAGTCTTTCTGGCTCAAACAGTGCACTGTGTGTGTATGTGTGATGGTGGGTGGGTGTGGATTTTTTGTTTTGAAAACATGCCGTGGAAAAGGAGACGAAAGACTGTGGCCTCAGCCTCTCTGGCCTCTGTGTTCTGAGCACCTTGCGGGTGAGGACGGTGAGGGTCAGGGGCAGAGAGGGCCTGGCGGGGGCCAACCCTGCAGGAGGGCGAGCGAGCAGGGCTTCCCCAGCCTGGCTGCCAGGGTCCCTGACCCTGTGTGCGTCTCGCCAGCCTTTCCGACTTTCATAGTCAATACTGAGAAAGAGCAGGTCACGCGGCCCCGTGGAGCCCAAGGGAGCAGTCTGGAAGCTTCCAGACCCGCGGTGTGTGCAGGTGGGGAGGGGCGGCCCCAGGCTGAGGTCACCAGGTCAGGGTCTCAGCTTCTCACCTTGTCTCAGGGGCCAGGATGGCTGAGCCTCCCCACCTTTACCTCCATAGGATTGCTGCAGGATAATACACATGCAAGGGCTTAGAAACTAACCGTAGGAGTTGGGTAAATAGTTTGTTCATTCCTTATGATCTGTCTTGAGATCTGTAGTTGCATTCAGAAACCAAGAATTCAGAAACGTGGGAACGTTTACTTAAAGGTCAGACGTTGAAAGGAGAGAAATATGTAAAAAACTACTCAGACTCACGATTCCTTTTAGGTTTGCTCTGTTCTGAAGATAGTCACACGGAGCCCACGGGGGAAACCGCAGGGACGAGCCGCGGCGTTTCAGCACAACGGGAGGCTCTGATGCCAGCTACTCTCACAGCGGAGTCAAAAGAAAGCCAAATAGTTTACTTTAAAAGGACTTTTCACATTATTAGTGACTTTGCACACTCGTTTATGAATAGCAGAGACATCTTTCTATGGTTTCAGGAAGGATATAGTTAACATTTACCAATGTCAGTCAAGTACAGGTGAAAACTATGTGCTTTGTACATGTTAGTTTTGGTATTTTTTTTTTAAATGTAACTTCCTTTTCACTCAATCCCATATTTATATAGAGAGGTGGATTTGTGTGTGGGCATCAGATACACACATCCTGCGTCTATATCCCAGATTAAAACAACACTTCAAACTGCCACATAAGTTTTAGGAAAAAAACAATAGTTTCCACCTCAGGAGCATTTTAGAGAAAAATTAAATATAAGGGAAAAAACCCTTCTTATTAAATTGTGGTATAACAGCTCACCACATCCTGTTGCAGGGACATCTGACGTGAAGCACAGCAAAGGTTCCTCTTTCAGGTCCCTCACGATCCGGGAGGGTCACATGTTACCTGCAGTTCAAAATACTTCTGTAAAGAAAAAAAACCTCTGTGTCGGTGGAAAAGCTGAATAAGAAGGTGGAAATTATCAGTAGAGAGAAGACATTGTAGGAAACCGTAGGTGTCTTTGGCACAACCATATCAAAGAAAGAAAGCCACCCCCAAAATAACCCACACGGAGCCCCGGGGCTGGGCCTGATGGGGGCTCGGACCCATGACCTCATGGAGGGAAGATAGGAAGTCGTGGCCAGGAGGACCGGGGCCGGGACCCTGTGCTCCACTTCCCACCCTCTGTCGGGGCCCCTCCACCTCAGCCCTACCCTGACCTGGTCTTTCTTTATCCATCTGTGAAATGGGGCCATCATGGCTTCCCTGCAGGGCTCCTACCCAGACTGTGTCTATGGAAGGGAGTGAGGTCTGAGCGCCCACCCTCAACCCTGGGGACCCTTGTGGGAAGCGTCATCCACCGGGGGTTGCTGGTCTTCCACCTTTACTTTGGGCAGCATCCTGGCTCAGGCCGCAGTGCTCAGGGAAGATGCAGGAGGATGTGTGTATAGGGGAGGGGGGTGGGTAGTTCTTGCGTCTGTTCCTAAGAGGAATGAAACACTGTGACCCCAGCCTGCCCTTTCCAGTCGTGGACAGCACTGGGTCCAGCCAACAACTTGTCGACAGGGGGCTCATCAGAGACCCCAGCTGATGGCGATGGGCAGGAGCTCTGCTCCCACCCTGGCCCCTGTGGCTCTCCTGGGGGCTGCCCACGGGACCGGGCCTCGCTCAGAGCAGAGCCCTGCACTGGCCTCCTGTCTGGGCCCAGCATGTCCGGGATATGCCTCTTCACTACACCCCCACCCCCACCACGGGCACCCCCTTAAAGGTTCAGGTGCCCCAGTAGGCAAAAGGGGAAGCCCACCGCTGAGGTTTCTTCCCCTTTTATCTCGTCAAACAGATGTTATTTTTCCTGTGGTCTCTCTAACCCTGAGTAAAGATTCTCAGCTACTCCACTGACCGCCTTACTAACCCTCAGAGCTCCCTCCCAACCCCCTCACTTTTACCCCTCAGATGGGGAAAAAAATGGAAACAGTGACAGGTTTTCTTGGGTTCCAAAATCACTGTGGACAGTGACTGAAGTCATGAAAGTAATAGATGCTTACTCCTTGGAAGAAAAGCTTTGACAAACCTAGACAGCATTAGAAAGCAGAGACATCACTTTTCAGAAAAAGTCCATATAGTCAAAGCTATGGTTTTTCCAGTAATCATGTACTAATGTGAGAATTGGATCATAAAGACAGCTGAGTGCCAAAGAATTGATGCTTTTGAACTGTGGTGTTGGAGAAGACTCTTAAAAGTCTTTGGACAGCAAGGAAATCAAACCAGTCAATCCTAAAAGAAATCAACCCTGAATATTCATTGGAAGGACTGATGCTGAAGCTGAAGCTCCAATACTTTGGCCACCTGATGTGAAGAACCAACTCATTGGAGAAGACCCTCATGCTGGAAAAGATTGAAGGCAGGAGGAGAAGGGGACGCAGAGGATGAGATGGTTGGATGGCATCACCGACTGGATGGGCATGAGTTTGAGCAAGCTCCAGGAGTTGGTGAAGGACAGGGAAGCCTGGCATGCTGCAGTTCATGGGTTGCAAAGAGTTGGACACGACTTAGCAACAACAACATTACCTCTCAGGTCTCTCTCCCAGTTCCAGTCATTATTGCCCATCAGATATTTTTCAGCCATCTATTCCTGATCTTACTAGACTGCTGTGAGATTTCCATTTTCCTAAAACTGGGAAGGCAGAGCTGGATTCTGAGTGGTGTGACTGACCTCCACCCCCACCCCCTTCAGGTGAGGTCAAGCACGGTTCCCACTGTGAAATCTTTGCCTTGAGGCAAGACAGCTGATTTCTGTTCTGGGAGGGAGCTGGCCCCACCACCTCCATTACCCTTTCTCAGTAGTAGCTGTCACCCAGTGGGAGAGATCCTAACCTGCGTGGCCCCAAACCTGCTTCTTTTCTCGGAAAAGTTTAGGCAGCCCCACCAGGCCCCTGGCCTCGGGTTGCTTTAGGACAAAATGAGGTCACGGTCAGGAAAGCACCCCGTAAACCGTCGGGTGCCCAGTGAGGACAGTGTGAATGGCTCTTCCATGCCCATGCTGCCACAGGGTGCCCGCCGGCCCCTGTATGTACGCACCCCCCACCCCCGGCAAGTACGCTCCTCTCTCCCGTACACTCTCTACTGTCCGTGCCCCCCTCCAACTCCCCCATCTGTGCAACCCCCCCCCCCCCCGCACATATGGTCTCTACCAGTCCGTGCCCCTCCGCCACCCCCCCATCTACGCTCTCTCCCGCATTCGCGTCCCCTCCACTCCCCACATACACTCTCTATATGCTCTCTCTCTGTCTCTAGTTGTTCTGCACAGTTGGCCTGGGGCAGAGACACCCTGGGTGCCATTGAGGCCCATCCTGACCCAGACCAGACCTCAGAGAGACTCAGATCCTGTGACTGTCTTTTGTCAGAATGACCTTTCGGGGCAGCGCTTGGGAGAGGTGGACTAGACTTAGTAGACTTAGGAGCACAGAGGCCGAACCTGGAGGAAACAGAGGAGCTGCTGGGCTGGGGGCCCATGTCCCCCCGCCCTCCCTGCCCCAGGCCCTCAGGGACCTGTGAGCCAGGCAGGGGCAAGTGGCCTTACCCGCCCGCCGCAGCGCCTGGGCCCAGGTGCACTGGCCGAGGGTCGTGGAGGCAGCTGCCTCCTGTCCAGCATTTCCCGCACAAGGCTGGGGCCATCGGCAGAGGACCTGTGACCACCTGTCAGCCGTGTCAGTCTGGGCGTGTCCCTGTGGGCCGCTGCCCCGCACCCCCACCTCCCACGTGCCCCCTCCTCAGGAGGAGCCGGGCTCCGGGGTCCACAGGGCCAGTAAGTTCTGTTGTCGGTTCCCGTGACACAATTCCTGGTTCCCCACTGTGCTTTATTATTGTTATTCTTAAAAATACTTGGCGGGTAGGGGGGTGTTGAAAAGCAGTTTAGGGAAGGGAGTGGGCTCGGAAACGCGCCCTACTGATTGCTCCGGGAAGCCGCCCTCGGCCCGCCGGGGCCTCGGCAGAAACACATGGTTTATCTGGCGGCAGAGGGGAGCCCGGGCAGTTCCGTGACGCGAGCACGTCCCCACCTCTGAGCCTCCCGATGACATTTCCCATCTGTGCCGTCGGGGGTGGGGGCGGACGGAGGGAGGTTGCCAGTCCCTCCCGAGGCCTCTGCCAGCTCCGCTCACTTCCTCCCCAGCTGCCAAAAATCACAGGCCGATGGTGGACACGGACGAGGCAACAGAGGTGAAGGAAGAGCCCTGAACAAAGGGAGGCTCAGGCCGGGCAGTCAGCCCTCCTTCCCGACCTGCCCTGAGCCGCCTGGCCACGAGGCCGCAGCAAGGGGCTTGTGCTTCCAGCGGTGCTGCCACGGCCGGGGTTTATCTGTTGGTTTTGCAAATCTGCATGAGCGCAGATGGCGTCCTGCCCTGGGTCAGCCATCAGAACCTGACACGGGCCCCTGGTCTCAGCCCAAGTGCTGGCCGTGTGGTCACAGCCCCGGGCCTGGGGCAGCCGTGTCCTGCCGGCTCAGGGCTCATTCTCAGGGGACAACTTTTCACAGGCTGAACATAACTGAGTGATGGGATTTCTGGTGTGCACGTAAACTTGCGTGTGGAGTCCTGTCTCTCTGACTCCCTCTCTACTTTTGTTTTCTTACAGTAAATGAGATAATCCGCAATGACCTCTCCAGCACCAACATCCACTCGTAGTTGGCAGCGTGGACCCTCAGAGGCTGCGTGGTGTCTGTCTATTCCACGGTGATGACTCTGAGTCAACAAATTGAATCCACACCTGGTACCACTGGGAGCTTCCGCCGCAGTGAAGGCTCAGGTCACTTGTGCAAAGTAGCCCAAGGAAGGAAGGACCGATCCCTCTTCTGAAGGAAAGTCACCTCAAGAAGGAAATGAAAGTGGGTGGGTGGGGGGAGCACGGAAGACAGACCTCGTGACACTGCCCTCGTGGCCTCGGCCCGACATGGCGGCCTGACCCCAAGCCGCGCCCTTCAGGCACGCTGGATTTTTCAGTGGAAGTGCCTTATTTCAGCAGACCGCAGCAGCTGGGCACTGTGGAATCAAGCACTGACATGGCTACCAGGAGGGCATTTGTAGGAGCAGAAGCTATAGGACGTTTCATCACGAGGCTTTATCCTTTGTATAAATTAAAAGAATACTGGAGGACTGGGCATTGTGAGGAAACCCTACCATGCTTCCTACTTTCCCACCTCTTCCTGGGCTGTGACATACAATTCTGTTGCCTTACTCAGCGCGTTTCAGAACTGCTCCAAAGTGTCATCTCAGATCTCGTGACTACCTTCCCTCCCCTGTGTTACTCAGACCATAGGGTTGTTCATTGTAGCATGTTAGGATTTTGTTTTTAATCTGGCTTCAAACATAGCACAGGTAAGTTGAATAGCACAAGATAGGTTACTGGACAAAAAGAGAAATCTCTCTGTCTTGGGATAGGTCTTGCATTTGCATGTGTGTACATATATAGGCATATATTTATGGTGAACATAACCGACGTGGTGACATTCAGTCTCCACCCAGCAATGGCGTCCGTGTCAGCAATAATCAGTATCCGTTTTGGAAAATACACCGGAGGCTCAAGATCCAGCTCCCCATAGCCACATCCGTGGGGGCGACCCCCGGCCCCAGGAGGTCTGCGTCTCGGGTCTCCTGCAGTTAACCAAGCACTTTAGAACCAGGAGAGGTGCATCCATGATATCGGCTGTTACACCAAATGGCAGAATTGGAAAGGAACTGTAAATAGTGTTACAGAAGGAGTGTAATATATTTGTTCCGCTGTAAGATCATTCTTTCACAAAAGCCTTGTAAGTGCTTCATCTGAGGAAACCATTACCAAAAACAGCGTTTTACTATGTGGTGACTGTAGTGTTTCCAGACTAGTTACTGTTAACATAGTTAGTGTGAGCTTTACTGCTGCATTTTGTACCCATAACAGCTTATTACGCGTTATTGCTAGCCGTGACCTGTTGTTTCACATAACCAAAAAGCATGGTTTAATGAAAACACGTTTAACCTGATAACTGTGCCTTAGGAACTCATGCCCCCTGCTGGAATGTGGACGAATTGCACCCTCGGGGGAGGCGACACATCCTGTCACCAAACTCAAGTGTTTCAGTTGGGAAGGCGCTCTCCCACGGAAAGAATTATTTTTAAAATGTTGTTCTGTACGACTATGTCTTACTTGTTTTTTAAGTCACAGAAATGAAATCCTGAAAGCCATATTTGTAACATTTGCACATTACTGTGAAGAGCTGACAGTATATGGCTTCCTGTACATAGCGCCCCCCAACCCCGCCTGGAGCTCTGTCCTGCATTTAGCCTCCTAGGAATTGCATGAGACGTTTCTCGGGAGACTGTCCTACAGAAAGGAGATGTTTGATACTGTGTTAGCTCTCTGTGTAGGTAGAAAATAGATCCAATAAAGCAATATTTTCTTTCTTTTTTTTTTTGCTGGACCATCTTAGTCGGACTGTGAGTCATTCCATGCATGGAAAAATCTTCTTTGTTTCTAAGCATGTTTTCTGCTGTAGGTCCGTGTGCTTGTGTTTGTAGAAGGGCTTCCCATTGTCCAGCTGCACGTGTGAGGCGTGTTCTCGCCTCCTTACACGTCAGGAAGGCCACCCTGGGAGGCGTGGATGTTAGTGGCATCCCCAGTGCTTAGATGGCATGTCAGAAATGCTTCTCCAGGCCTCGTGGAGAGGACCTCCGCTTCTGCCAACATTTCTGTCTGGATGCAGAGCCAGGTGAGACCTCCCACACTCATACGTGACCTGCCATCACCTTCACAACGAGGCCTGTGGCCGCCTGGCTTGGCTGTCTCCTCCTCTCCCCCACCCACATCCCCTACTTCGGGCTCGGGTGGGGACTGTCAGCAAGTTGTTCTAAGACAAGGGTGACACCAGGAACTTCCAGGGGACACTCCAGGGCTCAGTGCACTGAATTGCGGAGATACTGTTTTGCATTCAGGTCTTTCAAACTCAAGAATTCCTGTTTCTTTGGCCAGAAGGTTTACAGATTGCAGTGGACGTGTGTGTTAGTCACTCAGTCGTGTCCAACTGTGCGACCCCATGGACTGTAGCCCACCAGGCTCCTCTGTCCATGGAATTCTCCAGGCAAGAATACTGGAGTGGATAGCCATTCCCTTCTCCAGGGGATCTTCTAAAATCCTAGAAAAATCTCATTGATGGAGTTAGCAAGAGTCCGTCCCACCCAGTTTCTGTCCTGTCTGAAGGGAGCCCAGCGGTAACGCCCACAGGAGCTCAGGGAATCGAAGATGCATGGGTCGGCTAAGGTGGGGGAGGACCGTGGGAGGTGACACTCGGCCGGCGGTCAGCATGGGGTGGCCTCGAGCCTGGGACTCTGCTGGAGAGCTGGGTCCCAAAGCACATCCCAGAGGCCACAGGGCACACAGGAGGTCACAGCTCATGTCCACCTCTCTGAAGGACGTACTGGAGGCCGTGAGTTTCAAAATGAGTCTCTATAAGCCCACCCCCCACTCCCAACAATGGCATTTTATATTCCAGAAATGAAAACCTTTATAACAATGGTTTCTGCAAAAGAGGCTGAAAAAGTGAAAGTGAAGTTTCTCAGTTGTGTCCAACTCTGCAACCCCATGGACTGTAGCCCGCCTGGCTCCTCCATTCATGGGATATTCCAGGCAAGAATCCTGGAGTGGATAGACATTTCCTTCTCCAGGGGATCTTCCTGACCCAGGGATCGAACCCAGGTCTCCCACATTGCAGGCAGACTCTTTACCATTTGAGCCACTAGGGAATCCCTCAAAGGAGGCTGGGCCTCTGCAAATACCCATTTACTTAGTTTTCATTCCTTTCATGTTGCTTTTGAATAAGAAGGAAAGCATCCCACCACTTGTTTCTGGCAGGCAGCTACCGTGCTTTGCTCAGGTGTGTAGACCTGGAGGCCAGGTCACCTCCCAGACGCTCCCTCACTGTCCTGGGTGACCTTGGCCCTTCAGGAACCTGGGCAGGTGCAGCCCGGGAGCCGCTGACTTGGGACACTCAGGGCAGCCTCATGGGGGCATCTGCTGACTTCCCCCTCCTCTCCTCAGGCTTCCCGTGGCTCCAGCCTTGCCCCAGCCCGAGACAGTGTGAAAAAACCTGATAGACATCCAGTTTATCCTTGTAGCCAGTGCAACCCAAGCAGAACTCGCCGGAGTTCTGGGAGACCCCTCTCTGTCCGAAAATGTCCCCTGATCCCTGCAGCCCCCACCCTGTCACACAGACCACCCACCCCACCCCAGGACGTGTGGGCCCACCCCAGTTTCAAGGAGGGGCTGTGAGGCAGCTGCTTCTGCCAATGGCCAGGGTGCAGGGCCCCGGCTGATGACACTGCAAGGAGGGGTTTTCGCACCCTTTCATTACATATTCCTTCAGAGACAGGCTCCACGTTGCAATAAACTGCTTGGGTTGTTTGGAAAGGAAAGATAGAGAAGCAGGAGCAGTTGAAGCTGAGGAAAGCAGGGCCAGATGTAGGGAATCCACAGAAGATGAGATGAGCTGCTTTCAAGCATACAACCGGGATTTAGTGCATTCACAGTGCTGAGATACCTCAACTTCCTTCACCCCAAAAGGAAACCCTGCACCTGTGAACAGTCACTCCCCACCCCCTCCTCCAGCCCCTGGGAACCACGATAATTCTGCTGTGTGAATCTGTGTGTTCTGGACACTTCTTGTAAACCGACTTGAACAACATGGCCTCTTTCATGGGGACTTCGAGTTCATCCACATAATGGCCTTTATCAGAGCTTCATTCCTTATGGCCTAATACTGTCCACTCTGTGGATAGACCACACCGTGTGTCCATCAGGCAACGGACATCTGGGCTGTACCCACCTTTTGGTGACTGTGAGTAACACTGTTGTGAACATTCGCATATGAGTTTTTGCTCCAGTCCCTGTTTTCAGTTCTCCAGGGGAACGCCTAGGAATGGAATTCCTGGTAAATTGGTAATTGTGTGTTTTACTTTTTGAAGAACTGCTTTCCCTTGCTCAATTTTTAGATTATCCATCCCTGAGACAGACTCTGGATCACTAACCTAATTTGGAATCACATATGTGAAGCACATCATATTTATACTTCTTTATGCCAAAAAAATTAAGTTAGCGCTAAGATGACTAAGTGCTCGTTTATGCCCCGGCAGAAGGCAGCTCCTGCATGTCTGCCTCCAGCCTCCTGGGTGGAGTCAACCCGCCCTGGTCCTGCCAGTGAACTGGGGCCTTGCTGTGCATCTGAGTCATTGAGGTGGTGCCAGCCAGGCCCCAGATCACACGTGTCTGTACTTCACACGTACAGACGACAAGAGCAAGAAGAGAGCCTCACGGAGGCCACGCTGCTGCACCCTGTTTCTGAAAGAGCCGAGCTGCTGCAGGCGTCTCGCACGACGACCTCCCTGCTGATGTGCGCCAGCCTGCCAGCAGAGCCGCACACACATGCTCTCACACACACACTCACACACACACACACTCACACACACACACACATACACAGAGACATGCACACACACCCAGACATGCACTCATTCACTCACATACACACTCACACCCAGACACATACACACATACTCACACACAGACACCCACCCACACACTCATTCACTCTCACACACACACATATACTCATACCCAGATACACACACACCCAGACACACACACACTCATTCACTCACATACTCACACACACTCACATATACACACACACATACACACCACACACACATACTCAAACACACTCATATCTACAGACACATACCACACTCAAACTCACACACTCACATTCACACATACCCCACAGAATCTTCCTTCTCTAGCAGCTGCCGTCTTTTGGAGGCTGTGACCACAGGATTTAAGTGTCACGACCTCCACACTGCTGCAGGGCTGCAACTCATGGTCAAGACTTGATAACGAGGGCGCTTGTCCTCAGCTGCCATTCCTCCTTTTTTTCCCAGAGGAAAAGCACTGATGAGCATCTGTTTAGGGGAAGGTTAAGCCCCAAGTGGGAGGTGGGAGCTGGGGCCTCCACACCCCTGCCCTCATGTGCGTGTTGGGTCTCCTGTGCTTGGGGTCAGCTGGGCTTCAGGATCTGTGGGTTCCCAGTTCTCATCTAAGTGGAGCAGTTCAGCCACAACCTCTTCCAGTGTCTCTGCCCCTCTGGCCACAGCTCTGATCACACACCCGAGGCTGCACAGAGTCATCCACAGTTCACAGCACTCACTTCTGCAGACTTTTCCTGTTTTATCTTCCATAGCTTTTTGTGCTTCGTCCTCTTCAGAGGCATCTAATTGCTGTGACTCAGGGTGCCTTCAGCCCCGACGCTACAGCTTTCAATACAAGTCTTTTTTGGGCATGTCACTCTGCCCTCTGACTCCTTGCTTGTGTGGGAGACAGTTATAAAAACTGCTTTTATATCCTTGTTTGATAACTCCATGATGGGTGTAATTTTTAGTTGATTTTCATCTCATCTGGGTTGCATCTTCTACCGGTTCTCTCCAGGGTCAGAGATCAAACATGAATTTTTGCCTCACTGAGCATGGGTCATGTTCTGTGTTCTTATGAATGCTTGTTCTGGGGAGCAGTTAAGTCACTTGGAAAGATTTGATCCTTTTGGGTCTTCCCAGGTTATAAATGTTCGACGGAAACAGAGCAACACATGGTCTGTGGCTAATTTTTCCCACTTTCAGAGCAAAACCCTCTGAGGATACTCCCTAGTGTCCTGCGAAGTATGGGGATGTATACACACCATGCATCAGCCTGGCGTGGTCTCCGAGTATTTCTCCCTGTAATCCTTTAGGACTCTGCTCTTCACCAGACCTGAGGGGACTCCCTCCTGCACCTGTGTGCATGAGGCCTCAGCCATGTGGGTCTCTGAGCACCGCCTCTGGGTGGCTCGCTCCTCAGGGTAATGCTTTGACTCTTCTGGCAGCCGTGTGGCAGTCCCTCCAGCCCCAGCTCCTCACTCCGTGAGGTTCTGCTGGGGTTGCCTCACCACACACGGCCTGGAAGCACCCCGCAGGCCATAGGCTAGGCCATCACAGGGTCCCCCCTCAGGGTCACTGTTCTTCACTGCCTGATGGCTAACACTTAATAAGTTTCATATATTTTTCCCATTTTTTCACTCTTGTCAGTGGAGGGTAAATTTGGTCCCTGTTAGCCCATCTTGGCTGAAAGTAGGTGTTCTGATGCTTGATTTTTCAAAGCCTCTTTGGTAGGCCAAATTTTAGTCAGAGAAGTAGTCAGTCTTCCATTTTCCCTGTGTTTTATATCATATAACAATAATGCTATTCACGTAAAAGCTGCATGTCTAGCCAAGAGTGACTTGCGATCACCAGATATGCCTTGGGGCCCCATATAATTTTAATCGGAAGGGAAAGCGTCAAACAGAGGCTGAAAAACAGCTTTCGCTGCCAAATATGCTTTTTACCTGGAAGAAGAACAAAGGAATCCCAGGGAAGAGACAGAGGTTTTCATGGAACAGAGGTTCTCAAGCAACAGAGAAGAACGACCGTGTCTGTGTTCAGGTGGTGATGTGGCCCCCGCCACGCATGGCCCCCTGCCCTGCTGTCCCTGGGACAGGAAGACAGGAGCTCACAGCCACGGCCTTACCCGGGTCAGAGCCGCTGTCGGGCTCGTCCCAAACCACACACACCCAAGACTGACGGGGCTGTCAGAGCATCCAGCATTACACCAGGAAACAGTGGTTGCTGAGCTTCATGGACACAGCCACCTTCTGTGCTTTCATGTTCTGTACCTGGACATGTATCAGCTGCCGCTACCTTAACGTGAGATCTGGAGCAATTAGACATTAATGATATTTGACTGGTTCAAGTTCACTTCTAGACTTTCTAGTGGGAAAGGGGTTTGTGAGCAATTTAATTCCTTAAAATAAGAATGAATGCAAACAGTGTTAAGGTCTTTGGGAACATTTGTTGTTTGCATGCAAATAAGGCTGCTAATTATGAGATTTTTTTTCCTATTCATTGTAGTCGGCCCAGCAGGACTTAGACTTGAAAATATACTATTAGCAATCAGCCCCTGTAACTACATGTACTTGAAAGGAATAAGGTAAAAAAATTTAAAGTATACCCTCTAAATCCAAATTTCTCACTAATCTCTATGCACTCTATTTAATCTAGATAATAAGAGTACATGGACATTTCCTGGCTGTCCAGTGGCTAAGACCCTGCGCTTCCACTTCAGGGGGCAGGGGTTCAATCCCTGATCACGGAACTGGGACCCCACAAGCCTCACAGTGTGGCCGAAATAAATTAAAAAATAATAAAAAGAAACAGTACATGGACTCATGTATGCAATTCAGACACTTTCCCAAGTGATTTTCAAATGTGCTCTATGTCATTTGCTCCTCAAAGCCATTCTGTGAGGGAGGGGGCAAGACAAATCAAACCCCCAGTCAACAAGTAAAGTTCCTGAGGCCCCAGGGGAAAGTGCTTCTGTTACTGTGGGGCAACAGGGCTTTCTCCTTGTGCTTCTGCTTTGAGGATAAAGAACCTGGCATCCATCTACCACCCCACCCACCCATTCATCCACTGACTCATCCACCCATCCATCTATCCACTGACCCACCCATCTATCCATGCACCCACCCATCCACCCATCTACCCAACCACTGACCCATCTACCCATTCATCTATCCGCTGACCCACCCATCTGTCCACACACCCACCCACCTATCCACCCACCCACCCACCCACTGACCCATCCACCCACCCACCCACTGACCCATCCATCCATCCATCCATCCACAGACCTACCCATCCACCCACCTACCCAACCACTCATCCACCCAACCACTTACCCATCCAGCCACCGATCCATCTATCCACAGACCCACCCATCCACCCACACACCCATCCATCCATCCACTGACCCATGCCCTGTTTGCCACCCACCCTGTGTTTGGTGACCCTCCTTTGCTGGGGTCATGGACCACGCCTGCTGCCCCCTCACTGTGTCTAGATTCAAGTTCCTTTGCATCTGTTGATTGCAGTTTCCCAGCAGACCTGCATCCGGCTGGGACGGTGGCCCAGCAGTCGGTTTCCTCCAGCCACGCTCCTGTCACCAGCCACCCCCACCCCCATCCTGGATGCCACTGACAGATGGCCTGGTATTCCCCTCACATGGGTTTCCTGGTTATTCTTGGAGTCAGAGCAAAGCAGGAGATGGAGTCCATGCCTGTGGGTCTCGCTGACCTCGCTGCCCCTGCCTGGACCTTCCGGATGGTGCGACCCTCAGGGGAGAGGCCCTGGGGGAGGAGTGTACTCTATTAGGTGACTCCATCAACTGCATACATAGGATGCATGTGTGTAGGACACGTGTGCGGTTGTGATGGGGACTCAGGTATCAGGCTGAGGGGACCATGGTGCTGGGGCTTGAGAAGGGAGGGACTGAGTCAAAGCCTGGTATTTGTAGCCCCAGGGCTTTTAGGTTGAGTTACCCAGCTGAGCGACTGAACACACACCCAGCAGCGATTATACTTTAACTGCCTTCTAAGTTTCTGTGTTGTAGTACCTGAGATTCACAATGACCCAGAAGCTGTTTGCAGGCATCTGAAACCTGCCCTGCAGAGGTGAGGCGTGTTCAGAGCTGGTTCTGGAGAGGTCCGTGTGGGTCCTGCGTGGGTCCAGGGAAAAATCCACATGCGCTTGCTGCTCTGCCAGCCTCTGTCGTGTTCTGGTCTCTTCTCCTCTCAGGCCCGAGCCTTGCCTGCAGGCTTCCCATCTGCTCTGGGGCCCCCATCCCCAGGACGGGAGTCAGGGCGGGCGGGCAGACCCAGCTTCTCCCTGGGGAGGAAGAAGCCAGCCAGGCCCGCAGGAGGCAGTGGCAGTAACTGTGGCACCCACACGGGTCCTGAGTCGAGCAGATCCAGCCCGAGCCTCAGCCCGAGCCTCATCCCGCAGCCTCAGCCGACGCAGCCCAGCTTCCGGTGAGTGCTGGCTGTGTGGACACTGGGGGCGCCGCTCCCGCCCACAGAACACCCTCCGGTGGCTGAGCAGAGCCACCACTCCCACCCCACAGGGAGTGGGGCCGCAAGTGGCAGGCTGCTCCAGAAAATGAAAATACCACGTCTGCTGGCAGAGCCGTGAGAGGCAGGCCTTTGTCCGCAGGTTTGATAGGAGCTGGGGGTTGAAGAAAATCCTGTGGTGGCAGGCACTGGGGGTGTGTCTACAGAGACATCTGAGGAAAACCTCCAACAGAAGAGTTTTATATCCCATTAACTGGGAAACCCATTAACCAGATCATTTATTTCCTGATTATTCCATTAAGCAAAACTTTCTGGATTATGTTTTGAGGGGCTGTGATGAAACCCCAGGCAGTGTTTCTCTAATGCGGAGGGTGGGGGCTCTCCCCGGAGGACAGGGGAGCCACCTGCCTCGGCACTGGGCTGGGAGGCTGGTGAGGCCCCGGCCAGGGTGGCAGGGGTGACGCTGGATGGTGAGCACAGCCAACTAGGCCCCGGCGGGAGTTTGGCCTCGGAGTGTGAGCAGTGGTGGGTGTGCTGGGCCGGGAGGCCGCTCGGCTCTGGGGTGAGCGGGAGGCACCCCGGCTGCAGGTGGTGTTGGCACAGGTCTGGCATCTCTCGGGTCCGAGGGCAACTCATCCCAGCTGCGTCATGAGATGCATTCACATTTGTGCCCAGGCCCCTCTGGGCTCCAGGGACAAGTCTGGTCTTGTTCGGCCCATGGGACCCCTCCTCCTCGGCAACTGCACGTGGGGCTGGGAGGGGTCCCAGGGCCTAGGCTCAACGGACAGTCATCCTACCTGTCGTCGCTGCCCAGACAGCGGATCTGAGTGGCCAATGGGGGCTGGGGTGGGAAGGCATTATCACAGAAGAAAATGTACCCAGCTCACTGAGCAGGGGAGGCGAGCAGGGGCCCAAGGGAACAGGGGACCCTCGCTCCTGGCACAACCTGATGGCTGAGGGGGTGGGAGGGTGGGACTACCAGCCTCGCCCCCCAAGGCTCAGTGACTGGCCGCCACCCAGTGGGCAGTGCGGGTGTGTCCATGATGGGGCTCCTGCTCTGTTCCGGAAGCTTCTGTGCCAAGGCCCCAGTCCCCACCATGCACGTCACTGTGATGTCGAGAATGGGGGCACGTGGCCTCGCCGAGTTCACTGCCCTGGAATGAGGTGCCAGGAACCTCAAGCTCCACACACAGTCAAGGTCAAGCCTCAAGCTCCACACACAGTCAAGGCAGCTCGAGGTGGAGGACACAGGGGACGATGGCCCCCCAGGCAGCCAGCTTGACCCCACGCTCTTGATGCTGATGAAACACAGGTCTGTGCTGACCCAGCTAGGCGTCTACACCTCCTCCTCTGTAACTGAGAAGACAGGCACGAGCCTCAAGGTCACGCAGACCACGCTCTGACATGATGAAGCCAGCTTACAGGGACGTGGGGTGCTGGGGTCTGGCCTGCCACTCAGGCCCACCTCTCACGTGGGCCTAAGGGCAGAGCTGATGCCACGGTCTCTGGGCTCTGTCCTCTGCATGGAAAGAGCAGTCCCACAGGCAGGTGGCCCTGGGCCAGGAAGTGTCCAAGGCCACCGCGTCCTGTCTTCCTCTTTGAGAGAAGAAGCTGCAGCCCTGGGGCTGCGCTCATACCCTGTGCCCCCCGAGGTGGCCAGCTGCCTGTCCTCAGTCAGCAGGGCCCGCTCCCCAGCCCCAGCACTGCCGTAGGGGCCCCACACCCTGCCGAGGTTGCTGGCTAGAGGCCCCAGGGGTAAGGAAGGGGTGTTACTGACGGCCCGGAGAAAGGGGAGGTCAGGCCCCAGGGAGGGTGAGACAGGACAGAGGCCACCAGCAGGGATGGTTCTGGAGGCTGAGTCAGGGGAGGAGCCACAGGTGCCGGGGTAGGAGGGAAACGAAGGAGAAACTGGGGTCCCTACACAAGCTCAGCCCCAGGACCCGAGCACGTCCACCAGGGCTGAGTTCCCAGGTCCCCTTGGTCCTAACGGAGCAGCTCCAGCTTCCCGTTCCTCCAGCCTTGGCCTTGACACTGCCCACGGACCCCTCACGGGGGGCCGCCTGGTCCTCCCACCCCGAGGCCCTGGGCGGGCACCTGTCTCCACCTGAGTCCTCCGCCTGCCTCGGCCCGGCCTGTCCTTCCAGCTTTTGACCGTAGCCCCTGTGCCAGCCAACCACCCACCTGGGTATTTTTTCCCTCGAGAAGGCATTGTTTATTTTATATACTTTTGGTTCTGCTTTGCCTGTTCCTTGTCACCTGAATCTCCTGCCAATCCTTTCAGTACCTCCTGTTGGGACCTGCCCAGTAACTCTGGCAAATTGGTTCCAATTAGTACGATTGTAAACCCGTGGGCACCAGGCCCTAATGCAGGTGCCGGGCCAGGGGAGGGAAAGTAGGAACACGGCTCAAAGCAAGAGCAGGCGCCGGCGTGGGCTGTTAGCTCCCTGGGCCGCCTTCACCCATCCCTGTGCCGTGCAGCTTCAGCCACGCAGATCCCGCCTCACGGGTCAGGGGCTGGGTGGCCCAGGCCCCTCCAAGCCAGGAGGGGGTGTCTCCCCCAGCTCCTGGTGGCCTCCTGAAACCCAGGGCATCCCTGCTCCCTGCCTCTGCGGTCATACGGCCTCTTCCTGGGTGTGTCCATGTCCAAATGTGCCCTTTCCTCAAGGGCTGCCCTCATGCTGGGCACAGGCCACCCTGCTCCAGCATGAGCTCATCTCAGTCACGTGTGCAGAAGGGCGCCCTTGGGTACCCCGGGGTCGGGCTTGAGCGTGTGTCTGGGAGACACCCTCAGCCCTGAGGGGGCCTGCCTACGTGCTGCCCAGCCAGTCAGCCTGGCCCAAGGGCCTCCATGCTGCTCCTTGCCCCCTGCCCCCCACCCCACCCCAACCCTCCGCCTGGGCCTGGCCTCCACTCCTCCTCTGTCTCCTTTTCATCACCGAAACTGAATATATTTTCACCTTTCTTGGTAACAGGACAATCCACCACCACCGAAACCACTCCAATTACAGAGGATAACGGAGCGTGAGTGTGCATCTTTCTTTCAAGCCTTCATTTAACCTCCCGAGAAAGGTGAACAGCCAGGCAGGACCTCTCTACGAAATTACAGAAACAAAGGCTGGCCGCCCTGATGGGTTCAGGCACATCCCCGAGCTGGGCCTGGGCCCCAGCCTCTCGCACCCCTCGCAGACAGAGCCACATGGGACGGCGGCAGGCCAGGAGGCTCTGAGCTGGAGGAACAGGGACTTTCTCTGACGTCCTCATCACCTAGCTCTGCGCTCTGGCTCCAGAGCTGGCAGCCAGTCTTCCCTGATCACCTGAGGCCGGACACTGCCCTGTTGCTCTTGTGCTAAATCCCTCTCACATGTCATGCCCTGGAAGACGTGGTCCACATGTTCACCAGGTCCCAAGCAGGTCTGCCTGCCCTCGTCCAGAGATGTGTGGCTCCAGAGGGCCCACAAGCCCCAGGGTAGGGGAGCCCATCCCCATGGCTCTCTGAGCACATAGAGAAGCCCGAGTCCCTGCATCTGAGACCCCAAGGACCCCACACCGGCATCCCAGGAAGTGCTGGTCCACAGCCACCCTGTGGGCCCTTGCGTCTACCTGTCACCCCCGCTGTGGGGCCGCTCTGCCCCATAGCTCACCAAGCCCCTGCCGCCGCGCGTGGGGCTCAACCAGCCGTGACTCAGCCCGGCAGGAATGTATTCTTTGGCACTGGCCCCGAGGAGCTGGCGCTGGCATTGCCTCTGCACACGTGTGAGTCCCGACTGGGCAGCTCTGGTCTGCCACCTCCCGGGGGTGCGGCAGGGGCCACAGGCGCCGTGGGGGCCCAGGTGGGCCCAGCCAGGATGGTCCTCCAGGGCCGGAGGAGCCGCTTTTATAGGATTAACAGCAACACCTGTGACGTGGAGTGAGCAGAGAAACTCACGCCGACTTTGCCAAAGGCCGTCCAGGCTTTTGTCTGGTGACTTCAAAATTAGGCAAACGAAGTGCTAGATGTACCTGCAGTGTTTGGTGGGGCCAGTTTCAACGGTCACACCCAGGCAAACACCTGCAGCGCCCGGCGGGGTGGCGGCTCCGTGACTCATGGGACCAGGAGCCGCCCACTGAGTCACCACGTCTGAGCCCCGCGCCGACTGGGCCGTGGGAACCGGCCTCTCCCAGGTGGACTGGCCTGGCCCGCCTCCCCACGGACACAGACGTTCACGGCCACTGCCTGCACTGCTCTGGCCGAACCAGGTGAGGGCTTGACGTCTGCTTAAACAGCCGATCCCGAGTTACTGACCTCTGAGCCAACATGCGGACGAGTAAACTGACAGGGGCATGAACATACACGAGGAGCCGTGTCAGGAGCGGCCTGAGACGAGGCCCGTCACTCGAGGAGCCGTGTCAGGACCCGAGACAAGGCACGTCACGTGAGGAGCCGTGTCAGGACCCGAGACGAGGCGTGTCCCTCGAGGAGCCGTGTCAGGGGCAGCCAGAGACGAGGCGCGGGAGGCCCCGTTCCCACCCCGCCTGCTTTGCAGGGGCCGCATCCTCTGTGCTAACGGGGGGGAAGGCTCACTCCTGTAACTCCCTGCTGTGAGATGAGGCCTCGGATGATGGCATGTCGAGGCCCTGCACCAGGACGTGAGTCCAGCTCACTCCCCAAGCCACCTCGGGTCCCTTCTGTCCCTCGATGCCCCTGGCCTCGGGCACCGTCCCCATCCCCCCGTCAACCCTCCCAGCAGCTGACGACGCCACAGCTGGGTCTCCAGGGCCTGTGTGCTCCCACACCCTCCTCCCTCCATGGGTGATACTGCTGCCTGATCCCAGTGTCCTTCCCTACTGAGCCCCGCACCCCAGGAATCGCTGCCCACCCACCGCGTTCACACCCTGAGATGGGGCCTCTGCCTTCCCAACTGGAGTCAATGGCTGGAAGGCATTGGTGGGGTTTCGAACCTTGCTGGAGGATTGTCCATGCCAGCCTCCTTGAAACCACACCATCCAAGAGCTGGCTTAGCCTCTGAGGAACCTTAGAAATTCCAGCATCGTCTAATATGCCAATTCATGCAGAGGACTCTCCTGGTGATAATCAATCTTATTCGAAAGCTGCCCCCCCAGCTTCCAAGGAAGATGGCCCTGTGAGTGCAGCAGCTGCCCACCGTTGGCAGAGGCCGTTCCTGCCCCAGGGCTGCTCATCAGTTTCGTGTGCTTGTGCGGAAGCTTCTTTCCACTAGAGAAATCAAGTGAGGAGTGCTCCAGTGCGGCCATGGCCACGTTTAACTGCAGATCCCAGGCTGGCCAGGAAGATGCTCACCTTCACGGCCCTTCAGTGGATGATGCTAACCTCAGAAGGCTGGCCAGAGGTCCCAGGGTTAAGACCCACCCCTGAACATCCCTGCCCAGGGGCCTGACACCAGCCCTTGGTGAGACTCTGTTCAACGTCCTGAGTATGAACTGATGCTTAAACCACACCCTGCTTATCTCCCTAAATGCCAAGTGGCAAATGGAAAGCACATTTCAGGACACTGGGAGTCCTGCAAACATGGAGATGTTTCTTGATTTATTCCTATCTGTTTGAAGCTTCCATGAGGTGGGGTCACGGGGGCTTCCACGGGGAAGCCTGCCGCTGGGAGAGGGTGACTTCTTCCCCTCCCCCTCCTTTCCCCTCCCTCCCTCCCCCTCTCTCCTTCTCTCCTTCCTTTCTTCTCTATCCCTTCTTTTTTGCTGCAAAAAGACAGTGCATCTCTGGGAGATGCTCTGTGACCAGCACATGGGGAAACTGGCCATTCCCTACAGGGTCTGGAAAGAGGGGGCCAGGAGGATCCTTCTTGGGGGTCTGGGGGCCCGTGATGGTGACAGCTAGCAGCTGACCATGATAAGGATGTCACGCAGCCCTAGGAGGATGGCCCAGAGTTGCATCTACAGGGGAGCTGAGCATGGCCTCCGGAGACAGCTGAGATGGCTGGGCACGGGCCAGTGACTCCAGGAAACAGCACTGTTCCCTGGGCACAGGGCAGATGCCACACCTGGCTAACGCTCAGAAGGTGGGGTAGGCCCATGCCGGCTGACGCTGCTGGGAAATGAGACCCAGCTTGAGGAGGGTGGGGTGGGGGTCTAGAGAGGTGGGTTTGGTTCCTGCCACCACAACACGGGCCCTGTTGGGCCGCTGCCCCCGGGGCCCAGAGGGCAGCCCGCTGCACCCCGCCAGGGACCAGGCACCTGCCGTTTGAGATAAGCCCAGGATACAACTGAAGAGCGGCCTGCAGCTTGGGGGCAGGGCCCTGAAAGGCTTAATGGCCTCAGCAGGATGTTCCTAATTGTCTGTGAAATTGAGGATCTATTTTCAGATAACGACTCCAAGAAGTGATTCCTCCAAGAGTTGAAGGGGCCACTGCTCCTCCATCCTCGGGCAGGGCAGGGCTGTTCACCCCGACCCCTGCCCCAGCCGGGGCACCCGGCATGCTAAAGCCAACACAGCAGAGTGCGGGGAGCGGAGCCAGGCCTCAGGAAGAGCCGTGCCCAGGCCAGAGGCTCCTCCACAGGCGGGGGTCCGGCTGCGCCTGGAGTCAGCATGGCCCCACGGCCGCAGCGTCGGCTGTTCTCCACGGTCGCCTGCACCTTCCCCTGGGCCAGCCGGGGGCCTTGGGTTGGTGTCAGCACACAGACCCCTGGGTGGGGGCCTCCCGGGGCTGAGGGCGAGGAAGGGGCAGCGCAGAACGAGGCACATCACACAGCTGCTCGGGAGGCAAGCTTGGCTTTACAGAAAAGCGAAGCAAAGGCACTTCCGCCCTCCTCTCCCTCCCGAGGGCTGAGCGCACGGCCCCCGGTGGTCGGATCCTGCCCCGGTTCTCGGGCTCCAGCCTCTGACCTCCATCTGGGCGGTGGCTGTTCAGTCTCCAATGGTTCGGAGATGTTCCCTGGAGGACATGCTGCTCTGGTGAGGGTGGGGGATGGTGAGGACACAGCACGTGTGGTCCCCATTGGACCCCACAGGTTGGCACCGAGGAGAAGGGGATGCACGCTGGGCTGGACGAGGTGCAGGACACAGTGTGGGGTGTGGACAGGACAATGACCATTAGGGCAAGACATGGGAACGAGTCGGCCACCTTAAACCTCCTTAAAGAATCCCACACTGCAGACCACAGCCTCCCTGAGTTCCCGTGGAAGCCCCAAGGGTTCTCTCATGAGTCCTGGATGCAGTGGGAACCCCTGCAGGCCGTGCCACTCTGGGGTGGAGTCAGGCCTGCCGGGAGCCTGCAGGGAGGTGACAGCCCCTCGAGGGCAGCCAGACAGGTGACCAGGCTCTGCCCGCAGGGGCACCCCCAACTTCACCCAGACCCAAAGCAAGAGGGCAGTTTTGGGGCCGACAGCACATAGACAAAGCACAGCAGAACCTCTGCCGGCTGTTACGGACAACTCCGAAAATTTTTTTTTAACTACATTTTCCAAGTTGTCTCCAACAGATCATGTTCTATTTAAAACCAGAGAGGAAATGAAGGTTAGGGTGAAAGCAGAATAAAGTGGGGCCACTGTGGAGCCCACCCACATTGAGCAGCGTCCCCTGTAGCTGAACACGCAGAGCTCCGTGCCCTTCAACTGGGCTCCCGACACATGCCCCATGGGATGGGCATAGGTCCACAGGGACACAGGTGCCCATGTTTGTAGAGCCTTGGTATCACCTGGGTAGTGGGGCAGGAGCAACATCCGGCCCTGGTGCTGTGGCGAGGAGTAACACAGGTCGAACTTGGAGGCCCGAGTGCCCCTGGAGCTCAGGAAGCACTGCTTCTTCAACTGCTCAATGATTCATTCTCCCCAGCGGGTCAGACTTGTTGCCATGGGTTGGCATTTCACATTCTTCCCCATCACATGGCCTCATGACCTCCTGTTTCACTCACATGTCCAAAACCAGGTCTTCAGAAATAACCCATCTGAAAGCTTTCTTTTCTGTGCAGACTCCAGTTGCTACCACATATGGTGCATAAACATTGCTTAAAACCTCGTACCAGATACAGCTGTGCTTCCACAGTCTAACAGATCAAGATGATCAAAGGGTCCAAGTAAATATTAGAAAGTGTACACAAAGCCAAGTTAAAAGATGAGATTTTAATTTACAGTTTCTTGTTATGCTAATAACTTTTTTCAGTACAGCCCTGAGAAGTGCTCTAAATTTGCAAAATCAAATTGTGCCCTTCTCCAAATAACCCCAAATGAATACTTCTTCAGTAATTAACAAACCAAGATTCAAGTCAACACATCTCCAAGGTCCAATCCAACTCCAAAGTTAATCAACCCAAACAGAATGACAGAAACCACGTGGTTAGGGGCCTAGAGGCCCTGCAGAGTCGAGGCTTCTAACTGGGTTTCCTCACATCCCCTGATTCTGCTCCATGCCTGCATCTGGGACATATCCAGCTCAAGGGGCCACACGATCCCCATGTGGTCTGTTTGTGGAATTTGCTGTGAACCTTGTAGTGTACCTTCAGGTGTGTTTTGACCAAATGGCACTAACAGGTTGGATAAGAAGCTTACCATATTTCTTCCCTAGGAATCCCTGCAACCCTGAATTCCTCGGGGAAGGAGGTAATCACTCTGAGTCTACTGAGGCAAACAGTATTTGTGTCTTCTGTGTAGGTGCACACATGTTGGAGGAGGAATATCTACAATGTCCTTGTATTTGAAGCCATGGGTGAACAGATGTGAACAAGCAGGAGGCAGCTTTGAGCCCCACTTGGCATCTTGATGATGTGACATCCAGCTTTTCACCTCATGGCTCCTGGGTAGCTGTCCAGGAACTACTGCCGACTCTTTTAGTTGGACACCTGAGAGGTGTCTGGGCCAGGCCATTGAGACAAGGGGACTGGGCTTGACCAGACCAGAACCAGACTCACCGAAGACAGAGCAGCCCCAGCCCTTGGCAGGGACCCCAGGGAAGGGGTTAGGGTTTGGGTTAGGGTAGCAAGCATCAGGCAAGATCTTCACACCAGATGCTGGAGGTTAGAAAGAACACCAGCCATCCATCAGTCTTTACAACAGCTTCTGGAAGCCACAGCTCATGTGAACATTGCACGTTCTATGCAGATCATGGAGGGGAGCAGTCAGAGTTGTCACAGAATGACACTGCAGCCCTAAATAGCAACACAGAACCCAGGAGATGGTGAGCAATGCTTGACTGTTTCTCTAGGAAAATCATCTCCCACCTTTTTAGGAACTGCTTTATCAACCAAGCACAAAGGAAAGGCTACTTTCAGACGTGTGTGGAAGCTCCTAGAGGATGCGCTCCAGCCACCTGAGAGTATGAACTATGGAAGAGGAAGCCTGGGGCTAGGAACGGGACACCCAACACTGGCAGGAGGCCGAGGGCTCTGTGGACCATGGGGGACGATGTCCTGGGTGACAGATTTCCAGTGGCCATGTTCATGTGTGAGAGCAGAGTGCTCAGTTAGACATCCCCCAGGAAAACCTGGAACCAGCAAAAAGTCTGGTGTGTCTCACTGTCTGGGGACCCAGGCCCATCTCCTGTGGTTTCACTGTCCTAAGCACTTGGGCCTCCTTTGTGGTCTGAAATGGTTGCTTCAGACCCTGCTGCCAATCCCACTGCCCTTCCCACCCACTCAGCAGTACACCTGGTGCCAGCGACCCTGGAGACTTACCCACATGCCAGTGACTGCTACAAAAGATGTCTTGAGAAAACTGGAGGAAGTGGGGTGTTGAGGGTGATGGTTATCTCAGCTGGGTATGAAAGTGATGTTGGGTGATATTGAGAAAAAGCCCATGTCTCTTAAGAGGCAGGAACTCAAGTATTGATGGATGAAACAATGTGATGACTGAGATTTGTTTCAGATTCCAAGTGTGTTTATTTGTATTATGTAAACTTGTTCAGTTTAAAAGTGAGTCTTAAAAAGTTAAAGGATGTCTCTTGTCTAGAAGAAGAGGAGGATGGCAATGCCAGGGGTGACAACTGTGCTGCCTGTCCCGGGGTCCCTGGCCAGGCATCCCTGCGGCCTCCACAGGGACGTGCTCACAGTGTGGGGAACTGAGGGTTCAAAACCCTGAGCCTTTACCTTCGATAGTAACACATCAGCAGATTGCTGACATCTTAAAAGTTAAATCTTAAAAATCTTAAATTGACAGTGAATTGACAAAAAATTGACTTTTTTTTTTAAAAATTGGAGGTAAAATGAAAAGGAAGTTTAAAGAAATGAAACAGGGGTCTTTAGTGAGCAAGAGTGAGGGGAGTGACCACTGAACAGTTTTGCTGGGGCTATTGTCACTCTAAGTATAAAAATACATCTAAATGTAAAAGAATGTGTCACTTTAATTAAGTAAAGAAAACAATGCACTGGTTTTTAAAGACTAGTCTAAAGCAAGGGGACCTTACTGTGCGTATGAGGAAGAGAAAAGAACAAAATGCAGGGGTGCACATAAGCACCCCAACCCCAGCACCCAGTCCTCCCCCCTCCAGGCACGGGCTCCACAGACTGACCCACTCCCCCTGAGCCCTTGCTGACCTTGAGGCCAGGGGAACAAGGTGCCCTCAAGAGGGGGCCTGGATTTCCAGGCCTGCCCAGTGCCCCTGCCTCAAGAGGGGCCTGTGCCTGCTTCTCCATACAGACCCACCTGCTGGGCAGTCTCCAGCCCCCCGTACTGAGCAGTCCCCACCATGTGGAAGGAAACAGAAGGATGAATGTTTTAACCCCTAAATGGTTAGGATCTCAAAAATAGGATCTGGCGAAAGATTAAGCTCCATTGCAGACCTAATTGCCTTCACTTAAAATAATATTAAAGCAAATGTGATGCTGTGTTTAACTTGGAGGCACGGTGCCTCCGGCAGCATCGTTCTGCTCTGGCTTCTCACAGGGGGAGGAGGTAGGTCTGCTCTACAGACCGCTCGTGCAAAATACGTGAAATGGAGTCCTCGATGTCTGTTAAGCTAAAGAAGTACTATTAAATGAAGCAAACGGCCACTGTGGGGAATTCTTCACCCCCAAACAACCCCTACCAGTGAGTGAGAGAAGAGCCTCGGGGTTGGTCGGGGAGCAAATGTCATGTGGGCCCCGAAGCACGCCCAGCCTGGTGCCGCTGCAGGGCCCGGAGGCCTGGGTGTGAGGGCAGGAACTGTGACTCAGGGCCTCCGGCTCCCGGGCCCACATCCAGGGGCACAGGCCCGCGGGGGCCAAGGTGGGCCGCGGGGGCCACGGGCACTGTGCTGACCATGAAGGCCAGAGTCTCTCTCTGGGCACGGAGCTCAGAGGTTAAGACAGGGACGCCTTCTGGAAGAATCCAAGGGGCCATAGAGCAGTTGCCATGGCCAAGCAGGCCTTTGGAAGGAGCTGTGTGCAAAGGTGTTCTGAACCGCCTTCCCCCGCAGTCTGCAGTGTCTGAGTTCACTCCCAAAGTGACCTCCCTCAGAGCTGCCGAAACAGCTGTTCACAGGGCGAGGGCGGACCCCCACCCAGCCCTGCCCGGCCGCCCACAGTGAGGCCAAGGGGTCTCGGTCTCCCGGGCCTGCCCGGGGGCGGGGCGGGGGTCGGACAAAGGGGCACCGCACACGGGTACCCAGTCCGCCAGGCGGAAGCTGCTCATTTTCAGTCATCCCAAGTTAACTGGAAGAAAGAAAAGTGAGAGAGACAGAGAGGGAGGCAGGGAGAAGTTGAAAAAACATGTTCATAAATCTGGGATCTGGTTTTATTGTTTTTATTGGTGCTTCTACTTCAGATTTTCAGTTTGGAAAAATACTCTCTTACGCATTCCAGGCACCTCACTGCTGGCTGAGAGATGATGATAAATGCAAAAAGCTTTTTAAAAAAGGAAAGTCCTGCTCAGATCCAGGAGAACGAATCCCAGTCAACTTGCCTCGGGCACTTTGTCACATTGACACTGAAAGGTTTACTTGAGTGTCTCCACTGTCTCATCCTGCTCCTCTTCGGGCGGGTGAGACCCGCCAAGGGAAGCCACCCTGCGCTTCTGGTCTCCCCAGCGTGTCCAGGGCGGGTCTGTGGGAAGCCCTTGGCTGAGTCTCCAGTGGGGAGCTTCCTCCACGTGGAACAATTCCGGGGAAAAGTTTCAAATAAGCGGGAGTGAAAAAGCACATGCCTATGACAGACTGGGGCTGGCCCTGGCAGGTGGGGAGGAACACGTGGGGTGCACGTCAGGCGAGGGAGGGAGAGAGGTCCCAGGAACACAGAGCTCCTTGTTCGGGGCTGATCTGAGGATCGGGCCTAAACTGGGAGGCCTTTCACACGCGGCTGTGGTTTGCCATGAAAAGACTCTTTTGGCCGAGCTGTGTGAGTCTGTGTGTATGGTGGGTGTGCGTGGCTCACGGATGCCAAGCCTGAATAGGTGGATTTTAATTTGCTCCAGCTGTGCTGGCCAGCCCGCTCCCCTACCAGCACGGATGGCGAATACAGTGATGGGGGGGTGGAATCCCTTTGAAGCAGCTGCAAGTCATTCGCTCACATAAACTGAAATGAGAAGAGGGTGAAAAACCCAAGCCTGCAATTCTGCCTTCTCCCCCATCTGTGCTCAACAACTCAGGGAGACAGCCGCCCAAACAGAGCCACCCCCAGGGCCGGCCACTGCCGGGAGGGAAGAAAGGCGATCGCTCTAAGCCCAGGTATTTGGTGAGCCGGAGGCCAGCCTTGGGGACGCGGGCGCCAGTGACACCTCCAGCTGGCGGCCGCTCTTGGCAGCCTCGTCCCCACCAGCACGTCCTGGTGCGTCGTCAGGCCTGGTCATCGTGGAGGGGGTCAGGTCACCAAGGGGCCCAGCCCCCAGTGCCAGCAGGATGGGACTCCCCACATGGACTACTGGGGACCCTGCCCACCCACGTGATTGCCCAGGGCAGATCCTCCCAGGACTGCCAGGCGTCCAACAGAGACTGGGGGCAGGCGGGGCCCAGAACGTCCAGGGAAAGTGACCACCAAGGGCTCTCAGGCCAGCCTGGGGCAGAGGAGTTGGCACCCATGCACCCAGTCTGCCCAGGCTTCCCATCCACATCCCAAGTCTGGCCAACTCCAGCTCTGCAGGACCACTAGGAGGCCCGGGGCTGAGGGCACTGGTCCACACATCTGGCCACATGCTCCCCTGCTGGCCTGAATGCTTACTCCGGGGGCGGTGAGGCCCAGTCTTGCAGGACGGGGCTTTGAAGGATGTTGAGGAGTCTTCCTGGGAGAAGCATTCCCCTATGTGCTGTGTAAAAACAAGGGGTCAAGCATCTGGCTTTTAAAAATCACGAGACTCCATGGCTGAAGAGCAGGTGTGTGAATACGGGCAAGAGTGGGACGGGAATGCAGCCCGGGAAGAGGGGTCCAGCCTCTTCCCGGCCCGTGCACACCTGGGCCACATTGGGGTTGGTCTCTGGAGGCTGGGAGAATGGTCTGGGGGCAGGCATGCGGGGCACTTTCCAGGTCTGGCAAGGCTGCCGGCATCTGCTCATGGGGTCTGGTGGGGGTTACAGCTCTGGGTGGGGGTCCTGGCTGCTCAGTGCCTGGGGGCAGCCCTGGAACTTGGCACAGAGTCGCCCTTGAGACCGTCTGGTGACTCTGTCTTTAATCTCTTTCTGCTGAAAACTGTTACAGTGATTTAGCTTCTGAGACTTAGCCGTGGGCCACCAGGCTGGCCGGGGGAGGAGCAAGCTGGGCGCAGGGGCTGCAGTCACTCCGCTCACTGACATGGACTGAGGATGCTACAAGTGCTCAAGGCACACCGGCCGAAAGGAAAAGACGGATACTCACACAATGCCATGGCTGAGGGTGGACTTGAGCCAAGGGCCTGGGACGGGATGACCAGGGAGAAAACAGGAACTGGCAGAAAGGGGGGCCAGACCCCTCTAGCTTGGGATGGACTTGTGCCGGCTGGTGGGCTGGGACACAAGAGGGGTCGGGGTGTGGAGGTAGGACAGTTGCCCATCTGCAGCAGAGGGCACAGGACAGACCCTGCACCCAGGGGACACGCTTTCAGGTGGGGGTTCCTGGGAGGGAGGCCCCGGGGTGGAATGCGTCAGGATGAGCGAGGCCCTGGCTCCAAGGCCCTGGCTCCAAGGCCCTGGCTCCCTAGACGGCTGCTCCCTGAGCTGCATCATGCTCGGTGCTAAACTCCCTGCTCCAACAGCCTTCAAGAGCCCTCCACAGTTCTTGCCACCTTCTCTCGGGTGTGCAGGGGGCAGGTGAGAGTCAGAGTTAGGCTATCACAAGGGCAGATGGAGGCCGACTCCATCCCTCTTCCAGGGCCTGCCCCTTGAAGTTTCCAAGTAAGGCCCCAGGAATGCAGCCAATTAGAGACCTATTTGGGTAAATAGGATTCTATTCTAAAAATCCAAATCGTGTGGACTATTAAAAGGCCATCAGTCATTCACGAATTAGTGTGAATAAGGCCAGGGAGTTACAATGCTGGTCTGAGCTCTTGGAGTGGGCTCTGCTGAAGAGGTCAGGCATGGAGTTTAGAGCTGGATCCCCCCATCGCCTGCCCACTGCTTCAGGGGGGCACCCAAGTAGCTGTCGGTATAGCCCGAGAAGGGGCAGCAAGGGAAGTTTGGAACCAAGAAGCTTTAGTTGGAGAACTTCCTGTCCTCTTTCACAAAGCGTTCCCCGGCCACAGTCCCAGCTCCTCCGCAGAAACAGCTTTGTACACAAACCAGACAGATGGAGCCGAGAGCCTGGGAGTCCCAGTTTTGGGGGCTCCCCCAGCCCCAGCTCCAGCTCCAGCCCCCTACTAACCCAGCCCTCCTGGTCAGAGCAAGGACCAGTGCTTGCTCTGGATGATCCCTTTGCAGTCTAAGTCCTGCCTCAAAGTTTCCAAAGGACTTCTGTATTTTGGACAATGTCAGTTTCTTTCAAATAGCTCATAACACACACAATGACATTACCGGAAAAGGCAAGCAGAACTATGGAATTTTGACACCTGAGAAAACTTTCAAAACATTACATTTATGTCTTCTCAAGACTGTAAATATGTCAACAACAACAAAAAAGTCAAGAACAAATGCTTTTTTTACACAGGTTACTTCCCCTCATCTAAAAATTTGTTTTAAAAGACACATAAAACTTACCACCACCTCCATTTTTGGAGCACAGTTTGGTGGAATTAAGTACTTTCATGTTTCTGTGCAGCCAGCACCACCTTTTGTCCCCACGACTCTTTTCATCTCGTAAAACTGAAACTGCACCCACCAAACACTCACTCCCACCCCACCCTCAGCCCTGTGCCACCATTCTACTTTCTGTCTAAGACTGGACAACTCTAAGTGCCTCGTACAGGTGGAATCATGCAGTATCTGTGCTTTCATGGCTGGCTTACTTCACAGAGCACAATGTCCCCCAGGTTCACCCTTGCTGTGGCCTGAGTCAGAATTTCCTCCTTCTTTTTTTAATATTTATTTTCATTTGTTCGTTTGGCTGTGCTGGTCTTTAGTTTCGGTGTGAGAACTTTTAGTCGCAGCACCTGGGATCTAGTTCCATGACCAGGGATTGAACCCAGGCTCTGCATTGGGAACATGGAGTCTTAGCACCTGGTCCACCAGGAAAGTCCCTTTCTGCCTCCTTTTAGGTTGAATAATATTCCACTGTGTCTGTCACCATATTTTGTTTATCTGTTCACCTGTCGATGGACACTTGCTTTGCTTCCACGAGTAAGTAATGCTGTTGTGAGTAATGCCGCTATGAACACGGGTGTACAATATATGCTCAAGACCCTGCTTTCAATTCTTCTGAGTATAACCCAGAAGTGGGATTTCTGGGGGTTATTCTACGTTTAAGTTTTTGAGGAACTGCCATTCTGTCTGCACAGCAGCCACACCATTTTACACTTCCACAAACAGCACACAGGGTTCCATCTCTCCACACCCCTGCCCGCACTGGTTTCTGGCTCTGGGATAATAGCCATTTTAACGGGTGTGAAGTGGTATCTCATCCTGATGAGAGATGTTGAGCATCTTTTCATGTGCTTATTGCCAGTTGTATGACTTCGTTGGAGAAGCGTCTATTCAGGTCCTTTGCCCACTTTTGAATCCAGTTGCTTGTTTTTTGTCAGTGAGTTTTAGGAGTTCTATGTCCTGGATACTAATCCTTTTTCAAATATTTTCTCCCATTCAGTGGATTGTTTTTTTGTTCTGTTAATATTCTTTTGATGCACAATTTTTTAAAAAATTTTCTTGAAGTTCAATTTGTCCATTTTGCTGTGTTGCCTCTGCCTTTGGTGTCATATCCAAGAAATTACAGCCAAACCCAATGTCATGACGTTTTTGTCTTGTTTTCTTCCAAGATTTTTGCGATTTTAGGTCTGATTGTTTTCTGTTCATTTCTGTATATGGTGTGAGGTAAGGGTTCAACTTCATTCTTTTGCATGTGGATGTCTAGTTTTCCCAGCACCACTTGTTGAAAAGACTGTCCTCCCCAAGGAATGGCCTCAGCTTCCTTGAGAACCATGTGACCTCACACGAGGGTTTATTTCTGGGCTCTCAGTTCTGTCCTTGGGTCGTCATGGCTGGCTTTGTGCCAGGACCACTCTGTTTTGACAACTGTAGCTTCAGGGTGCATTTGGGAATCAGGAAGTTACTTAGTCATTTTTAAAGCCATGTGGGACTGTTGTCCCAGAAACTGAGGTGTGACCTTGGCGTGCCAGTTAAGTCCATCTCCTGAGGGAACAGAACTGGGGAGCATATTGAGCGCAGTGCCCAGAGTCGGGCAGTCCTCCGGGTGGGCTGGGAAAGGCATGTGGAGAAGCTGACTCAAGGGCAGTGTGGTGACGGGGCTGCAGGGGTCGCTGGGCCTCTGGTCTGCTGGTGAAAACAGCCCCCCCAGAGCTCTGACCAGAGCCTCTTGGCCCCGCTGCAAGGGCCAGCACTGCCCCGTGGCGCTGACCCTGGCTCCAAGCGTGGCTCTGATTTTCCTGAGCGGTGGGAGAACAGGCAGGCAGGTGGGCGCCCGCCAAGGTCCTGACCGCCCCTACGGGTGGCCCGTTACCGGGCTCCCATTCTCCTCCCGCAGGCCCTCCAGGCCTCACCCCAGGAGCCTGTGAGAAATTCAGGGTTGTTCCCACTTCTCTGTTGTCAGGGTCAGACTTCTTAACAGGCTCCCACCATGGCGCTCATGAAGCTTACTTTGCTCCGAGATGCCATGAAATTTCCCTTTCCTACATCTGTAGAAAATCAATGTAAAGATCACACATGTTCAGGACACGCATTGGCCACAAAACACCTGCAGCTGAGATCACACTCGCCCCAGAACTGAGGCGCGGGACAGGAAGGCTCAGGAGCACTGCCCCCGCCCTCAGCACGCATGACGCTGTCTGTGTCAAGCGTCTCTTCCCTTCTGGATGGTCCACAGCATCTGGCCAGTCGGTGCCACTGCCAGGATGCAGCTGCCCCACGCACGCTTCACGCACCAGCTTTGTTCTGGCAAAATGTCACCTTTTCCAGCAAAACAAGGCCAGTCTTCCTTCAGTCTCCACTGTTAAAGCCAGAGGCCCATCCCAGCGGAAGCACCCATGGAGTGTCTGCAGGGCACGTGCATCCACCTGCATGGCCAGATGGTCCGAGGGGTGGCCAGGCTATGTGTCCACAGGAGGCTTGCAACTGTTTTCTCAAACCTTTGTCCTCTGAGGTCCACGTCCCCGGTCCCAGGGAATCCTGGGGTGAATGCCCACTGGCCCCAGTCCGAAAAGCCCTGACCCTCGAAGCCCTCAGGTTCAGGAAGCATTGGTCAGGCTCCAGTTCTGCCAAGGCGAGCATTTGCCTGTGGAGCGAATTCTCCTCTGGCCTCAGAGCTCCAGACGCGGCTGCTCTTGGAGGCCCAGGGCAGCTGCCAGTGGGGCCTGGGAGGGAAAGCATTCCAGGCTGGTGTGCAGAGGCCTGGACCCCGCACCCCGGCAGCCCCTCCCCAACCCAGGACAGGCCTGGTGGCCACCAACCTTCTCTCTGTCTCCCTGGCCTGCCCGCCTCCCTCTTCACATCTTAGGTACACTCAGGGGTCCTGCTGGCGGGAGGCGAGCTCTGACTTTCGGCCGCCCTGTGGCTCTTGGATGCGGCAGGCTTGAAATTAGTTCATGACGATCCAGACACACATGGCAGCTCGGAACCCGCACTGCAGCCCCGCCGGTGGAGGAGCCCCGTCGCCAGGCAGCCAGACTGAAATTTATGACAGCGACCTGGGCCTCATCAGGCCAGTGACAGGGCGTCCGCAGAACCGCTGCTTAGTCACCCATTCTCTTGGCAAGACGGGCAGATGAGGAAACACGGGAAAGGTCAGACAGTAGGAGTTTGTCTAGACGCTCTATTTTGGATTCTCCGCGCCGCGTGTCCTGTAGCAACCTTTGCAAACACCGTCTTCCAGCGACATCTTGAATGCATTGTTCTCCTGCGACAGGGCCCCTCTGTCTGCTCGCCAACCTGCCCGCCCCACTCTCGACCGCAGGCTGCCTGGGCTTCAGTTTAGAAGCTGGAGGGAGACCCTTGGGAGGCCCCACTCCCGCCTGGGCTCCCTCCCGGAAAAGACGCACCACTTGGGAGGAGGCCAGGCCCTCCAGAAGCCTGTCCAAGGCTCCTAGGTAAACACGCCAAGAAGCAGGAGTGGCTGTTCTCCCTCCAGGCCTAATGGAAGGCTGTTTCTGGCCCCTCCTTAATCATCTCTCAGATTCAGAGCAGAACTTCTGAGAGCTGAGGACAAGAAATCTCACATGGAACCAGGCCTCTAACTGCCCGAGCCCCGTCCTGAGCCGAGGACAGGGGGAGAGTGAAGAGGATTCCAGGAAAACAGGCAGGTGTGGGCTGCACCCGCCCGCTCCGTCCCCAGCCCATGCTCTGGGAGGCCTGACCACACCCTGCCCCATGGCCCTTGACCCCTTGGACACAGGCACCTCTGCAGACCATTGTCTGGAGGCTGCAGGTCAGGGTGCTACCCAGCACGCTCGAGAGCACAACACACACTGCAGAGTCAGCCCGAGGGCCGTGGAGCGGGGGTCAGAGATGCTGCTCTGGAGCATCAGAGCCAGGCGATGAGAACCTTCCCACAGGCTGCTGCTGGCACTGTCGCCGCCTCGTTCCTGTCTCTCCTCTGCCCCTCGAAGCCTTGCTCAGGGCAGCAGGGAGGCCTGGCACAGCCACACCCGCCCGCTGAGAGCCGAGGGCAGGACTGAGCAAGCCGGGCACCAGCACCCGTGCCCCGCGCCTCCCTGGGCTTTCTCTCCAGGCTCCTCCCGCGGGCTCCGCGGGGCTGGTGCAAGCCGGTTGCTTTCACTCCTCAGAGCCCTGGCTTCCTGATCACATGGACCAGGCTGCTCTCTGGAGGTTCCCCAAATGGCCGGGCCGCACTCTTTCTTCCAGACAGCTCCCCAGACATCTCCGGGCGGGGCTGCAATGCATCCTTCTTACTTTGGAAACCTCAGAGCAGGGCCCAGTCCACCTGGCCACTGGCTCACGGCCACCACGTCCTCCTTTTCAGCTCCTGTGGGTCCGGTGTCACGGGGCCACGGGACCTGGGGTTCAGGTTCTGAACAACTGCTCGTATCACTTGAGGCCGCCAAACAGGTCAACACCAAGCTCATCCCCTGTACCTGGCGGGATCTGTCCACCTCAGAAGGAGCAAACGCACAAGACGCCTGTGATCTGGACCCCGCAGACTGGACCGTGAGACCAAGTTAGAACCAAAGTGGATTTGGGAGACCACCCCGCAGAGCATGGGAAGGGTGTGGAGCTGAGCAGAGAGGGTGCGTTTATTGGGTCAGTCACCACCACGGGAAGTGGAGCTTGACCCAAACAGCGGCTCAGGCAGACGATGCAGAAATACCATGAACTCAGAGTCCCTGACGGAGGGCCTGGGGTGTGCAAACTGCCCCGTGCACTGGTCACATCAGAGTCCCCCAGTGTCCACTCTTCTGCCCAAACAGGTTTCTCTCATTTGAGCATTTTGTACAGACCATGCAAATTCTGTTGACAACCATGGAATTCACGTCATAGACTGAATTAGACATAAATTGGTAACTGCTGAAAAAATGTTAGGTACTGACTTTCAGCTTAAAACAGAGAGTAGAAGGTCTCAGTTGTTTGTCCTCACCAAAATCGCTTGGAAACAAGGAAAACAAGGACAAAATACAAACATTGTGTTTGACAAAACTGCAGACACTGGGAATCTCAGACCTTCCATATGGGGAGACACCACTGTTCAGAGATTGTAGCAGGATTGCAAACAGGCTCAGAAGAGACCTGGGGCAGGATTACTCAGGTAGAGAATGCAGGATACTGAATTCTGCATGTAGGTAGATACCCTGACATCAAAGCTTGTGATCCTGGGATGGAAAATGGGACCAGGGCCATGGGCTGGCTAAGGGACCATCCCTGACCATATTTAATGCCAGGGGATGGGGATGCGGGGCTGACAAGGAAACCCATGCAGGGGGCTGTCGGTGAGGTGAGCAGGGAGGAGCCCACAGAGTGATTCCCCTGCAGGACTAATCTCTGTTGCCGGCAGGCAGAGGTCCAGGTACAGCCAGGCGAGTGGTCCTGCCAGATGCACAGATCTGTGAGGTTCTGCTGAGAACCAGGCTACGCCGTCAGTCCTAGGACACTGCTTTGACCCCCTCCCGCCCGGACCTCTTGCAAATGGACAGTCTGCAGAGAGCTCACCATGTTCAGTGAGGACTAATGATCCAAAAGCATTCGTTCAAAGATACTGCAGGAAGCAAGGAAGAGGGATAAAGAAACAAACGGCAAGGAACACGTACCATCAAAGAATACCCAGGGTGGGTGAAATCATGTTGACTTAGTGACATAAACGCAATGAGGGCCACACTCTACTTTAAATAAGAGCTCAAGCAGAGATACAAGAGCTCGTGGAGAACTGCTGAGACACTGAAGGAAAGGAAAAATTAAGTAGCAGAATTTAGGAAAGATATGGAAAAGGAAAATAAAACTGTCACAGGGTTAGAACCCAGAGAAGCTGAAAATAGGAAACTAGGCTGATGAAAACATGGAAAAGTCAGCAAAACAAACCCGCCTTGAACAGAGGAGATGAAAAGATCAGAGAGAAAATATGAAAATAGAAGACAAACCCTCAAGAGCAGTGAACAGAACCTGTCTTGTCTGTGATGTCCCAGCCCCTCTGAGGCGCCCATGACCCCTGGCCCACCGCCAGGGGCTCCTCTGGCTGCTTCCCGGGTTTGTGGCCTGCCTCAGGGAGGAGTCGGAAGGGGGCTCAGTCACCTGCTCAGGGTGGAAATGAGACCCACTTCCAACCGTGTTTGCAGTGAAGCAGAGCATCTGCGAGCCAGCCACAGAGGGACAGAGAAGCACCATGGGCACACCCCAGATACCTCACTGACCCTCACTGTACCCCCACACCCCAGTACCCACGACACCCTGCACCCCAATGCACCCCACTGGACCCCACTATAACCACTGCACCTCCAAAGCATCCACTGCACCCCCACAGCACCCTGTCCCCAACTGCACTCCCACTGAACTCGACTGGACCCCCTCTTCAGTAGGTCACATTCAGGACCCCACGGGACTCTGGCATCCTCCTGCCTTTGATGAACAAGCACCCCCCGGAACCTGCTTCACCCCGCCCACGTCCAATGTGATGCCCGTGTCCATCCCATCCTGGTAAATCCAGGACTGAAGCCTATCTCCACACTCACTTGTTAAAGGCCCTGGACTAACGCAGCTCTGAAATTTGTTTGTTGAAGGTCAGGACAGAGGGAGACGGTCCGATTTTATGACGTCACAGCATGGGGTGTGGCCACAGTCTGGGGGTGGGGGTCACAGCCTGGGGGCGGGCTTGCAGCCCACGGCAGTCCGGATGCTGTTCTGAGCAGACCCGTGCTGACAGGTGCAAGGGCCACTCCCGGTGGCCAGGCTCCGAGGCAGGTCCTCTTTCAGCCAATACCTTCCCTGGGCCTGAGGGGTGGGAGCCCCGTGCCACCTCCCCTGGTGGGTCCCCGTGCCCCATGTCCACAGGGCCCACCTGCCTGTCCTCATCCTCCGCCGAACTGAGGACCCAGGCCCCACGACAGAGCTGGGCATCTGTTGAGCGATCCAGGTTCTCATCTCAAGCCATTTCAAGAGAAACCGGCCTGGGTGGCAGAGGATGTACAGCAAGAGAAGCCAGGGCGGCTGATCACTCCCCCCAGAGCCCTCCCTCATCCCTGTGCCCCTCGGGCGGGCACGAGGTCAGCTCCAGGCAAGCCCGCCAGCAGCCCCCGAGGCCCCGCCCTACAGCCACACAAAGGCAGCTCTGTGGGCCCCGCTGGCATGGGGGGGCGGTCAGCCTGACAGCTGGGTTCCAGGAGGCTACCCTCTGCCCCACAGATGCCCTCTGAGAGGTCTGGGGCGGAGCGGGCCTGAGTGGGGCCTGCCTCGCCTTGGAGGTGCTGCCTGCCCCACACCTCTGCAGGGCCCAGCTGGGTGGCTTCCGTTGAGTCAATGGTTCCAGCAGCCCTGGCCGCCCCCAGAGCATGAGACCCTGCATGCTTGCCTGCATTCACGCCCCCTCAGGTACCTCTGCCAGGAGAAGCGAGGAGCCCCCACTTTGTTGACTCTGAAAGGGAGCACTGAGGGGCTGGGGCCCCTTGAGACCAGGGTGGGCAGGTGGGAACCAGCCCGGGATGGGACGCAGCCCTCAGACGTGTAACCAGGGCCCAGAAATGCCGGGGAGCCTGCACCTGGCGGGGAACAAGGGAGGTGGGAGGCACATCTGAGCGGTGCCGGCGGGGCCTCGAGTGAGCTGTCCAATTACTGTCCGTGTGGGAGGCAGGTGTCGTAATGGAACCCCGCAGGCGCACTCAGCCGCTAATTAGCCGTGACCTTGGGCAACTTCCCCAGGCCTCAGTTCCCCACTAAGGGGGTGGGTGATGGGGTGGCCGGCTCAGAGCAGCCAGGTGTGGCGGTTGGGGGCTAGCCCCTGGGACCGTGGGCCCAGGAGGACGGGGACGTGCTGATGGACACACGCATGCAGCCGCCGGACACATCTCACAGAGATGCTCGTGCAAATGGTGGCCCCAAGCCAGCCGCTGGGGGCCAGTGAGGCCTGCAGACCCCTGGCCAGACTCAGACCTGAGGCCCCAGAAGCTGTGTTCAGACAGGACCCAGTGCTCCCAGCTCCAGACTCACCTGCCTGTCCCACCCACAGACCCTGATATACCTTCATGGGGGCCTTGACACCCCTTCTTTGCCTCAAGTTGTCCTTGAAGAAACCTGGCCTTGGGCCGCCAGAATCGGTGCCCCAGACCCTCAGTGGACAGCAGGCTGGGGATGGGGGTGGGGGGTCACGTCACCTGCCGTCCTGGCCCCAGTGCCCCAGTGCCAGCTGTGCAGAGCCCACCCTGCTCCCAAGGTGTCCTTTGGAATTGATGTTTGGGGTCCGGCACAGCCCATGGACGTGGGATCCCAGGGCATCAAGGTCAGGGTGGACAGGGCTGGGGGCCTTGTGTGCAGTGTGTACCGCACGTCCAGAGCCTGGGCGGGCAGCCCTCAGGGATGAACCCCACACCCACCATGTCCTCTCACGGAGCAGAGGGGCCTCCTTGTTCACAGGTGGGAACTTTCCAGGGGCAGATTGGCCAGGGCAGTGATCCCGGGTTCTCCCAGGAAGAGTCCTGCTCCATCATCAGTGAGTGGACTGTGCACCCGGCCCTCCCTGCCTCCCCGCCCCACCTCAGGCCAGCATCCAGGGTCCAGTGAGGACCAGCGAGGCCTGGCTTCCTAAGATGGAAAAACTTGTATGGACAACATGTCCACAGCGTGATGGACTAAACACTAGTAACTGCACGTCCACCTGTGAACTTGACATTCTTCCTATGGAACATGAGGTAACTCATGGGGTGGACACTCACGGCCATTGCTCTGGCCCCAGACGCTGCCTCAGACGCCACCATTACCTCTTGCAGAGCCAGGGCCACCCAGGTGGGCCCTGTCCACAGGCTTCCAGCTGCCCAGGGACAGATGGAGGGTCGTGAATTGAGCTACAAGCGTGGGGGTGGCCAGGGAACACGTGGTCCATACCCACCAGCAGGAGCAGGGCAGGGATCCCCAGAGGAGGGCGGTCCACTCATCTGCTGACCATTAGAGTCAGATTTTTAGAACTGGGACCCTGGCAAAGGTAATCAACTGCCCAGGCCGGCAGCAGCCAGCGCCAACAGTCACTCAAACAGGGCAGCATGTTGTGGCCCCTTTTTACAGATGGGGAGACTGAGTCCCAGAGCAGCCCAGTGCCTGCTTGAAGCTGAGAAGAAAAGAGGGCTTCGTCAGATGTAAAAGGTCTGTGCTGTAACCCAGACCCAGCTGTCTTGTTCACGTTTCTTTGCTCTAAAAGCCATGCTGGTAAGAGAGGCGGCTGCTCTCTGGCCCCAGCAGCCACAACACCCACAGCTGCAAGTGGGGAGGAGAGCGTCCGGCCTCTTTAGGCCAGGGGTCAGGACGCAGCTGGCCCTGGGAACTCGTGGTTCAAACGCCTCCCTTCTCCACCCTGACCCCCAGGAGCGCCCCTGCCTACCAAGGATGCCAGAGAGTGGGTAGGATTTGCATAGTTTTGTGGATTTTGGGGTTTTTTTTTTTTTTTTTAACCATTGAGCAGATTCTATGGTCAGACTGGAGGGTTCAAACCAGCAGAGTGAGCCCAGCACGGTTCCTGGAATGTTCCCTCCATGAATTCACCAGGAGGAACACCTAGAGATTCCATAGTCATGTCTATAATTGGCCAGGAAAATCAACTTCTGTAAAGCCAATGTTTTGTTTGAACTGTGCCTTATTCCATAAGAATTTCATTAAAGCAATTACATGTTAATCAGTGTGGCCAGGGTTATGGATGGCACCTCACCTCACAACAGACCCTGTGTACCACAGCAATTAGCAGGCAGCAAACGAGCAGGACATGGCCAACTGCAAGGCCTGCGTAATGTTTTCATTACAGGAGTTGCTAATAATCTATTAATCTCCCTCTAAACACCCAGCAACATGCACACATTCCTCACCTCCAAGTAGGTTCCGTGAAATGGCTTTAGGTAAACAAAATGGGATGCAGGAGGTGGCATGTCAGTGGATGATTTATGGCGTGAATTGAACACCTTTGTGTGAATAAAGCCATAACTAAGCCACAGGAGCAAACTGTCATATTATCAAACAGCTTCCCTCGAAGCGGGCCCTGCAGCACACACCCATGGCCCACGCTGCCTGCCCAGATCCATTCCTGTGTCAGGAAGGTCCACGCTCCCAGGGATGTCCGCCCATCCAGGCCTGTCTTCCTTAAGAAGCCTTAGCCCTGAGTCCCAGCGGACAGGAGCTTGTCTCCTCAGCACCTGGATGACCCCCAACTGCAAGTGAAACCCCAGCTGGATGCCCACAAAGCTCAGGAAGACACACACAAGGGGTGCATTGTCCAACATCCTCGGGGGTGGGAAGTCCTGTGGTCAAACCCATCAACATCTCTGCAATGAAGCAGTTTTGTTACACACAGAACGTGAATAAAGACTCAACAGGCCACACTCATCTCTGGATGCTTGTCCCACCTGGACCAGTCACGGCCTCTGACTTCTGGGCAAGGTCCCTGGGCCTCTGTGACAGGTGGGCTTTTGGGCCAGGAGCTGCCCCATCAGATGACAGCAAATCAAATCTCATCTGTGGGATAGCCCTCTTCCTCTGTGAGGCCTGGGGTCCAACACACTCTGGGGAAGGCCTTCTGGTCCTTGGTCTGCAGCAGCCTGTACTGTCTATATCCCAGCCTGGCCCTGGGTCTGTACAGAAGCCAGGACCCCAAGAGCGTGGGCAGCCCAGCTCTAAAAGGTCCCGGCCGCTCCAGGTGCTTCAGGGAATCCAAGGTGGTCCCTGAATGGTGAGAAACCCCCACCCTTCCCCTAACTCAGGTCACGGAGTGACCCCTCATGTCCTCGCTCGGTCCCAGGGTCCTGACCAGCTCACTGCGGGACGCTGAGTCCTCACATGTCCTCGGCTCATGTGGGCCGAGACGATTTCTGAGACGTCCCATTTTCAATGACCCTTTGGCCTCAGGGAGAGTTGGCCAGCTATCTGGTACGATGTCCCTGTCTTGGGACCTGGCTGTTGTTTTCCTTGTGATGACGCTGGGCTGATGGGTTTGGGGACAAGTTCTGGTCAGATAGTATCAAAGGTGAAGCTCCCTGGTGTCAGGTGTCTCCGGGAGCCGTGACCAGGTGGGAGGAACACTCTCCCTCCTGAGAGGGGGTGGGGAGAATCCACGGAAATTGTTTGGAATTCTTCTGCACAGGAGATGTGTCTGTTCTCTACCTAAATTTAGTTTTTGGCTTAATAATACCTTTTTTAGAAAGTCGTGTAGTCTTCATTAGAAACATAAAGGTAATTTATTTTTTTCTACCATAAAATACAGAAAAACGAGTTCTCCTTAGGTGTCCTAGTCACTGAAGTGGGGTCACTGGTCACCTCATGCTCCACCCCAGGCACCCTCGCCAGGACCCCCAGGACTCAGAGCCTGTGGAGTGGGGAGCCTGTCCTACAAGGGACATAGGTGACCATGGGGAGATGTGCCTTCACTTCCCATGGGAACAGGAGCTGCAACCTGTGATGAGGTCACCCGCTGAGCGCACCCGGAGGGATGGGGGCCCCACCAGGACCCAGATGTCAGAAGACAGGGCCTCCCTGGGCTCTGCCTGCTCCCTCAGGGCCTCTCCCCAGAAGCCCTGATGGGAGAGCCACTCCAGGCCCCAGCAGGTCCAGAGTGGAGGGTGGGGGCCTGCTCACCCCAGGGCCTCAGCCCAGGGACACCCCGCATGCCGCCCTACAAGTGAGTTCCCGCTCAGATAAGCAGGCCCCAGGGCTGACCCAAGGAAGGCAAGCAAGCCTCCCCCTTCCCTGCCCCCGCCCCCACCCAAGCTTCCCAGCCGGGAGACCCAGCCCCCAGGGACCCTCCAAGAGTCACCAGTGAGGTGGGCTCAGGCAAAGGGAGGGGCCTACCGGTGGTGCCTGGTGGACACTGGCCTCAGGCCCTCGGGCCCACGGAGCCCAGAGGGGGGTCACTCGGGTCGATGCTCGGCCTCGCGGGGTCCGGGAGCAACTGTGGGCGGGAGCGAGTGGACACCATAATCTAATCTTTCCCTTCTGGCTGCAGCCATCGCACGCTAAGAGCTGCTCTCTCTTAATTAAGCTCAGCTCCCAAATCCTTTTAACCACGCAACTTTAAAAGAAGAATGCATCTGTCCAAATTAGCCTTGTATCTACGAATAATAAGACAGCAAGAGTGTGTTAATGAACTTAGATGAGCTCCGGGGGCCCATCTGCAGGGGGTTTATTTGTTTCAAAGGAAACCAGCATCCATTACCCTGAGAGGAGCTCCAGGGCCACTGGGCACGCCTCCCCCGTCCTCACCGACTCTGCAGCTCAGACAGAGGTTCAGAGAGCTGGCCGCAGGCTATGGCAGCCTGGGGTCTAGGATGCCTGTCAGTATTCAGTCGCTCAGTCACATCCAGCTCTTTGTGAGCCCATGGACTGCAGCACACCAGGCTTCCCTGTCCTTCACTATCTCCCAGGGCTTGCTCAAATTCGTGTCCATCGAGTTGGTGATGCCATCCAACCTTCTCATCCTCTGTCGTCCCCTTCTCTTCCTGCCTTCAGTCTTTCCCAGCATCAGGGTCTTTTCCAAAGAGTTGGCCTTTCACATCAGGTGGCCTGAGTCTGCCCTAAATAGCCTCCAGTATATTTCAAATGACGTGAAGGTTTTTCTCCCAAGATGTGCTAAAGTCACAGGCAGACTCTGTCTAGAATAAGTGCCTTCTCAGCGCCTACTGTCCCAGAAAAGTGGGGGCACGGGGTCTGGTCCAGCAACAGAAAGGGGGTCAACCCTGAGAGGGCCAAGGGTTTCTATACATTACGGGGTTTTGGGGCTCCCCTGCACTGACCTGAGGTGTCGTGTTTCATGAACAAGGAACGAGGGTCCAGGGATGCTAAGCCACTCGCTCCAATGACCATCAGGGTTGCTACCAGGACCAGGCCCTGTGACCCCTGACCCCTGACCCCAGGGCCCTGGCCTGTCCTCTGTCCCACTCTGAGTTGATTAGACCACCGCCAGCAGAGCAGCAGGGGCGGCCGCAGTCAGGTGTCTGGCGGCACAGAGCCGCACTGCTCGTACCAACTCCAGGGGTCGCTGTCCTTCCTGAGCGGGCACTTCAAGTGCGTGAGCGGGTGAGGAAGCCACACCCACAGAGCAGTGGGACCAAGGTCCCGACCAGGATCTCCGACGCGAGGGGAAAGGCCGGCCGGGACGTTTGCGCTCAGCTTTGACGGAGGAGAGGCTGTGGGGTGTGGTTGGTCTTCTTGAGAGAGGAGTTATTCATATTTCCCAAATGGGTCAAAGTAAATAATCTATTGTTGGCTCCCTCTGTCAACAAAGGCGAGCCTGCTCACCACCCAGGCCCTCCCTTTGGGGCCAAGTGTCAGCGGGGACATTACATGCCGGCACCTCGGGGACCAGGGTGTGAGGAACAGGGCGCGAGGCTGTGGAGAGGCCCGTCTCGGGGACCCGGAGCCTGTGCGGCCCAGTATCTGGCCTCCAGCCAGACTGTCGCCCCACAGGATCAAGCATGCTTCTTAGAAGGGGGCCTGGAGTCAGCGAGGGGGGCCCAGGGGACAAGCCCATGAGAGCCTTGTCCACCATTACCTCCGCGACGGGAGTTGGCCATGGCGTCGCCGGCATTGGAGGAGGACCCGCAAAATGTGGAAAATCTTATGTGGATCAACACGAGCGCGGCCCTCTCTGCTCCGGCTGCCAGCGACTTTCTGATGACACTGCAGCTGACGGGACTCGTCTGGAACCTCTGGCGGTACGGCAGAGTGCTTTCCATAACCTGGAAAAAAATTTTAAGTTGACGAGTAGATGGGACTCTGAAACCTGCCCCGTTATCAGTACTTCTGCAGGACGATGCTGACAGGAGCCCCACTGCTGGTCTTAAACACTCTCATAACCAGAAGGACTGCTTTCATAACCAGAAGACAGATGCCCACCTGCTGACACCCGTTAAATTTGGTTTTCGTTGCCTGATGAGACTTCATTTTAAGGAAGTCTCATATTCAAAAATCTCGGTGAACGGAACATAGAAATTATGGAATTTCATTGTTTTCCTAACACATTCACCCTTCCTCCCAGGGTCTCTGGAGTAGTTAGACTGTAGCTAAACAAGACAATCTAGCAACCTTCTACTTTCGAACTGGTTTTAAAAGACACTGTTACTGTGTAAATTCAGGAACATTCTTATTTATTTTAAGCAAAAGTTGATAACCACAATTGTCATTACAATGACAGATATGCTTGATTTTATGATTTTTGTCTTTTGGCAGCCGGGAGGGGAGGGGAGGCGGAGCAGACACGGGGGTGCTGGTCCAGGAACCCCATCTCTCCTTGTGGGGCTTCTCAGTGACCTTCAGGCAGCGCCAAGTCCCCCCACCATGTCCACGTGCAGATGAACGTGGCCCTGGGGGTGGGCGGACACTGGTTTCTGGACTTCTCCAGATTCACCTGTGTGCAGAGGAGAAAGGTGTCCTGTTCCTGGCCTGTGTCCTGTCAGCCTGTTGGCTCTGAGGGCAGACCCCTGCATGGGGCTGGGAATGAGAACTGGGTGTGAAGGGCCCTGAGGGAACAGTGAGTCCAGCACCATCACTTTCCACAGTAGGAGATGAAGAATCGGTCCAGACTCTGTGCCCACGGGATAGGTTGGCCTGGCCTGGCCCAGCCCCTGGGCAGGGAGCCAGCCTGGTGCACAAGCTCCCCTTCCATCAGTGAGGCTCCACATGGAACCTCTTCCAGGAGAGTGCCTACTAGATCTCTCTACTACCGAGAGACCTACACTCTCAAGGCCAGGTGCTGTCAGAAGCCCCCTCATGATGGCAAGTGGAACCAGCCTCAGAATGAGGTAGAATCCAGAGGCTTGAAAAAAGCAAATGTTTGGTGTCATCATCAAAGGTGGACGGCTTTCATGGGGCAGCCGCGGCAGTGCCACCTTGCTTTTCCACAGTAGATATTACAGACTTCAGGACAACAGATCCACCACAGGAAACCCCCTTTTATGAGATTCATATCCAAAGCCTCAGTCTTAGTATTACAGAGAATATTTAGGATATTAAAAGCAACAACATCATGCTTTGGGGAGCAAACAGCTGCCAGAGGCCAATGGCATGTTTGGTAAATGTTGAATCCGCACACTTATGAAGGAGCTTTTAATTAAAATGTGGAACTCCAGGAGGCCTGGGGTCCCAGGGGATTTTCCAGGGTGAGTATCCACTCTGCTAATGTGTCTCATCAGCAGAGAGCTGCTTCTGGGGAAAGAACAAACAATAAACCAACCAAAAATACTCATGATTGATCCAAGCTTCCCCTTTCAGAGAAAAACCGGAAGTCCCCCTTCCGCATTCCTGTGGAAACCCTGGCAGGTGGGGGGCACGGGGTCGGGGTCTGGGGAGCAGACGCCCTGTGGAGGCCCTGCTGCCCTTGACTCACAGCCGGGCCCCCACGAGGAATCTGCACATGCACCCTGGGGAGACGGTGATTAAACCCTGACTCAGCCCATCCCTCTGTGCTGGAACTTGAGAATGTTCGTTTTTCCTCTTGGAAAAGTACAAGAAAGGCAAAGCAAGATCAAGAAAAAACCCATGTTTATAGGCATGCTCAGTTCTGCCAACACATCTGGAGATTTTTATAGATGCAACCCAGGAAGGGGGCTTCCCAGGTGGTGCTAGTGGTAAAGAATGCACCTGCCAGCGCAGGAGACACAAGAGACGTAGGTTCGATCCCTGGGTCGGGAAGATCCCCTGGAGGAGGGCATGGCAGCCCACTCCAGTATTCTTCCCTGGAGATCCCATGGACAGAGGAGCCTGGCAGGCTACAGCCCATGGGGTCGCACAGAGTTGGACACGACTGAGCCCGCACGAAGCCCATGAATGAGTGAGGGCCCAGCCCAGGCCTGGACAGAAGATATACCTTCGGCCCTCTCTGGGATTAGGCAGGATTTAAATCAGTCAACAAGGTGGCATCTTTAAAATCTGGTCCCATTCACCTTCTGAAAGGCCTCTTCAGGTGGACGGAGCTGCCGGCCACAGAGACCAGGGGACGGACTCCAGAGAGTTCTTGGAGCTCTTTCATCTCATGACATGGCCTCTGAGGCACACCAGTCCCCCAGGGCTCCACTGAGGCAGCTGGTCCCCATTAGTACTCACACAACGCCCGGGGAGGGAGCTGTCAGCCCCCAGCTAAGTATAACTGCCCCACGGCCTAGGGCCACAGGCATCAGGAAATCACTGTAGTTTTCCACCCACTTTTGAGATCTGCATTTGAGAGAAGCCTGTGTTTAAAGGCCCCTAACAGACAGCTGGCAGCGTGGATGTCCCCGGGCTGGCCTGACGTGAAGCCAGCTTGACAGGCTCGTTGGGTCCAGCACTGGCCATCTGGCCATGCAGAGCAGCTCCACCTCTCGGGGTGACAGCCAATTTGTGAGGAGCCAGTGCAGTGACCAGTCAGTGAAGCTGCTGTTTCTAACACCCAAATAAGCAGGTGTCAGGCATCCACTGGAATTCTAAACTGGAGATTTAACCTCCTCTCTTATAAAGAAGGCTGAGTAATGAAGAATTGATGCTTTCAAAGTGTGGTACTGGAGAAGACTCTTGAGAGTCCCTTGGACAGGAAAGAAATCAAACCAGTCCATCCTAAAGGAAATCAACCCTGAATACTCACTGGAAGTACTGATGCTAAAGCTGAAGTCCCAATACTTTGACCACCTGATGAGAAGAACCAACTCATTGGAAAAGACCCTGATAGTGGGAAAGATTGAAGGCAGGAGAAGGGGGTGACAGAGGATGAGAAGTTTGGATGGCATCACCGGCTCAATGGACATGAGTTTGAGTAAACTCCAGAAGATGTTGAAGGACAGGGAGGCCTGGCGTGCTGTAGTCCACAGCGTCGCAAAGAGTTGGACACGACTGAGCGACTGAACAGCAACAACTTCTGCTTGAAATCAGCTCCCAGGGATGCAGAGCCAGGCTGGGGCTCAGGGGAGGTCAGGTGACTCGGACCTCAGAAGGTGAAAACCTCGCAGTGAGAGGAGAGACTGAGCCAGCAGAACACTCTCCGGGGAAACCGGTGAGTCCGGCCCAGCAGGAGGAGTCCAGACGGGAGAAAGCAGGCGGGCAGCCGGGGCCTCTGTACTGGGACAGTGCTCGCAGGGGACACTCTGATGGCCCTGGGCCTTGAGAACGGCTCCCTGGACAGACAGGCCTTGGGGGTTCCAGCAGAGCCTGTCCACATAGTCTTGGCTTCATCCTCACTGTATCACTGGGCTTCAGACAAACGTGATGTAAAGGGTACACTCTTTCCTGTTGGGGCCCCTGAATGTGGTGAGGGCCCTGGTAACTGCCCCATCACTTCCCACTGGACGGTGCTGTCCTACGGGTCTTGTATCCACCCCCCCCCCCGGGGCTCCAGCCTGCACTCTGGACTGAGGTCAGAGAGGTGGAGCCAGGGGAGCCGCTCGGTCCTCTGTGACCCTGATTGCCCACCTTATCCCGGCACCTCTACTCAGGAGCACTTGGCAGTCAGTCTGGAAATCTCAGCTTAACAAGTGGGACACAAAACCAAGACCCATGAGGGACCCGTGTCTCAAGGCCCGGCCACCCTGACTTTCCCCAACAGGGGAGTTCACAGCAAGCACACCCCCCGTCATGCCTCTGGATTCCTCCTCTTCAAACAGAATCAGACAAACATCAGAGCAAATGCTGTATTGTGAGAAACAAACTTCCAGTAACAGCTTGTGCAGATAAATAGACACCGTGCAGAAAGGAAAGCTTAACATCATTTCTTCAAAAGGCGGGAAATGTAACCAAAATAGTATTTACAACAGAAAACACACAGCAAACACAAGGAAACCTAGAAATGAGAAATATGGTGACAAATGTCAAGAAAGTCTACCAGAAATTAGAGCTGAAAGATGACAAGATCAAAACTGGGAAAGGGAGGATCAGAAAGCCACAGCGCGTGTCCGGAGGGCCGACACTGGCCACCTGGAGCCCGGAACAACGAGCAGTTCAGATGGAACGAAATCAGCCAGTAGTGGAGAAAGCTTCCCAGACCTGACGGCGTGAGTTTCCAGGCAGAGACCTTGAGGATCCTGCACAGACCGTCCCTGCCGATCCCCCATGGACTCTGCACTCAGCCAGAAGGAACGGACCCAGGGACCAGGAGGATGCGGGGGGGGGGGGGGGGTCTCGGGACCCAGAGCAACCACAGGGGCTGGGAGTCAATGCAGCACCCCACGATTGGGCCTCAGGGGGTCCAGAAATAAGTGTCAATTCTCAAGGGGTGGACACTGAGGGTAAGCGGTCAGTTTGCTCAGGCTGAGGTCTCGTGATGCTGTTCACATGACCAGTAGGGAGCGTGCCATGCGGTGAGGGCCCAGGGCTGAACAGAGGGGCCAGCAATTAGTACCTAAGAGACAGTGATGGTAGCCAGTGGCTGAGAGGCTGGGGAACCACTGAAGGTCAGCTCAGAGATCAGGGAGCAAGTGCCCCGGAGAGGGGGCGGGTGGGGGACACGTTCAGGGGCTGCTGCTTCAGAACACACTTAATAAGACTAGGCAAATGCTGACCTGGGGGCGTCGCCTCGGATGGAGTCTTCCCTTGAACTTCACGGAGCTGGAACGGTGGTGCCGCCACGTAACTCAATAAAGGCGCCCTTTGTTATCATTACTGTTATCATCAGGGAGCCTTCACCGCAAATTAGTATATTAATAATTAATATCAAATTGTCTTTCTGTGTGTCTCCCAGGGACAACAAGATGCTGGTGAGGATGTGGAAAGTTCATCCGTCACTGCAAGTCTAATCGCCTCCCAGGTCTCGGTCCAGGAAAACACCATCCATCTGCTGCGTCTCTGAGCTCTGTCTCCTGGGAACCTGGGGACCGTAGGCTGTGCAGACGTCTAGGGCACGCAGGCTGCCCACCGTTGGCTGGGTCTGTGGGCAGAGCAGCTCGGGTCCCACAGGAGACGCACAGCAGAGGGGCGTTGACACCTTTGCATGGCCAGCACGCTCCACGTGTGCCACGCCGAGACCCGTCCAGGCCAGCCCAGGTCCCAGGGCAGCCCCTAAGTGAGCCGCGGGACCCCTGATCCCTTGTCCTCGTGAGGACAGGCAGCTAAGCTGATGGAATAAAAAGTGCCTGAGAAGAGGGGAGTGTGGCTTGTGAGCCCACCCTGAGAGGCCAGTCTTGTGACCACATGGGCTCCCAACACACGGCCGGGAGTCACACAGCTGCTACACGTGTGTGTGCATGTGCATGTGTGTGTCACATCATGCTGACACACAGACAGCTAGAGTGAAAGCTGACTAGTCCGGGCCATAGTCTGAGGCCAGGCCTGGACCACTTTGGACACCAGAGGCGCTCGGGGGTCTCCCCTGCACGGCCGTCACCTTGGGGCTGGACCGAGGTGGGACTGCCAAGTAGGATAGGACCTGGAGGGGCCCCAGGTGGAGGGCCAGCTCCTCCTGCTCACCGCCCTCAGCACGTTGGCCCTCTGTGCGTGTGTCCCAGGAATGCAGTCCTGCAGGTGCACTATTCCTGGAAACGCCTGACTTACCAGAGGAGAGCCGAGGAAGGAGAAGGACCCAGAGTCCACCAGTGGTGACCGCAGGCGGAGGAGGGGAAGGCGAGGCCACAGCCTCCACGCCCAGCTCACGTCCTCCCCAGCCATCTTCCTCAGCCTGCGAGCAGCAGGGGATGGTCACATCGACCTGGACCTCCCCATCTTCAGGGACTTCACCAGGCATCTGCTGGAGCCTCGGCAGCCCGTTGCTACCCATCGGGGGGCCTGTGATCTCAGCCTGGAAGCCATGCCTCGGAAAGGAAGACTGGGAACACAGGGACCCCTGGTGACCTGACGGCAACGAGGTCTCTGCCTGGCCTCACCTGGAAGGATGCAAGCCAGGGGCTGGGCAGGAGGCTCAACCAGATGAGGCCCAAGGTCGTGGCCCACCTGGCCAGAGTGGTGCGGGACCCTCGGGCCTTGTCCGAGGGCAGTCCTATCTGTGAGAGATGAGAACCGCACACACACCCACCAGCACAGCTGGTGCCTCCAAACCAACGGAGGGCCGCGGGGCTGCGTGACCACGAGACCAGCTGGGCCGGGACCACGGGCACACCTCCCGCTGCCGCCCCCCACATCCGGGCTCAGCTGTCCCAGCTGCCTTGGTGGAACCCTTTGTTGTTGACTTTTCATGCAAGAGAATACTGAGTTACAGTCATTTAGGGAGAGAAAGAACTAGCTTTTCTGAATGTTCATGTCCTGAAACACTGAACACAAAATTAAGAAACAAAAGCTGAGGACTACAGACCATTCCAGCTTGAGAACGAGGTCACATCAGTAACAAACCACAGCCTCCAGAGCCTTCCCATCTGGTGGCCCAGTGGTTTCCCGGGCCTGAGGGGCCCCTGGTGCTAGCTGGAGACTTGGGTGACGGAGAGGTGGTGGGGTGCTGGGGGTGGGTCCAGGCCCCTGTGCCTCAGGAAACCTTCCTGGTGACCTACTGATCACTCCAACCCGAGCGCTGACCCCAAAAGCTCAGCTGAACCAGAAGCCACTGGCGAGAAGTCCCCAGGGCCGAGTGCCCAGACGTGAGGTCAGGAGAACTCTCAATGTCCAACCCAAGTGCTCACTGAAGTCTTTGTTAAAATACTGGGGTTTTTTCTCAGAAAAAAGAAGGCAACTCATTATAGGAACACAGGAAAGTACAGAAAAATGGAAGGAACTGGGGATCACCAAGAGCCTCACTTCGGAGAGGACCGGGGTTAATGCCCCTGTATGATTCCTCTCAATTGTGCATGTGTATGTGTGTGTGTGCATGTGTGTGTATGTGTGTGTGTGCATGTACATGTGTGCGCAGGTGTGTGTGTACATGTGTGCATTTATATATGTGATTGTGTGTGTGTGCATGTGCATGCATGCAGGCAGGCATATGTGTGTGCGTGTGGAGGCCAGGACAACAGCTCAGTGTAGCCTAGGCCAAAATTCAGCCCCCAAAACGGGGGCGTCCTTTGTGGGTCCGAGGTGCTGGCCCCCGGACCCCCTTGCAGCAGCACTCTTTCCCACAGCAGGCCCATCCTCTGAAACTGGTTTTTATGAGGTTATGGACACCACTGCAGAGAACACCTCACAGGGGTCAGCATGAGGGTGGCTGACCTTTCCCGGGAGTCAGTTCTGGATGCAGAATTATTGACCAGAGGGCAAAGATGTTTCAGGGCTTGTGGCGCATGGGGCCAGAGGAGCAACCCTGCTTAGGATCCGACTGAAGGGCTGCATCCGCTCATTGTGAGGGGCCCATGATCATCTCAGGCACCCTGACCCCCAAGGGGCCTAAACAGCCCCCAGACCACTGAGTTGGCTTTTGACCCTGCCCAAGGTGCCAGGACACAGGAGGTGACCCTAGGACGGCCAGCACACTGACCCTTGACCTGGGCCATACAAGGGCCTTGACCGCAGCAGGGGCAGGCGAGGCACGCCTCTGCCGGAGGAGGAGGGTCAGCCTCGGGCCTTTCCCAGTTTCCAGGGACTCTGACTGCCTCCCAGGCCCGCTTGCAGCATCGCCCCCTACAGCCCTCAAGTGCCTCCCACCCATGGATCATCCTTACAGGGCTCGCACCCTGTACCCACTCCTCCCCATGGCCCTCTCCTGACCCACCCTCCCAATGGCCCCCTGCACCCACCCCTCCCCAAGATGCCCTGCACCCATCTCTCCCCATGGCCCCTCTGCACCCAGCCTTCCCCATGGCCCTCTTGCACCCACCCCTCCCCATGGCTCCCTGCACCCTGCCCACCCCAAGACCCCCTGGACCCACCCCTCCCCAAGACCCCCTGCACCCACCCCTCCCAAAGATCCCCTGCACCCACCCCTCCCCAAGGCCCCCCTGTACCCACCCCTCCCCAAGACCCCCTGCACCCACCCCTCCCCATGGCCCCCCTGCACCCACCACTCCCCCAGCTGCTCAAAGGGCACCAGACATCCTGGGAAGGCCCTCTTGCTCAGGACACCCACATGCTTTCCCCACTTTCCAGGTTACCTTTGCCCTGTTGTCCTGCTTAAGCCTGCATGCCTGACCCCAGCACTTCAGTCTCCTGGTTTCTTTCCTCTGTGGCTTGCTTCACACCTGACAAACATCTTCTTTGCTCCAGGCTTGTGTCCTGGACCCGAGGTCCCCATGGTGTCCTCTTGTGTGGCCGCAGCTGCAGACAGAGCCTCGCACATGCGGGCCTGGATTGCTCATCCAGATGCCATGGGCTCCAGGGCTGTGCCCTGCTGGGGGCAGACCCTTCAAGGCCCCGGGATGGGGGTCCTGCCCTCAGTGGTCTCGCACTGGGCCCACCTTGCCGAGAAAGTCAGGCCAGTCTCCCCTCCTGGACACCACCCCTCTCTGGCCCTCAGGTGACACTGGCTGGTAGGGGAGAGTGGCAGAGCCCTCCTCAGTGGCTGGGGCAGAAACTCTGCTGTCTTTAACTCTTCAGGAGGGGGTGGGCTGCTCCCCCCGGGTCCCAGGGTCAGCACGGACCTCCACTCACGTTTAGTCCTACATGAACCAGGCAGCAAACCCAGCTCCTCCTCAAACCCGAAGCCAACAGTTCAGTGACAGGGGCCCAGGGGTGAAGAGGAAGAAGGCAGGGAAAACTGGAAGCTAGGTCCGGTCAGTGCCCCCTCTGTAGCGGGCCCTGTGTGGACTCGCAGGGGAGAGCTCCGATCTGGGACCCTGGGACCCTCCTGGGCTGCCAGGGGACAGCTCTGCTTCTGGCCCCGGCACCCATGCTCAGACCTGAAACCAGTGTCCGAGGTCAGGGATGTAGAATCGCGCCCTAAATTAATTTTTGTTAATGTTGAATTTCAATTGTGTTTGTCTTTTTATGTGTGTATTTGGTATTACAAGCTTTTAATCCCTTTGGGGTTGGAAAATCTTCAAGATGGAATGGAACAGAGGCTGAGGAGAGCGTCTTGTGCTGGGACTGACCCTCGGGGGGCCCCAAGGCCCAGGCACTCACCCCGAGTCACCTCCCTGGACCCCAGTCCACAGCCTCTCACACCCCTTATTCCCGAGGGTGGCACAGCCGGGGCCCGAAGAGCAGTGTGTGCCACGCTCATCTGCCAGGCTTCATGGCATTTTCCCTATGATGAAGCGTGAGAGCAGGTTTCCACAGGGTGGGGGAAAGGCCAAGTCCACTCAATGCTCGTTTATAGTGGTATTTGTAAACACTTTTATTAGCACAATGGGGTCCTCAGAGCTTGTAGGACACTCTAGGTATTGTAAACATCTAGGTAACATCAGATCAATGAACGATCCGAAGCAAAAGAACAAAAGTATGTCAAATAAACTACATGAGAATTCTGACACTGAAAAAATTCCAAAACCTAAAGGAAGACACGAATGTGGGACACACATGAACGCAGGGCTGGGCCACATCCTGTCTCTGTGGTGGGTCTGCACCACCGGGGGCTGGGCAGGGGAGCCTCCTCGGGACACCACAGCGGCAGGAGATGCAGAGCGACTTGTATTTAGGGCAAAACTCTCAGGTACAAGGCTCAGGCCATCTCGAAACGAAATTTTACCTTCAGGAAAAGCAACTTCCGTGCTGTTTCAAAGTAACTTCCGTGCTGTTTCAAAGTAACTTCCGTGCTGTTTCAGTATCTAATACAGGTGGAAACAATCTTCAAGAGTAAAATGGCCTCCAGTTGCTTCAGAATGCTGTGTGACTTCCCCTGCTTAATGAAAGAAGTCAGCTCTCTGTGCAGGTCCTCCCTTTCCATGGATTTTCTTCCCGTTTGGTCACCACAAGCTCTGAGTAGGCTTCCCGGTGCTCACGAGTCACCTCTTTCATACCTACTAGTGTGTATGTGTTGATCCCAATCTCCCAGCCTCACTCAGCCTCTTAAAGATTCTGCCTCCTCCCCCAAAAAAGCCACATGGTGAATGGTCGTTTAAATCCACCCCTTGCTTGCATTTCTGAGGACCCAAAGGCCTGAGGGGCCCTGGTAGGCCACAGGCTCCTGCTCCCGCCCCGGCCAGGACTGCCTCCCAGAGGAGCACCTCCACAGGGGGCTCGGGAGAGCAGGAAGGGGGCGCTCCTGGAGGTGTATGAGCTATCACAGGCCAGGGCTGGGACAGGGGTCAGGGTGCCTGTGTTGGACCAGGGGTCAGGGTGCTGGTGCTGGGACAGGAGCCGTCATGCTTTGAGGTGGGATGCAGCCCCTCCTTTGTGGTTCCATCCCCCCTGGGTGGAGCCCCCAGAAGGCACAGCACTCCCACCAGGCTTTGCTTGGCTTATATGACTCCACATCTGGCCTGGGGTCTCCTAGCACCAGGCTAGGCCCACCTCCTGTTGCAGCCCAGGGGGTAAAAGCGCAGCCGCTGAAGGCACGCCTGCAGACCCTGTTCTCGGGAGGGGCCAGCTTCTGGCCCCCTGAGCTGTGAAGCTGCATCTGCAGGATCATGTCACTCGGAGGAGCTGCTGCTGACAACACCCGTGTACACAGGCGAGTCGGCACCTACACGGGGCGGGCCTGGGGCTGCCCGTGGCCTCTGGCAGGAAAGCACCCCCAGCGCTGTGATGCGGACAGAGGCTAGACAGGGCCTCAGAGAGCGCCTCCCACCCCCTCAAGAAGACAGTAGGGCCCCCAGGCTCCCACCCGCACCAGCATCACAGCGGAGTCTGCAGAGGAGCTCCATGGACCGTCTGAGCCGCCTGTGCCTCTCCAGTCTCTGCCTCTGGTGGACTCCAGGCCTTTCTTTTGAGGCTCTGCAGCCCCCTCTGCAAGCCTCCTGCTGGTGGCCGGGCCGCTCTGCTTCCCTCTGGGTGGAGTCAGAGAGAAGGTGGAGTGCGCGTCCACCTGGGGTTGGCACCAACCTTGTGCACAAGGCTATCAGTTTCCAGTGTCTCTGCTCTGAAGTGAGGAGGTTCTGTCCAGCTCTGATCTCCCCTGGCAGCCATCTAGACCGAGGCAAACTGCCAGCGTTTGGACTCTGTACATAAGAAACTCCAACCTAAAATATTTTTATAGGCTTGAAAGTTTCGGTGAAAACATTTCTTGAGAAGTAACATTTCTTGAGAAGTTTCTGTAAGAAAAAAGAGCATTTATTTTGGTTCTGTGTCTGCTGGCGGGTTGCTTGGCTCTGCACCCCCACCCCCGTGCCACCCCCACTGCCCCGGCTCTTTGTTCTAACTGGGCTTTCCAGCCTCCAACCAGTAACTTGGGCTGAGAGCCGTTCTGAGAAGCGGGACAGCTCTCAGGACACCTCCCTACACTGCAGCACCATGTGTCTGCAAGACTGGGCTGCCCTCCGTTGAGGGAGGGCAGGCCCCAGCCCGAGTTGGGCCAGGACTGGGGACTCGGACGGCAGGGGCTCCTGCCAGTGGACATGCTCCCACTGGGAGTCTGAGTGGGAGGAGAGGGCAGGTTTTATGGGACTTGGAAAAGAAGAATGACAACCACTTAAAACATGTCACAAATTCCTTTCATGAGATGGACGGAACGTGGCCAGCCACACTCTCGGAGTGAAAGGGCGGGGAAAGGGCGAGGACACGGCCGCTGCGCACGTCCAGGGGAAGCGGCCATGCCAGGCGCTCGGCTTCTCCCCAGGGCCCTGCAGTCCGTGTCCTGGCAGGTCCTCAAACACCTGCTGCGAGTGCTGGTCCGGGAACCTCACTGTGAAGCTGGAAAGATGCGTCTTTGCTGCCTGAAGATCGAGCCTTCTGAGCAGCCCTATCACAGTACAGTGACACCCAGCTGTATTTCAATATGTGACTCCATCTCTCTCTAAGCTACTTGTGACACAGGTTTGTAAAACAACTCATTCAATACAGTGTGCTGTCCCCTCAGCTGTGTCTGACTCTTTCAACCCCATGGACTGTAGCCCACCAGGCTCCTCTGTCCACAGGATTCTCTAGGCAAGAACACTGGAGTGGGTTGCCGTGCCCTCCTCCAGGGATCTTCCCGACCCAGGGATCAAATCCACATCTCTTGCGTCTTCTACATTTGCTGCTGCTGCTAAGTCACTTCAGTCGTGTCCAACTCTGGGACGGCAGCCCATCAGGCTCCCCCGTCCCTGGGATTCTCCAGGCAAGAACACTGGAGTGGGTTGCCATTTCCTTCTCCAATGCATGAAAGTGAAAAGTGAAAGTGAAGTCACTCAGTCATGTCCGACTCCTAGTGACCCCATGGACTGCAACCTACCAGGCTCCTCTGTCCATGGGATTTTCCAGGCAAGAGTACTGGAGTGGGGTGCCATTGCCCTCTCCAGCCTACATTTGCAGGTGGGTTCTTTACTATTAGTGCCCCCAGATACATCTGTAATGACTGTTTTTGACATTGATGACCAATGTCATCTTCAAATAAGTTTTCTGCTAATAAAAATCTGTGATGAGAGAGAGACCTGAAGGGGGAGAAAGGGACTTTGGAGCCCTTGTCAGCTCCCAACCCAGGCCTCATCCCTGGCCGTCCCAGCGGGTAAGCGCCTCTCACCCGCTCCTGTGGGTGTGGTCCCCTCCTCCTCTGCAGCCCCCACATCCTGGACACCCCCCCCCCCAACTCACACAGACCCTGCTCTTGAGTCTCAGGTACTGCCTGACCTGTGTTCCAGGTTTTTCATCTCAATGACTGGTGAAGACTATCAGACCCCCATCTGGATTGAGTGGAGGGTAACGCAGAGAGCCTTCAAAGGCTCCAGGTGGCCACAACCCCCAGGCACCTTCTAACATCCTCACCCCAAGCCTCCCAGCCCTGCAGCCCCTTGGTACCAACCACCACCCTCAGGTTTTGATGGCTTGATGCAGCAGCCCTCGTGAGGCCACCAAGACACTCACCTGAAGACCCCCTGCCCCCCATCCTGCTGTGTTACAAGCAGGGCACTCGCGCGTTCTCCGTAACTGGTGACAGGCGCCCTGCGCGGGGCAGCGGCCGGGCCCGGGCACAGGAGTCAGCGCCTGAGGTCTGTGCAGCTGGCACAGGCTCTGCTTCCCGCCCGTGCTGGGCCCTGCATACGCCTGGTGCTCCGTGCCTTCCAGGTCCTCCCCAGAGCCCTCTCACTTGCTCTCCAGCCAGACGAGAGCACGGCTCTCTCCTCGGCCCCGGCCTTTCCTCCCCTTGCCGAGCAGACGGGGTTTTGCCATTATCACGTGGCAGATACTGACGACAGAAGTACAGATTTCCTCTTGCACATGTACTTCTAAAGGCAAATTGTGCCCCTCTGTGGTGACAGGAAAGAGTGCAAACCAGGGAGCCTCACTGCCACGTGCCTGTGACGACTGGCTCGAGGTCTGATGGCAGCTGCAGGAGGGGACCCCACCGGGGATGGGCAGCTGCCTGGCTTCCCTGCAGAACCCTGCATTTTGCAATGATGATAGATTTTGTTAGCTTGTTAATTCCTTCAGACCAGGTACTGTGTTTATTATCTAATTTATTAATTCATTCATTTGCTCTTTATGCGTGTATAACACCCTCTCCAGCATGGTAGGCAGACACTTTTCTCTAGCACGAGAATAACCCCTTTATGGAATATGATCACCCAGTTCAACATTTCATTCTCACAAAGGCAATTACTGCATGAATCCCCCTCTTCAAACTTGCAACACTTTATGATGAGAAGAAATGCTTCTTCATTACAAGTGTTTTCCCCACAAAAAAGCTGGCAGTTACCATGACAGGCGAGTGACGTAGGTACTTGTGTAAGTGCATTGTTGTGCTAGGGTGGAAACAAACGTAAGAAAGAATAATACAGTAAATGAAAACCTGGAGTCAGAAGACCAAAGTTCAAACGCCGTTTCTCCAGGGACCAGTTAAGTTGCTAGCTTCTCTGGACGTCAGTTTCCTCGTCTAGGAAACAAGGATGAAGCAACCTCCTGCCTCTCATGGATGTCACAGAAATGAAATCAGAGAGGGGGTGAGCACATCTTGAGGACACCTTGGGGGCAGGCAGCTCACTGTAGGGAGGTGAAACCTGGGCAGAGAGCCGCTGAAGAGCACGGAGCCGCTCACCCACTCCGTACCACTGCTCAGGGCATTTCCAAATCCTGGTTTGCAGCTGAGCCTGGATAACTGCCGTCCTGCCCAGTGCTAGCGTGTGCAGGCCACAGTCAGGACCCCAAGCACACACAAGTGGCCTCTCGTTCTACAAGCATCGGCTTCCAACTGGCTGTCCAAACGACTGAGGGCAGCTCTCCCCATCTAGGACCATCCCAGAGCACAGAGGAAACCAAAGGCCTCCGGCTGTCGGGCCTGGGAGGACCAGGCAAATAACCTGGGATTACTCCCCCTGACCAGCACGGGGAGGACGCCCCTCCAGACATGAGAGGATCTTTCGTCTCTGGAAATGAAATTTCCCCTTCTCATGGTGGGTAGGGGTTCTTACCGAATCCTCCCAAACCTCAGCACTCTGAGCGCTCACACAACTTTGCCATATTTACACAACACTTGTGCTATTTAGTTACTTAATAATTTTCTTTGAATTAATTTTAAATGTAACCCTTAAAAAAAAAAACTCGTCCTTATCCTAAGTAAAATGAATAACATCATAGGCTTAATATATTTGTTGTATTTTTTCTATTACACATTCAGACAAATACATAATAACTATGTAATGAGTAAATTAAAACATGTCTGTCCGTCAGCTCAGTTCAATCGTTCAGTCATGTCCGACTCTTTGCGACCCCTTGGACTGCAGCACGCCAGGCCTCCCTGTCCATCACCAACTCCCCGAGTTTACTCAAACTCATGTCCATTGAGTCAGTGATGCCATCCAACCATCTCATCCTCTGTCGCCCCCTTCTCCTCCTGCGTTCAGTCTTTCCCAGCATCAGGATCTTTTCCAATGAGTCAGTTCTTCGCATCAGGTGGCCGAAGTATTGGAGTTTCAGCTTCAGCATCAGTCCTTCCAATGAATATTCAGGACTGATTTTCTTTAAGATTGACTGTCCCTACGCTACCTAAAAAGTCTCAGCGTTTCAGTCTGGGAAAACCGCTTGAAAGAACCCCGTTTGCCTTTGGGGAAGGGCGAGAGGGCGTGGCAGAGCCCAGACACCCCGCGCCGGAGCGCCTCTCTCCCCACCCCCACCCCGGCACAGTGCTGGACCGACTTCGCGGAGAAATTCGCTGAAGGAACGTCTCCATCTAGTGGCAGAGACCTCTCATTACAGCCGGAAGGCAGCTCTGGCTAAAAGGCGCCGGGGGTTTCCTTTGAGGGGGGACCGAGTTCTGGAGAGTGAGGACGGCTGCTTACCTCACTGAATATTCTAAAACCCTCTGAACTGTACACTTTAGAGGAGTGAGTTGCCTGGTAAAAATTGCATCTCAATTTTCAAAAACAGAACGATTACGGGAGGATTCAATATGAACAGAAAGAGAAAACACTGCCTGTGCCTTCTCCTGGTGAAATTATATCATCTGAAGCGTGGCAGTGAGGGCGTCTTTTTCTTCGCTCTGTCTTGGGGATGTGAAGTTTACATCCAGGGGCCAGAAGTCCTACCAAAAATAGATTCTTTCATTTGTTTGTTTCATTTGTTTGTTTGTAAACCACGGCTATAGCTCCTATTAAACACAATTTTCCCATGAGTCCTTTAGCTGATATTCTAAAAAGTTGTCTCTCTTTAAGGCCTTTTTACCCTAAAAAGTGCTTTCAAGCTGCAATTACACAGATCTGAAATGTGCAGCCTGTGCCTTCACATTCACTTCACAGTGGAGTTGGTGGGTGTGGTTAAATTATGATGTTTTATTCTAAGGGGAGGCTGAGAAACATCTGCTCCTTGATGGAAACCATGTGTTGTTGCAAGACACTACCTCAGGCAGTTTAATACGATGTATCCCTTACAATTACAAGTGCTAAACAGAACCCGTTACAGAATTCCCACTCATGTTCTCGTCACACACCAACTCAAGAATCTTCCCCTGTAACTCGTAGGGGATTGATCAGTGCAATTATTTTGTAAAGGTCTTTGTCAGTGGATTCAAAATAACCAGAAACAGTAATTATTATTATTTAGGATTCAAGTGTTGATTTTCCAGCTGAGATGCAGCCTTAGCCTCACGCGGCTACAGGTGTGGATAAAGCAGATAGCAAACCCTTCTGTGTGCAGCACATTTTCTGGGAGGGCCTCTCACCCTGCCGGGCATATGCTCCCACTGCAGTGTGTAGGAAGGTGGTCCCAAGACTTCCAGACAAGCCAGTGTGAGCTCAGTTCCGCACCGGCCACAGCTCACGTCCTCACGCCCTAAGCAGGTCTCCCTCACTGGGAGGCTTGAGAGAAGGTGCCTTCCCCAGCCCACCCCCTTCCCCTCCTCCCCCCCACCCAGAGGGCTTTGCTTGCCCTGCTGCTGTAGGAGTGAGGCAGCCCCTCCAACCTCAGGGCCTCAGCCAGAGCTGTCAGGACAGGGGGAGAAGCCGGAGCAGCGTCTGGCAACAGCTCTCACAGCCCCAACTCCACTTCCCCCAACCTCAGTCCTGCTTCCTCTCACGTCTCATACCCCGAGGCCCGTGTACACATGACGTCTGTAATGTACAGGATGAATTATTTAGCCCAAAATGTCATTAGTTCTCTAACTAACGAGAGAGATCTCATTAGTTAGAGTTCTCTAACTAAGTTGAGAGATCCAGAGCTAAACTGGCCAAGGAAAAAGAGAGGAGACAGTGAGCAAAACTGACAATGGAAGAGGAGCTTTCACAAGAAACCATGCCAGAAATAAAGAAATGTTACGATGAAATGGACAAATCCCTAGAAAGACACAAATGACCACAACTGACCCAAGAGGAAACAGACAACTGGAATGAACCCACAACAAGCAAAGAAATTCAATTGGTGATTTTAAGTCTTTCAACAAAGAAAAACTCAGTCCCATGTGGTTTCAATGATGAATCCCATCATATATTAATATTTAGAGAAAAGCCATGAAATTAAAAGATGCTTGCTCCTCAGAAGAAAAGCTATGACAAACCTAGACATAGGTTATTAAAAAGCAGAGACATCACTTTGCTGACAAAGGTCATTAGAGTCAAAGCTAAGGTCTTTTCAGTTAGTCATGTATGGATGTGAGAGTTGGACCATAAAGAAGACTGAGCACCGAAGAATTGATGCTTTCGAACTGGGATGCTGGAGAAGACTCTTGAGAACCCTTGGACTGCAAGAAGATCAAGCCAGTCCATCCTAAAGGAAATCAACCCTGAATATTCATTGGAAGGACTGATGCTGGAGCTAAAGCTCTAATATTTTGGCCACCTGATGACAAGAGCCGACTCATTGGAGAAGACCCTGATGCTGGGAAAGATTGAGGGCAGGAGGAGAAGGAAACAACAGAGGATGAGATGGTTGGATGGCATTACTGACTCAGTGGACCTGAACTTGAGGAAACTCTGGGAGAGAGTGAAGGACAGGGAAACCTCGTGTGCTGCAGTCCATGGAGTTGCAAAGAGTCGGACACTACTTAGTGACTGAACAACTGTTGGGGAAGTCATATTAGGAATTTATATTTGATTATGACTCTTTTGTGCTGTGTGCTCTTGCATGAGGGCTAGTGTCACTTTAAGGACCCCACAAGCCACTTGGCCAAACAAAATGGGTGCTGAGATAGCAACAGTATGGAGTAGCTTCCATTTTATAAGAATACAGTATATAATACTTACAACGTACAAAATATGTATTAATCGACCAGTCGTGTTATCAGTAAAGCTTCCAGTCAACCTTAGGCTTTCAGTAGTTAAGTTTGGGGAGTCAATAGTTATACACAGATTTTTGACTGCACAGAGGGGTCAGTGTCCTGTTCTTAAAAAGTCAAGTGTACTGTCATCAAATAACCTGAAATGAAATTAAGAAAATAATTCCAAAAAAAAAAAAGACTATAATTCAATGTACAATAGCATCAAAAAGAAATAAAGTACCTAGCATTGAATGTAAAAAAAAAAAAAGAAGTTCAAAATTTATTCACTGAAAACTGTAAAATATCACTGAGAGAACTTATAGAAAACTTAAGTGGAGAGATATCCCACGCTCACAGAATCAAAGATTCAATATTATTTATATGTCAGTTCCCTACAAATTATAGAGAAACAGTGCAGTCATTATCAAAATCCCATCATGTTTTTGTAGAAATTGACAAACTGATCCTAGTGAATATGTGGACATGAAAAGGACCTAGACTAGCCAAAATAATTTTGACAAAGAACAAAGTTGAAGAACTTACACTGTTGGATCTCAAACTCACTATAAAGCCACAGAAATCAAGATCAGCTGGTGTTAACATAAGGACAGACGTAAAGGTCAATGGAACAGAACTTGAAATTCTAGGATGTTCATGGTCTGTATCGTAAAATTTAACACAAAATAACATTTTAAAGAGTCATTGGAGAGAGATTTCTTCCTATTAAGGACTCTCTCAACCCCATAGTTTATTCTTATGTCTGTCTTGTGCTGGATTCAGAGCAGGGACCGGTGGGAGATGACTCCAACCCATTCCCTGCTGTGAATTACACGAACGTGATTGTCTTGGGACCTGCTTTTTAGAAACTCTCTCTCCAGCAGCTGTAACGGAAATTTGGTCATAAGATGAGAAGCAAATTAGGAGGTAATTTGTACATAAAAAATCATGTGGAATTCATGCAGGAACATTACTTCCTATCACACAACATCGTACTTTTTATTAGGAAAGTTTTCAGATATGCAAAAATACCAGCGTTCCTGATATTCCTCTGATCAGGACAGAACCTACCTTGTTCAATCACACTTCCCATTCAGTAGGCCTGATTGATTAGAAATAAATCCCAGGTATCCTATTATTTCATCTGTAAATATTTCATCACACATCTTTAAATGATAAAGGTTGTTCTTAAAACGATACTCAAATAAATCACCAGTAATCTCCTATAGGTGGAGAAGGAAATGGGAACCCACTCCAGTATTGTTGCTGGAGAATCCCATGGAAGAGGTGCCTGGTGGGCTATAGTCCATGGGATCGCAGAAGAGTTGGACACGACTTAGCGACTGAACAATAGTCTCCTACAGGAATTGAAACAGTAAAAGGAAGCAATCCTCTGTAAGCTGCACAGACTCTGCCTATAAAGTCTAGCTCTCTTTAAACAACCTTTTTATACCCATCTGATGATGTAAAATCAAATGAGTCTCATGTTCATTTTTCCAAAAATAATAAACTTTTCCGAGCAGCACAGTAAACAGCAGAGCGTGCCGTGGTCAGGAGCCTGCTGTCCCAGGGGGACACAGCAGTGCCTGCCGATGCACCCCCTTCTATGGGAGCACACCGGGCCCAGCTCGGACCTAGGAAAGTGGACCCTCAGTCCAGAACAAGGGCTGACTGCCTAGTTCTAAACCTGATAAAGAGAAACTTCTAGTGAAAACCGCTGGCTTAGAGATGTGAATCACATTCACTCTATCTTTTCTCAACATCTGACTTGAAATAATAATTTAAAAAATTAAACCCAAGCCTTGTGGGAAGGGATTCCAAGGTGGCTCAGTGGTAAAGAATCCACCTGCCAATGCAGGTGGTGTGGGTTTGATCCCTGGGGCCAGAAGATCCCCTGGAGTAGGAAATGGCAACCCACTCCATATTCTTGCCTGGAAAATTCCGTAGACAGGGCTGGCAGGCTACAGTCTATGGGGTCGCCAAGAGTCAGGCATGACTGAGCAGCTGAGCACACCTTCACATGTAACTGCCTCCAGGCCGCCTCTCCCCACCGTAACAGACAGCGTGCCGGGAAGATGCCAGGAGACCAGTGCTGCTGACCCGCCACTAGTCATCCCTTCATGTGAGTGGTGAGTGCTACACTACCGTGGCTTAACCCAGGGAACACTGACTCTCCGCTCCCACGGGCTTGGCTGCACAGACAGCATTTTACTGTGGTTGGTCCAGGAGATCCCAGGGGACACCACAACATCCCCCTTTACTGGGGAGTAAGACCATAGAGAGAGCAGGGAGACTCTCCTGATCACCCAGCCACCCTGAAGGGCCGGGACATGCTCCTGGTAAAGTCGCTGTTCCTTTCCCCCTCCCTCTCTTTTTCCCTCTGGTTTTCTCCCTTTTCTGTCTGTATTTCAAGGTACTGGTCTAAGAGGAGTCATGTGCTCACTGCCCCTTCTGTTTTGGTGAGTGGGGCAGAGGGAAAGCTGGAGATGGAGATAGTTGCTGTTAGTGGGAGAGCACTGTTGACATGTCTGGGGGCTCCCCCCAAAAGAGATTCCTGGGAGGGGAGGAGGGAGTGGGGGGAGAGAGTTGGGAGGAGGGGAGAGAGGGGGAGGGGAGGGAGTGGGGGGGGAGGGAGTGGGGAAGGGGAGGGGGAAGGGGGGAGTGGAGGGGGGATCACTTTTGTCCTGTGATCCAGTTAGAAACAGAGAAGAAAATCTAAGAGGTTTCCACTTTGGGTGGGACAGCAGTCTGGAGACTCTAGGGGCCCCATACTAAGAACACTTAGATTTCTGTCTAGGACATGAATTTCCATGACAGCACCAGGTTTGAAGGAAGCTAGGGACATCCTGAAAGTGAAGGTGAAAGTCGCTCAGTCATGTCTGACTCTTTGCAACCCATGGACTATACAGTCCACTGAATTCTCCAGGGCAGAATACTGGAGTGGGTAGCCTTTCCCTTCTCCAGGGGATCTTCCCAACCCAGGGATCAAACCCAGGTCTCTAGCATTGCAGGCAGATTCTTTACCAGGGACATCCTGAAGTCTCTCAAACCAAGGAAATCCTAATGACCTTGACCCAGGGAGGGAAGTCCAGTAAGAAAATACAAGAAGCAGAGTGGCCCTCAGGGAACTTGCCAATATCACAACTACTGATTATATATTATGCAAATATTTCAGATATCCATCATGTGGTTGGACCTGTTTCTTTTCATTGGAATGTAGCTCTTTCATAATAATTACCCAAAAAAGGAAGCTATGAAAAACAACGGTGAGAAACAAATCGGTTAATATGGTGGTAGTTCAGTCACTAAGTCGAGCCCATGGACTGTAGCCCTCAGGCTCCTCTGTCCGTGGAATTTCCCAGGCAAGATAACTGGGGTGGGTTGCCATTTCCTTCTCCAGAGGATCTTCTTGACCCAGGGATTGAACCTGCATCTCCTGCATTGCAGGCAGATTCTCTACCGACTGAACCATCAGTTGGTAAACATAGGTTAAAGAAAAACAGTCTATGAAACAATGACTAACTTGGGAGTTGTAAAAAAAAATGCAGAATTAAAATATTAGATAATTATAGTGTATAAGTCTGAAGAACAGAGGTATAGTGTTTTGAGATCTATATGGTGTTTGGAAGGAAAGTGGAATATTAACTTTACATTTAGTAAGTTAGGAATGCAGGTTTTTTGGGTTCCTGAACCCAGTTCCAGTTGTGTGTGTGTGTGCAGGCTTCCCTACATCAACAAGCAATTCTTGGATGCCAGCAGGATATCCAGGAATCCAACTCAGTCCTGATACTGTCTCCCTAGAGACAGAATCAGACTACAACTTAAAAGGCTCAGTCCCACAAGACAGCCCTCCACTTCAGACTCCAGTCGAAAGCCCGGGTTCTGTCCTCCTTACAGACTCATCCCGAGGACTCCTCCACCTCAGGATGTCAATCACAAGACCAGTTGTCACGTGCACTTCTGACCAGCTGGCTAGAATCAGAGGTTCCCACAGCCCCCTCCTCAGGTTGGATTAATTTGCTAGAACAGCTCACAGCACCTGGGAGCTTTCTTACTGGATTACCAGTTTGTTTTAGAAGGATGTGGCATCAGATGGAAGAGAGACACAGGGTGAGGCATGGCAGGGGAGCAGGGGGTGTGAAGTTTGCATGCGCCCTGCAGGTATTAATATAAAACTTGGAAAGGAAGTAATTAAACAATAATTTGTAAATAATATGAAAACTCCAAAGAATCTACTGATATACTACTTAAAATAATTTATTAAAGTAAATGGATCATTGTACAAAAATCTGCATTTTTACATACCACCACCAGTCAATTAGAAAGTATCAATTTTTAAAAGTATCATGCATTGACAAAAGTATCAACAATGAAAAAAATGGACAAAAGTGTCAACAACAAAAAATAAAGTAACTAGGAATAAATGTAACCAATATACAAATCCTACATGCAGGAAATCATAAACTCTTATTGGAAGATTTTGAAGAGGGCCTAAATAACTAGAGTAAACTCTGGGAGTTGGTGATAGACAGGGAGGCCTGGCCTGCTGCGATTCATGGGGTCACAAACAGTCGGACATGATTGAGCGACTGAACTGAACTGAACTAACTAGAGTGATATACTCTTTATAGATGGGGAGATTCAAATCACAAAGACGTCTCTTCTTCCCAACCAGAATTATAGATTCCATGTAGTTCTGAGCAAAACTCTTAACAGGTATAATCAATAAATTTGAAACATTAATTTAAAAATTTATGAAGCAATGGCCAAGAATAGCCACAAAACTTCTTTCTAAATAAATAAACTAGGGGCAATTGCCCTCACAAATACTATGCCTTACTATCACTCCATAGCAATGAAGACAAGGCAAGAACCCAAAATAGAAAGTCCCAAACAAGCCCATGTATTTATAGAGGCTCACTGAGTGTCAGAGGTGGCACTGCGCTCAGTGGGAACAAGAGAAGCAGTTCAGCAGCAGTAGGGCTGGTAGTAACAGCCAGTCGAGCTTGGACAACTGGTAACCCATGTGGGAAAGAAGCCATATCCCTGCCCTACACCATATACAGAACATCCATTTCTTATTAAAGACTGAGCTGTGAAAGGCAAACTCTTATAAAATTAAGGAGTAAAAAAGGAAGCTATCTTTATACTCTCAGGTTAGGGGATACATTCTTAAAATTAAAGACTTCTGTTCTCAAATGACCATGAAAAATACAAGTCAAAAACTGGTGGATGATATAGGTAACATAAACAATAAAAGATCTGTTTCAGGAACCACAAGGAACTACCACTGCTCAACAAGAAAAAGACAAACAACCCAACAGAAAAATGAGTGACAAACTTGAATAGACATTTTGCAGAAAACACAAAAGGCACATTTATTTTAAAAAATAGGAAGACACTAAGTCAAAATGGCTAGCAGATGAATACAAATTAAAATCACAACTTCATTTTAACAATTTTCATTTAGATTGGCAAAGATTAAGTAGGATAATAGCAAGTCATTGAAAATGTGGTGAGAATATAAGCTGAGACAACAATTTTGACATATCTTATAAATCTGAACACTTGCATATCCTGATCAGCAATTCCACATTATTATACATATCCTCAGATTTCAACTCATTATACTAAGAAACATGCAGAAATATGTTCATTGTAGCAATTTCCATATTACCAAAAAGGGAAAACGATCTAAACGTCCTTCTATAAAATAATGTATAAATAAATCCTGTAATATTCCCCCAATGAGCTACTATATAGAAGTCACAATAAGCTGTACCCATATAAAATAATACAAATAAAATTTGGATACATAGTGATGAATGAAAAAACCATCCACAGATTTAAAAACATATGATGCATTTTTATAAACATCAAAAACAAGCATGACTAAACAGTATCTTTGTGCATGCTGCTGCTGCTGCTAAGTCACTTCAGTCGTGTCTGACTCTGTGTGACCCCATAGACGGCAGCCCACCAGGCTCCCCGTCCCTGGGATTCTCAAGGCAAGAACACTGGAGTGGGTTGCCATTTCCTTCTCCAGTGCATGAAAGTGAAAAGTGAAAGTGAAGTCGCTCAGTCGTGTCCAACTCTTAGCGAGCCCATGGACCGCAGCCCACCAGGCTCCTCTGTCCATGGGCTTTTCCAGGCAAGAGTACTGGAGTGGGGTGCCATTGCCTTCTCTGATCTTTGTGCATACATTTACACAAATGCAGCAAAACATCATACAACAAGAAAAAGACAAACATGAATTTGAGGATGGCCGATACCTCCGGTGGGGAATCAAGGGGATGAGATGGGATTGTAAGGAACACGTAGGTAGCTGTAACAATACTGGTCATGTTCAACATTTTCAGACCACGGATAGGTTCATTTTAGGATTGCATCATCTTTGGTATGTACATAATTTACAGTTATTAAATAAGGGGAGGGGAAGAACAAAGGGGGAGAGAAATCCAGCTAAAGACCGTGACAGGTCTACCTTGGAGATATGAGGGGTTTGGCTCCAGACCACTGCAGTAAAAGTGAATACTGCTAAGTCTCACAAAGTTTTGGCTTCCCAATGCATATAAACATATTTCTACATTATACTGTAGTCCATTACGGGTGCAATAGCATTGTGTCTATTTTTTTTAAAAAGTGTACATACCTTAACTTAAAAATGCTTTATTGTTAAAAAATGCTAACCATCATCTGAGCCTTCAGAGAGTCGTAATCTTTTTGCTGGTGGAGGGTCTTGCCTGGATGTTGATGGCTGCTGACTGATGAGGGTGGTGGTTGCTGAAGGTTGGTGTGGCAATTTCTTAAAATAAGACAATAGGGATGTTTGCCACATCAATTGACTCTTCCGTTCATGAACAATTTCTCTGTAGCATGCAATGCTGTTTGATAGCATTTTACCCACAGTAGAACTTCTTTCAAAATTGGAGTCAATCATCTCAAATCCTGCTGCTGCTTTATCAACTAAGTTTATGTAATATTCTAAGTCTTTTGTGGTCATTTCAACAATCTTCACAGCTTCCTCACCAGTAGATTCTGCCTCAGGAAACCACTTTCTTTGCTCATCCATAAGAAGCAACTCCTCATCTGTTAAAGTTTTATCATGTGATTGCAGCAACTCAATCACATCTTCAGGCTCCACTTCTAATTCTAGTTCTCTTGCTATTTCCACCACATCTGCAGCTACTTCCTCCACTGAAATCTTGAACCCCTCACAGTCATCTATGAGGGCTGGAATCAATTTCTTCCAAACTCCTGTTAATGTTGATATCTGAACCTCTTCCCATGAGTCACGAATGTTCTTAATGGCATCTAGAATGGTGAATCCTTTCCAGAAGATTTTTAGTTTACTGTGCCCAGATCTATCTGAGGAATCACTATCTATGGCAGCTAGAGCCTTTCGAAATGTATTTCTTAAATAATACAACTTGAAAGTTGAAATTACTCCTTGATTCATGGGCTGCAGAATGGACACTGTGTTAGAAGGTAGGAAAACAACATTAATCTCATTGTACATCTCCATTAGAGCTCTTGGGTGACCAGGTGAATTGTCAATAAGCAGCAATATTTTGAAAGGAATCTTTTTTTCTAAGCAGTAGTTCTCAACAGTGGGCTTAAAATACTCAGTAAACCATGTCGTAAAAAGATGTGCTGTCATCCAGGCTTTGTGGTTCCATTTATACAGCACAGGCAGAGTAGATTTTGCATAGTTCTTAAGGGCTCTAGGATTTTCGGAATGGTAAATGAGCATTGGCTTCAACTTTAAGTCACCAGATGCATTAGCCCCTAACAGTAGAGTCAGCCTGTCCTTTGAAGCTTTGAAGCCAAGCACTGACTTCTCCTCTCTAGCTATGAAAGTCCTAGATGGCATCTTCTTCCAATATAAGGCTGTTTCATCAACATTGAAAATCTGTTGTGTAGTGTAGCCACCTTCCTTAATCATCTTAGCTAGATCTGGGTAACTTGTAGCTTCTCCATCAGCACTCACTGCTTCACCTTGCACTTTCACATTATGGAGACGGCTTCTTTCCTTAAACCTCATAAACCAACCTCTACTAGCTTCAAACTTTTCTTCTGCAGCTTCCACACCTCTCTCAGCCTTCATAGAGTTGAAGAGAGTCAGGGCCTTGCTCCGGATCAGGCTTTGGCTTAAGGGCATGTTGTGGCTGGTCTGATCTTCTATCCAGACCACCAAAACTTTCTCCATATCAGCAATAAGGCTATTTCGCTTCCTTATCATTCGTGTGTTCACTGGAGTAGCACTTTTAATCTCCTGTAAGAACTTCTCCTTTGCGTTCACAACTTGGCTAACTGTTTGGCGCAAGAGGCCTAGCTTTCGGCCTATCTCAGCTTTCGACATGCCTTCTTCACTCAGCTTAATCATTTCTAGCTTTTGATTTAAAGTGAGAGATGTGCGACTCTTCCTTTCACCTGAACACTTAGAGGCCATTGTAAAGTTATTAATTGGCCTAATATCAATACTGTTGTGGCTTAGGGAACAGGGAGGCCAGAGGAACAGAGACAGGGTACACAGGTTGGTAGAGCAATCAGAACACACACAGCCGTTTATCAGTTAATTTCCCTGTCTTACCTGGGCGCAGCTGTCAGCACCCCAAAACAATTACAGTTGCAACATCAAAGGCCATGAATCACAGATCATTGTAATAAATAGAACAAATATGTTTGAAATACTGTGAGAATTACCAAAATGTGACATTCAGACACAAAGTGAGCAAATGCTGTTGCAAAAATTGGTGCTGATAGACTTGCTCCATGCAGGCTTGCCACAAACCTCCAAGTGGTAAAACAAACAAAAAACATGATCTGGGAAGCATAATAAAATGCAACAACAGTATGCGGATACTGAGTTGTCCGCCTTCCTTAAATTGTGTCAGTTTTTGCTTCATGCACCTGCGGTGGGGGTGGGGGGGCTCTTGCTGTTGGGACAGGTGCTTCTGTCCAAAATCTCGGCAGAGAAAAAGCAGCTCTTCAGAAATCGTATCAAGAAAGACCTTTTGAAGGCCTCCGCAGACGACTGCTCCCGGACTGAATCAGCTCGTCTCCGCGGCGGCTCCCGCTGTCTCCGGGTAGTGCACCAGGTCTCCCAAGGCGGGGTAAAGGCGAGGCGGACAGTGCAGTTAAGTTTCAGCCGGAAGAGACCCCAGAACACGCACTCCGGGGCGAGGAGGAGACCTGGCGACCAAGCCCCAACCCGGCGCCGCACGGGGCACGCTGGGCCAGCGGTCCACGACGCCCGCTCCGCGCGCCGGGGTTCACAACGCAGCCCGGGATTCCCGGGGCAGCTGCACGCCAGGCCTCGGACCACCGGACTCCAAGGGTAATGGGAGAGGTCGTGGGACGACAGCCGCTGCGGCGTGCCGATACCCGCGGCGCCAAACGGGGCGAGTGCCGAGTGCCGGATCTCCGGCCCCGCCGTCCTGAGACGCCAGCCAGCCCTCAGCGCGGAAAGGGCGGCGAGGAGCGCTGCATACTGGTACTTGTAGTTCTCCTGGCACCGTCCCCGAGCCTGCGATGGGGTCTGCGGGGCAGACACCCTGTTGCATGCCGGGACTCCCGGCGCCAGATGGTTACTCGTGATCCCTAGGGGCGCGCTGCATGCTGGTACTTGTAGTTCTCCTGGCACCGGCCCCGAACCGGCGATGGGAGCTGCGGGACAGACACCCCTGTTGCATGCCGGGACTCCCGGCGCCAGACGGGGACTCGTGATCCCGCGGGGCGCGCTGGACGCCGGGACTCGTAGTCCCAGGACGTCCAGCCGCAGCGCCTAACACGGTTTGCGGCCCGGGGGCCCCGCTTTGCCTGCCGTCGCCAGTCCCGGATGCTGGTGCTCACGGTGTCAACGCGGCGAAGGTGCCTCGTTCCCAGCAGGGCCAGCCCCGCCCGCGCCCTCCAGGCAGCGGCCGGTTCCGGGGACCCGGAGGCCTCTCAGGCCCCGTGTGGCGTGCGTCTGCCACGGCCCCCGGCGCACGCGCGCGCGGCGACACGTGACTCCGCACGCTGTCCCGGAAGTCGGCGCGGGACGGGCGGCGGGTGGAAGCCGGTGCGGGGCTGAGGATCGCAGCGTTACCGCCGTTGTCCCCTCCTGGGCCGGGGTCTCCCGCCCGCGGCGAGGGGCGCCGGGCCCTGAGCGTCTGCCGGCGCCCTTCCGCAGCGTCTCCGCCCGGCTGCGATGGAGGCGCCGCCCGGCGGCCGCCTTCCCGCCGAGGGCTCCCAGCCGCCGGCCGTAGCCGAGGTGCGCTGCCCCGGCCCCGGGCCGCTGCGCCTGCTCGAGTGGAGGGTGGCGGCTGGCGCTGCCGTGCGCATCGGCTCTGTGCTGGCTGTGTGCGAGGCCGCCGCCTCCACGCAGCCCTCCGGGCCCGCCCCTGTCCGCACCGGCTCCGGAGGTTGCGTGCGCGCGGAGCGCAGGCTGAGGTCGGAGCGCGCGGGCGTGGTGCGAGAGCTGTGCGCGCAGCCGGGCCAGGTGGTGGCCCCCGGGTGAGTGGTAACGGGGGAGGAAGCCAGGTCTGGAGGGAGCTCTGGGCCTGGGCCGGGAGGGGGACCTGCGCTGAGCACTGGGTGGGACAGGGTCTCCCGGGCTGCAGCTGAAGGAGCTACGCTCGGGGAGAACTTTGGAAGGTAGGTCGCACAGTTGCGCCTCTGCCTGTTTTTCTAAGGCTGGATGACAGTTCCTGCTAGTTATCTACTGACTGGAGGCAGCAAACTTAAAAAAACAAACAAACAAAGCCCTGTGTCACCGAAATTGCACTCTTTGAAAGACAGTTGCGTTCTTTTCTGTCTGTGACAGGTGTCTCCACCCAAGACTTCACGTTTATAAGTCAGGAAAACTAGGGGTCATAGCGCATACAGGAAGAAGCAGGCGTGCTCCTTGCTTGTTGTCGCAGCGTTAATTGTTGGGAGGCGTGCACTTGTTAAGGTCCTAGTAAACCTTGTGAAGCGCGGCTGTAAAACCTGGCAGTTCTGCTTCATAGCTCAGGAAGGGGGTGTGGCTCTGGCACAGGTAGGTCAGGGCAGGCAGTAGTGTCTCCTCCTACCATGGCTCTTGCTGTCCTACCCCTGTTTTAACCTTGTGAAGGGATTTTTTTTTTTTTTTTCCTTTTTGAAGTGTATGAACCTCTTTATAAGTTGACCAGTGTTGTGCGCAAAGTTGTGTACACATGACTGGTGTGGTTGTTTCCATTGCAGGGACGGAAACCTGGGGCAGGTGAGCATCCCTGCCTCCTGTTCAGTGGCTGGGGTGCAGTGTCCCTCTGTGGGGCCCAGTGCCCTGGGCACTCAGTTCCCTTTCTCCCCACCCTGGCCCTCCCCTGGAGAGGTGGGCACCGGCCCCTGCTGCTCTCCCGGTGGCACAGGTTCATTCTCTGACTGTTGAACATTTTCCACCTGGTTCCACATGGCTAGAGCCTGCCTGCCTCGCAGTCCGGGGCACCTCATCCCGCGTCCAGTTCTCTTCTCTCATCTTTGGAGACGGAGCCAGGTCTTCAGCCATCTGTACCTGCCGCAGAGTGCAGGGGAGGTGGCTGGGCTGCACTCTCATCTGCCACCGCCAGAGCCATCCGCCTGGCCTTACGAGGGAGAGGCTCGCTGTGTGTGACACCCCGGTGTGCTTTCAGCATTGCTTTGAAGTCAGGTCTTCCTTGACCATTGCTTGGGCCCTGAGGAGCCTGTAAACCCGCCACCTGGACGATGGACATGCTGCTTGATGTTGCCGTTTCACTGGGTAGAAAACCCCTGAGGGAAAGACCTCTGCTCCATGCTGTTCTGTTACTCTGACTGCATGGAAACGACCCCGAGGCCCAGGCAGGCCGGTCACTGGTCACAGCAGCTAGTGAGCCTCACGTGCAGCCGCCCTGCAGAGCAGAGGAGCCCAGTCAGGTAATGCTGCCAGTCAGCCCAGTAGCTGGCCTAGTGACGAGTTCCCAGCTGTGCGTAATTTTCTTTTCTGTGTGTTTTTGGCGTTTCAGGTCTTGGGGTATCTTACTGCAGTGGTTCGTCCCGGGGCCTTTTGAGACTCTGAGCAGTGGTAGCATTTCTCCTGGAACGCAGGTGTGAAAGGGTGTGTAAAGCACCAGCCCGGAGCCAGGCTCTGTGGCCGGAGTTGTCCTTGTGTCCATCATCACTGTCACCAGCTGGCCTCGTCCTGACCACACCAGAGGTTGTTCTCCGGCAGTGAACAGTTCCAGGAATACAGAGACCTTGTCTCTGGATGTAGTGGCAATGGCAGACGCTCTTTTGACCTGTGATGGGATTGCGTGTTTCTGTAGCGCTCACACTGTCGGGGAGAGCGGGGATTGTTCTGACCTTTTAGAAAGAGGAGGGAATGGGGTCCCAGCAGGTTCTGACATACCAATCTGGTCCCTGCTGGGCTTCCCCGGGTTTCCTCCACACTGCTGTCTGCTTAGGCTGCATTTCACCCGGAGCATCCCCGTGCGGGAAGTAGATGGAATAAGGGTCTGTTTCTGTTCTTGTAATGCGTATGTGGATTGAAATTATTTTGATTTGGAAATATTCTGACAAGGCACTGTTAGCAGAAAGTATTTCTGTTAATTATTTGTCCTTTCTTTTTACTTGTCTGCTTTTTTTTTCAATTCATGTGGATACATTGAAGTCTCCAAAGGAAAGGAAAATATACACATAAAATAATAAGGAAACAAGCCTGGTGATGGATAAGGACCGGCACAGGAGGAGGCTGTGTAGGTGCGTGCTTGCGTCTTTTCTTGACATCCAACTAGCATTATCTGTGCCCGGTAGCCTGTCTGTCTGAATCTGCTGTTTGTATTAGGATTGTACAGTGGTGATGTTTTTAATTCCTTCGTTTCTTCTTCCTTTCTTGGTTGGCTTTCTACTGTAAGAAAAACTAACTTATTGGCGTGGACTCATGGGTGCTTATTCAGTGGATTATAGTCCATTCCAGTTACTTTCTCAACACTCAGATTATCCTGGACTGGGGCAGCAGGCACCCTTCCAGGTCCTGTTTCCTGACACAGCCCTGGAATCAGCCTTTCTCAAGTCCTGCTTCCTTTCAGTGGAACCGTGGTCTGGACGTCTCGCCACCCAGTGCTCTTCAGTAGTCAGATGTTTACTGCTCTGAAGAGGTCCCTTCACCCCTCACCCATCTGACCTGCCCAGATCCAACAGCTGGCAGCACCCTGGGACCTGCTCCCTGACGCTGCGCTCCTTCCGACACAGCTGGTGCCCTCTGAGCTCCCTGTTAGAGCAGACAGACGCTCCTGAGCACAGAAACCTCCGGAGAGCTTGGTCCTTGTGTGCTGAGGGGAGTACCTTGTGTGGGGATTGCACGGATGATTGTCCTGTGGCCTCTCCTCAGGTACCGGCCAGGGAGGTTGGCCTGTGTTGGTGATTGGCTTGCCATTCTGAGGCTCGTCTCCTTGGTTGAAGTGTTTCTGGAGTTCACAGCACGTCAGTCCCTTGACTGTGCAGTGTATTGAGGGTAGAACGACCCTGCCCGTGGCAAGGTCTGCAGAGCTGAAGAGGGAGGACATCTCGTGCTAAAAGGACGTGGCTCTTGCTCCTCTCTGACCCCCTTTCCCTCTCTGGGGACTGCATCTCTTTTGGGGGATATTTTTTAAGCCTAAGCAGAGATGCAGAAGTCAGCTGGACAGATAGTGTCTTACCCAGCTCTGACCCTGGAGGGCAGATCTGAGTGGTCCTGTAATTTACAGCAAATGCAGTCGGCCCTGCCTGTCCACGAGTTCCCCACCTGTGTGTTCAGCTGACTTTGGGTCAGAACATCTGAGCAGTGAGGGTAGGGATTCAGAAAGTTCCAAAAAGCAAAGCTTGAATTTGCCACATACCAGCAGCTGTGATAGTGCTGACCTTGTGGTGGGTGTCACCAGTGACTGGGGAGATGGTCCATGTACACAGGAGAGTGTGTGTACACAGGAGGGTGTGTGGAAGTTGTGTGCACACACCGGGCTGTTTTCTGTAAGGGACTAGGGCATTCTCCGACTCTGGTACCTATGGGTCCTGGGAGCAGCCTCCCGCAGATACACACCAGTGACTGTCAGGTTGGCTTCCCTCTAATGTGGGCTGGGCGTTCCTGCAACCTACCCGGCAAGTGTCAGCCCAAGCTGTGCCTGCCGAGAGGAGCGGCGTGTGGGGGCCCCCAGCCCGTGAGCCCACCAGCCGCTGCGTCCCTGTGGCCTCAGGGGCAGCAGGTCTGTGGGGCCTGTGACCACAGCGTGAGCAGCGTTGGCAACATGGTGGACGAGCAGTCACTGTTTCTCCCCCGCCTGCCACCTGCGGGTGTCCCAGGAGGCAGGCAGCAGGCTGTGCCCAGGTGCCACAGGGCCCACAGCGCCCCGACCCGTGAGCAGATGCTGGAGGGCACCCTCGACCTTGAGTGGAGCACCTCCGTCCACTTGCCGGCTCCACTGTGCGGTCTCAGACAAGTCCTGGACCTGTTCCCCCCTCGTGCGCAGGAGGGTCCTTGGCAGGAAGGGATCTGGGAAGGTGGGTGGGGGCCGCGGTAGCAGTGGCCTCACCCCAGAACCGAGGGTGAAGCGGGCAGGACCCCAAGCCGGCGCTGCTGACGGGCAGGGTCACCTGGAGGAGCTGCGTGTGCTCAGGGCAGGGGCTCATCCACTCCCCCAGCCTGTCTGGGGTCAGGGTGAGAGGGCAGTTTCAGGGAGGGGTTGAGATGGCGCCTACGGTGGGCCCTCAGGGAAGGGGCCATGCTGCCCGCCAGGCACAGGCCTTGGGGTGGCCCGGCGGGGGGCTCATGAACAGCAGGGATGGGGCGGGGAGAGGCAGGAGAGGCCCCAGAGACACCCCGAGGGCCCCGCACGCCGGGCACCCGGGCCCTCACCCGCCGGGTCGGGAGGTAGGACCACGCTGACCTGCGCGGCACGCTGACCCACAGCCGTCAGGTTGGGGAGCTGGAAGCCCCCTTCAGAGACTGCTGCCAGGCCACAAGGGCTTGAGGTGAATGTACAAAGAAAACGGCAATTTCTGTGTTTATGAAAACTAGGGATATTAGTCCTATCAGAAAAATTTAGATTAATCACAGCCTTTCTCTAGACCGGGAATGACTATGGGAGACAAGAATCATTTATTGTTTGTATTTTAACGAGTTGTTCCTTTTGTCATATTAACATTTCAGTTTTTCTAAGCTGTTTATCAGAAACCATAGGTGAATCCCATGTAAGCTTCTCATGCATTTTGAGACAGTTTTCTGTTATCTGACTGGACATCCTGAGTCCTTTCTGTTGTTCCTTAGGTAGTTTTGCTGTGTTTCATGTGAAGGACCCACGGAGGGGAAAGCCCTTCAGTTTATCACCAGAGACACGGCCTGGGGGCGGCGTGACCCCCTTAGTCCTGGGGCACCGATGAGCCCAGGGGTTGCGGCTCTTGCTGACGTGTGCTTGTTCTCCCCCGTTTCCAGGGCGGTCCTGGTACGCTTAGAAGGATGTAGTCACCCCGTCGTCATGAAGGGCCTGTGCGCCGAGTGTGGCCAGGACCTGACCCAGTAAGTGCTGGCGGCTCGGGAGTGGTGGGGCCTGTTGGGGTGAGGGCCGAGGGCTGGGGTGCAGGCCACGGCGCCACTGTCCTCCACATGCCACAGGCCGGGCTGCCTCCTGGGGAGGCGCGTGCCCGGTGTGGTGCGTGCAGCTGTGATGAGCCCTCCTCCTCGTCCCTGCGGGCCGGCCGGCCTGGGCCTGGCCTGGACTCCCCGCCCGGCGTGTCCCAGCCTGGGTGGGTTTGCCCCCATGGTCGAGGGTTCCCTGGCGCATGTGGAGCAGTGTGGACCCATCTGTTTCTCACGCTAGGGGCCTCTGGGACCACCTTTATTTTCAAGGGGAACTTTGTGAGTGTGACTTAGTTTCTTCGTCAGTGTTCCTGTGTTTCCAGATGGGGAAGACACTTCAGCACTAGGCCCGTGGTGCACATCCACTAGAATTAAACCAAGCTGAAGTCCCCGTGTGAGTTAGCGAGCTAGAGCCCTGGCCCCAGAGCCCCTCTCTCCACAGGCTGCAGAGCAAGAACGGGCGGCAGCAGGTGCCACTGTCCACGGCCACCGTGTCCATGGTGCACAGCGTCCCCGAGCTCATGGTGAGCTCCGAGGTGGGTGTCCTGGCAGGCCGGGGCTGGGAAGGCGGTCCTGGGGGCACTCCTCAGTCAGGGCGGGGGCGGGGGAGGAGATGGCAGGCCTGTTCTTGTCACTGTCGTGAGTGACCATAGTGCACGCATGGTCTGTGGAGCAAGCGGCCTGCCTTTGACGGGGGCTGCACCTCTCCTGTTGTCTCCCTGCCTTTGAGTTGGGAGGTCTCCGGGATGCTGCCGCCGGAGCCTGGGCTCAGAGGGGAAGACAGCCTTCGGCGGGGAGCCCCGGCCAGGCAGGGTCGTGAGCTGGGGGCACCGGAAGGCTCCTGCCTGGGAGCAGGGCTGTGCGGGAGGTGAGCGGTGTCGGCTGAGTGGTGCTGGCCACATGGGCGTGGGGGCCCAGTGCATGCTTTCACGAGCAGACGTGCATGTGCTGCGGGGAGGTCTGGGAACAGAAAGCTTGCTCATGTACATTGCAAGAGTCACGTGGCCATGCTGACCAGAGGCCTCCTGATGCTGAGTCAGGGCCCACACGGGCGCAAGCATCGCCAGGACCGGGCACCAGCACAGGCCCCGTGAGGACTGGCTTCTTATCTTGTTGAAGGAGCCTTGGAGCTCTGCATTTCTGTAAGCTGTCAGTAGAAACACTGTGCTTGTAAACGACATATGCCTACTTTGTGTTTCGTGGAAAAGACAAAATACCAGAGACGTGATTCTGCCTTCTCTGAATTACTGAAATCTAAGCATAAGTACGTAAGCGTGTTTAAGACAAAACAAGGAAGTCTGAGGTAGAAAAGAGAAGGAAGTATTTCCGCTGTTTCTTCTATAACAGAGTAGCTCTTGGCCTTTCTGCATAAACTCTTTGGGGAACACAAGGTGGGATTCCTGTTGCTCATCAGGACAGCTGCAGCCGCCCCGCGGCTCAATGGCATCTCAGTCCTCGTGCGCCCCGCCCTGAGCGACTCTGTATAGACTCAGCCTCTTGCCTGTCTGCCCCCGATCACTGGTCCACACGTAACTAGAAGTAGTCACAGTCAGAGTGGCTTGAGGACATTTGAGCAAATGGAACAGGCTGCAGGCACCAGGGCATCAACTCCGGGCCACTGGGCGCATGGGTGTGGTGGGCACCCCCGGCTTCCTGTTCTGTTTCCTGAAAAGACGGAGCGTCACCTTGCCTCCACACGGCCTTCCTCAGTCAGTTCTCTTTCCCTCCCCGGCTGTAGCAAGCTGAAAAGCTGGGGAGGGAAGACCAGCAGCGCCTGCACCGCAACAGGAAGCTGGTGCTCATGGTGGACTTGGACCAGACGCTGATCCACACCACGGAGCAGCACTGCCAGCAGATGTCCAACAAGGTGAGCGCGGGCGGGCGTGGCCAGCAGGGCGGCCGCGGGCGTCCTCAGAAGGCGCCTGGGTGTTGGGCTCAGGAAGTGAGCAGGCTCTGCCCTGAGCTCGTGGCCACGGTGGGGGACAGTGGAGAGCTGGCGGGGGCTGGAGTGGACCCTCTCCCACAGAGCAGCGCCGGTGTTCGATGGCTCTGCCCTGAGCTCGTGGCCACGGTGGGGGACAGTGGAGAGCTGGCGGGGGCTGGAGTGGACCCTCTCCCGCAGAGCAGTGCCAGTGTTCGATGGCTCTGCCCTGAGCTCGTGGCCACGGTGGGGGACAGTGGAGAGCTGGCGGGGGCTGGAGTGGACCCTCTGCCACAGAGCAGCACCGGTGTTCGATGGCTCTGCCCTGAGCTCGTGGCCACGACGGGGGGACAGTGGAGAGCTGGTGGGGGCTGGAGTGGACCCTCTCCCACAGAGCAGCGCTGGTGTTCGATGGCTAGTGTTTCTGCATTGTGAGATCTTCTGGCCCCTGCCAGGTCTCCATGTTGGCTGTGCTGTCACCTGCGGATGTGTCTCAGGGTTTCCTGCATCATGACCACCGCATTCACGGGCGGCAGAGCTGGGTGGGCAGGGATGGGGTGCTGCGGTGGTGACTGCAGCCACTTGGGGCTTGTCCGCCGCGGAGCAGGACATTTCCATTCATTTCATAAGAGTTTGAACGGTTGCATCACACCCAGTGAGAGCACGTGTGGTAGTAAGGTGTCCCTGGGGCCACGTGGACCATGCCCACTGCTGGCAGCTTCCCTGTGCCCCGCTGATCCCCCACCACTGCCGCTCCCAGACCTGCAGGACACCTGGCGGGCAGCACCTAGAGAGGTGGGTTGAACCCTTAACCTTGGAGACCCTCACTTGGGATTTGAGGATTTTTCTGTTGCAGCGTCCAGACGATTTACCGCTTAGCGTGGGGCTGGGGCGGCGGGGGCAGTTGTACCATCTCGACTCCCAAGTGTTTTACCAGAGTAGCCCCATCGTGAACAGTGTGACAGTTATAGCCAATCAAAACTTAACAATGCCTCAGTCATTTCCTTTTTGAGTTTATTATTACTGGGAAAATGAATGATAAACAGAATTAAAAGGATCAGAGTTTAACTTTCTAAGGAGAGTAGACTCTCGTGCATGTTGGTCACGTGTGAGCAGGTTGGAGTTACTGATCTCATCTGTCTCCTAAAGGTGGACCTGGTTTTTGTGCTGTAAGTCAGTGGAGTTGCATCTTACAGCCGTAAGGGAGTTAGGCTGAGTTGTGTGGGGCTCTTCACTTACCTTCATCTCTGGCTCCGGGAGGCGCTGTGGATAGACCCTGGAGTCTGCGGTGGTTGGCTGCCTTCCCCGTGTGAAGTCACCCACTCAGGGTGCTCGTGAAATGGTTAGGACATGCGTGTCCACCACTGTCCTGAGACACTTGGTGAGGCCCCCGGTGCCTGGTCCTCAGACAGCTGAGGCACCGTAGCTGTCCCAGGAAGCTATCGCAGGTCACCTGGCTGTTCTGGGCAGTCACTGTGATTGTCCGGAGTGCTCACCCGGGCGGTTACTGCAGGAAAGGGCTGAGCCCCCTTACAGAGCGTGAGAGAGGAAGGCGTTTGTGTGGCACGGCAGGCCGTGCTGCCCTGACTCCCCCTGTAGCCCCCGGCCGGGCAGCGGTCACCTGCCGCACATCAGTGCCGCCCTCTGACCGGACCTCCGCTCTGCAGGGCATCTTCCACTTCCAGCTGGGCCGGGGCGAGCCCATGCTGCACACGCGCCTGCGTCCCCACTGCAAGGAGTTCCTGGAGAAGGTGGCCCGGCTGTACGAGCTGCACGTGTTCACGTTTGGCAGCCGGCTGTACGCACATACCATCGCAGGTGAGCGGCCCACGGTATTCTGTCCTGCTCCGGACACTCACGGCCGGCGTGTGGGTGTGGCTCCTCTCCTTCTCAATGGTGGGCCCTGCAGATGGAGGGAAGGTCAGAGGCTCTGCCTGACTCTGCCTCTGCCCCGCAGTGGTGGTGGGGGCACGGGCATGGCCGGTCCTCCAGAACCTGCACTCCGCCCAGTCGGCAGTCACGCTCCAGTCCTGAGTGCAAGCCCCTGTCCCTCCATCAGCTGCACGCCACGGGCCCCTGGAGAGGATGGTCAGGATCACAGACACGTGGGGAAGGAGAAGCTCTCTGTAAGGGCTTTCTTATACAGGCAGAGGCCCTCAGGGCTGCCAGCCTGGTCACCGGGGACACGTCCGTCTCGGTTGACACAGACAGCAGTCGGCATGGGTGTCGAGTTTGACCTCGGGGTTCTGTCACAGGGCTGGGGGTCTGGTGGGTGCACAGTGAGCCCAGGAACAGCTGAGTGGTGCTGCATGCGGCTGGTTAGGTGCTTCCTCATCCATGTCCACGCGGTTCTGCTGTCGGGAGCGAGTTTCAAAGCGCTGCCCGGACGCCCTGCTCTCCCCTCTGCTGTATGAACTTGCTGGCCCAGGGACGCACAGAGGCCATGGGCCCCTCCCGGGAGCCGTGGTGCATGTGGGGTCCCCATGCTGCTCACCAGCAGGCCCTGGGCTCCTGGGGCCGCACTGAGCTGTGCTCACCCCACCTGCCGAGCCAGCAGGATCCGGGTGGGGGCACTCCGTCAGCATCTGGGCTGATCCCCTTCCCCTAAGCGGGGGCGGGCTCCATGTCTTCCCGTCTCTCATGCGATGGGACGGCAGCGCGTCTCAGACATGTGACCTTGTCCTGTTTTCTTTTCAAAGGCTTTTTAGACCCTGAGAAAAAGCTGTTTTCTCATCGAATATTATCAAGGGACGAATGTATTGACCCGTTTTCCAAAACAGGGAACCTTAGGTAGGTACCTGGCTGTGCGCTTCCCGTCGTAAAGTCTGCATCTGGAGCATCAGGCCCCTGGTTCTGTATCTCCTCTCCTGGTCCCCAGCGTCCACTCCGGCATGTGGACAGCCACTGTCTTCTAACCAGATCCCTCCCTTCTCTGCTTTCCCTGAATGTCCAGGCAGCGATGACTCCTGGGGGGCTCGGGCTGGAGCCCGGGATCGCACGTGTGGGAGTGAGCGTGGGGCAGGGGGCAGGGGTGTGTGGTGAGCGCCTGGGGTGGGACGCCTGGGGCACCCCGGCCACCTCTAGGGCCTCATTCCTTTAGGGCCTCGCATGTGCTGACCCTGACATCGGTGTCCTGCCTCCTTCCACCCCATGGGCCCCTCCCGTCCTGGCCTCTGACCGCTCACTGAAGGCCTGTTTTGCCAATTTTTTGCTCACCCTGTGTAAGGAATTTCCCCGTTTCTACCCAGAGAGAGGCAGCCTCCCCCCGATAAGGGGGTACATACCGCTATCTTGGTGTGGTCTTTTGGCCAGTGTTGGTCACTCTTAGCTGACGTTTCAAGATTCAGATTTAGGATATTCTGTTCACGTCTGTAGTACATAAGAGAGCCTGAGAGTACTCGTCCGGAAACAGTGCTCACGTTTACCAGTTGAGCATCCGAATGAGCAGATACAGGGACCAGGGAAGGTGCGATGCTTGTCAGGGGAGAAGCTGCCTGAGAACAGGGTGTCCAGGGACAGGGCTCCTGGCAGCTGCAGGCGGGGGTGCTTGGCAGGGCAGGTTTCTGGCCGCAAGCTGTTCCTGGTCTCGCTGGAGTTAGACGTGCTGAAAGCATCCCCAGTGTAGATCACTGTTGGTACCCTGTGCCTGTGGAAACAGACTCGCAGAAAATCATTTCGGACACGTAAACGTTTTTCCTGCCTTTAGTGGCAGCTAGAAAACCTGAGCAATGGCAGGCGCTTCTGCTGGGTTTGTTCCTCGGGCCTGGAAGACGGGCAGGAAGCACTTGTCCTCTGACTCTCGTGTCTTCACGCTTGCCTGTCTGAATGTCGGTGTTTGGGGCAGAAACCAGGTGACGAGGCCCCAGAGCGGGCCTGTGTCCCTCGGGCTTTCTGGATCCTTGGTGATGTGTCTGCCCCCCTGGCACCCCAGCGTCACTGTTCTGTCCTGATGTCACGTACGTGCCCAGGTGAGACACCAGTGGGGCTCTGCATCCCACCTGGAGCCGGTAGCTCTCACGGGGCGTGGGCCAATGATCTGCTGGGCCGGGACACGGCCGGGCCTGTTGGTCCACTCCAGCTTCCCCTGGGCAGAGGGCTTCCTGCTCCTGCCCTGAGGAGCGCCACAGTGGAGAAGTGTTAGCGATCTTAGTGTCACTTTCTCTGGAAATCTTGAGTCTTGTGTTTTAAACAAGCCCTTCCATGCGGCTCACGCCTGGTCCTGGGTAGTCTGCTGTCTGTTGGTTCCACGTGAGAGACGATGTAAATGTTTGGTGGGTGGTGACTTTCATAAGAGGTGATAGTGATGCATGTTTACTTTCAGAAACCTCTTTCCCTGTGGAGACTCCATGGTTTGCATCATCGACGACCGAGAAGATGTCTGGAAGTTCGCCCCCAACCTGATAACCGTGAAGAAGTACGTCTACTTCCAGGGCATTGGGGACATCCATGCCCCATCTGCGCCCCGGGAGCCCCCAGCGAGGAAGAGAGGTGGGTGGTCCCCGGCAATCGGGGAGTGTGCCAGCCTTGGTCCCGTCTCAGCTGTGGCTGCTGCTCGTTTGGGGCTCCATTTGGTTTTGTTCGGTTACTTGTGTTTCAGTGTCAGAGAGGTTGTGTGGGTTTGTTTGTTACACTGATAGTATTTACTTTCTGTGTAACAGTATTAGCCTGAGCGTTTTTTCCTGTTGAGTCAAGAGTGAAGAATGCTGCTTGACTTAATGCATCTGAACGCTCCCTTTCCTCCTAGTTGTCCCTGGAAAGAACAGCTCTGCCCAGGGGTGCGGTCTGGGGGCTTCTGCAGAGGCAGGGCCGCTGCGCCCTACCCAGACCTGCACAGAGCCCCTCGGGCCAGTTGAGCCCAGAGTCTGGAGAAAGTTTGAAGTTTCGGTTTAAGGTGTTTCTGATGATCTTTAGCTTTTAAATTATTTTCAGAATACAGTTGTTGCTGCAGGGCTGAAGCAGAACTTTGAGACCTGGCAGGGGGAGGGAGGCCCCAGGGTGCCCCGACAGCTGAGGCAGGGCCCGTCTGACCACAGCCTGGGAGCCAAGAGTGGTCCGCACGTCTTGGACCCTGTGGAGCCCCTAACACAGTGACCAACGAGGCGGCCAGCCTAGAGTGGTTGCCTGCCGGCCGCCTCCCGGTGTGTGCCGCCATCCAGAGGTGGCTGGAGCTGCAGGCGCGGGCAGGCAGCATGTCCACAGGAGGCTTCCTGTTGCTCGCTGAGTAACGGTGGCCTTGTCTCCTGTGTCCTCGCCTGGTCGATCCTCCTGAAGGTGCTGACGCTGCAGAGCAGCCTCTGTCCATCAGGGACTCCGAGGAAGGAAGGCCAGCGTCTGCAGTGGAGAGTAATGGCCTTGGGAGGCCCACCCGGGAGCTCAACGGGGGCCTGGGCCCTCGGGGGGTCTGGCCCTGCCAGGAGGAGGAAAGGGCTGCCCGGCCCACCACCCGCACCCCCTCGACTGACAGCCGTGGGCCTTCGGTGGGCGCCCAGCTGCGTGGAAAGACGCCGCCAGAGAAGAGGCCCATGCGGGGTCCAGCCGGCCCCGACCCAGACCCGGACGTGCCTAGCGACAGCGGGAGCAGCAGCGAGTCTGAGGGCCAGCCCTCGCCCACCCCCTCCGACGGGGAGAGCAGGGAGAGGAGGACCCGGAGGAAGCCCCAGGCTGCCCTCGACGCCGGGAAGGCCACGCAGCAGGGAGGCCCCCCAGGTCCAGCCGGGGAGCGACTCGCAGGCGCCAACCACTGCGGGGAGCCTGGCACTGGTGTGCCGGTGGATGCGCAGGAGGACGGGGAGCGGGACGGGCTGTGCGTGTTGGGTGGCGGATGCACCGACCGCAAGGAGGCCGAGACGGAGTCCCAGAACAGCGAGCAGTCGGGCATCACGGTGGGCGAGTCCCTGGACCAGAGCATGGAGGAGGAGGAGGAGGAGGACGCCGACGATGACGACCACCTGGTGCACCTGGAGGAGATCCTCGCCCGCGTGCACTCCGACTACTACGCCAAGTACGACCGCTTCCTCAGTGGCGAGAGCTCCGAGGCCCCTGACATCCGAAAGATCGTCCCCGAGCTGCGCAGCAAGGTGCTGGCGGATGTGGCCATCATCTTCAGCGGGCTGCACCCCACCAACTTCCCCGTGGAGCGCACGCGGGAGCACTACCACGCCCGGGCGCTGGGCGCGCGCATCCTCACCCAGCTCGTGCTCGACCCCGAGGACCCTGCCCGGCCCACCCACCTCATTGCCGCGCGGGCCGGTGAGTCACCCTTGGCCCTCCCGCCACCGAGTAGGGGGTCCAGGTGTCCCCGAGTCCTGAAGTCCCGGGCCGGAGGCTCTGGTTGGGGGCCGAGAGGCAGCATGGGCAGGTCAGGACCATCCCAGGACAGGCCCCGCCCTCCGTCTCCGCCCCGGCACCCCCCCTCGCGGCTCTGAGTGGATGAGTTTGCCCGCAGGCACGGAGAAGGTGCGCCAGGCCCAGGAGTGCGGGCAGCTGCACGTGGTCAACCCCGACTGGCTGTGGAGCTGCCTGGAGCGCTGGGACAGGGTGGAGGAGCAGCTGTTCCCGCTACGTGACGACCAGGGCAGGGCGCAGAGGTGAGCTCCGGGCCGCCGCTCTGCGGAGACGCCCGCCTGTCTCCCCTGTCCCCGCCGTGCGGGTTGTCACCCAGAGCCCTTCTCCCTGGCACCACCTGGAGAAGGGGCAGAATCACTGCTTCTAAGACACGAGACAGCGTTCCCCCGTGATTCCTGGTTTGCAGGTGTTTCGAGGCTGGGAATGCTTCTGTCGCGTCCCATGGTCTCTGCAGAGTCCAGCATGGAGGGAGGTAGTCTCTGGCGGAGGGCGGGTGCAGAGGCGCGAGGGCCATGGTGTAGGGGGACTGGGCTCGTGGGCGCCCCTCTCCGTCAGAGCGGGCACTGGGTTTAGAGGCAGGGCTGCAAACAGCCCAAGAGACAGCAGTGCTGAGAACGCTGTCCTGTGTCCCACGCCACGGCTGAGCCCCAGGCCTGACCAGGAACCACGTGCTCCCGTGCAGAGTCACGGTCCCGACAGGAGGGGTTGCTGGGGTCCTGTTGGTTCCAGCCCCTCTCACGGCCCTCTTTCTCGCCCATAGGGAGGACAGCCCCGCGTCCTTTCCCGACAGGCAGAACCTGCTCCCCACCACCCTATTCCACCCGACTCCTGTGCACCCCAGGGCCCCACCTGGTCCTGAAGTCCGGATCTACGACGCCAGCACGGGCAAGCTCATCCGCACAGCTGCCTCAGGCCCCGGGCCACCCGGCGCCCTGCCCCACGCGGGGCTCTCTTCCTTCAGGTACTTGCACCCACTTGTGGGGAGGTACCCCTGGGCCGCGGCCGGCCGCGAGGAGCAGGCTGCATGTGGGGCAGGCTGGGGCCAGGCCTTCTGCACTGTCTCCCGTCTGTCTCGGGTGCAGTGCTGGGCTGGAGGAGGCATGGTTCTGCCTAGACGGGTACGCGGCCTTCCTCTGCCCAGGGCCAGCAAGGGAGCAGGAGGCAGCCCTGGCCCTCCCGCTTTGCCCTGCCAACTACATCCCCAGGACACGGGGTGGGCCTGTCGGGAGCAGCTCCCACCCTGTGCAGACACACGGGCCCTGGAGACTGTAGGCTGTGTGTCTGTCCTGATGCTGGGCTCCAGGTGTGGACAGACAGACGCACTCAGTGGTTGAGGCCAGTTTCAGTTGGGTGTTGGTTGGCGGTTTTGTTATTTGAAACTAAGAGTGTGGTCACTGATAGAGCTTTGATTTTTTTGTTTCATGACGACGTGATATTTAATCATTTGAATAGATGCATTGTGACCCTGTGTGCTGCTTTTGTTCCCGTGGCGTTGCTTTCTAGCTGGGTTAAAGGTCATGGACATCTTTGATTCTGATAAATGGGGGAGTTAGTTGTTTCGCCAAAGGCTCGTTGAGCTCCGTGGTCCCACCCGGCAGGCTCTGGCCCCCTGCCTCCCGGCCCTGGCCTGTCTCAGACACACGGCTGCGCTCTGACGCACCTCCAGCCTCTGCAGCCCTGTGGACCCGCCTCCACTTCGCTGGCTGTCGTCTTGCATCCTGAGTTAATGCTTCTTCCTGGCTGGCTTCTGGGAGCTCTGCCCCGGTCCTCCAGGGTGGCAGTCACTGTCAGAAGGCTGCGTCACTGCCTGGGTGCAGGACGTGCTGGTCCCGTGCTGGCAGCCGAGCAGTGCTGGCCCCTCGCCCACGTGGACATGTGGCCTGCCGGGGTTTTCTTTACGGTGATTGTCGTGTTCTCTCAGGTCCTTCCTGACGGAGAGCAGGTGTTTGGGTGGCACGTTGAGGGGGGCCCTGGAGCTGCGCTGGCCTCGGCACGTGTTTGTGGAGGTTGCGCTATCTGGACAAAAGTGGCCCAGTGTTTCTAGAGTAACTCATGCAGGTTATCCTAAACAGCGTTTGGGTTTTGGGGTGCAGCTCTGTATTCTGTCATCCAAGAAGCTTCATGGGGCTCTCCTTCTGTGGAGCTGATCTTGTCGCTCCTTGCCCACGCGCGTGTGTGGGACGTCCTGCTTGTCGCCGCATGGTGCATGCTCACTCTGCGTGCATCCTTACACCGAGCTGTTCTCCGAAGTATTGCAGTGAGCTCCGTCTCTGAGGTTCCTCCTTGTGACGGTGAGCCCGATGGGGTGCAGGACTCAACCTCCGAGCGCCCGGCCCAGGCCACCCCCTGGGTCATCTGCCCTTTCTGGTCCTGTTTGCTGGAGGTGGCGCCTCGCCCACGTGTGTGTGGAGGGCAGGGTGGGCTGCACTCCCGGGGGCAGCATGCTGGCCATGTTCTGAGCTGGAACCCCAGGGCAGACCCGATTGTGACCAGACACCGCAGCCGTTGGGCAGTTGCTTCAGTCTGATACTTGTTTGGGAGTCGTAAGTCTTGGGAGCTCCTGCCTTGATGTTCTGGTTCTGGGCTAAGGTGCCAGCCCACAAGGGGCCTGGAGTCAGAGGTCCTTGGGGAACATGGGCGGAGCATGTCTCATGCGGGATCCCCACGTGCAGGTCACCGCAGGGACCGTGGAGTGGAGAGTAGCTGCCGTTCAGAGCCCCTGGGCTGGGGCCCAGGTCCAGGCTGCCCATGTGGCAGGCACAGCTCCGTGGGGTCGCTGGCCTAGGGCCGTGTCTGGAGAGCAGGGTGCGAGGTCAAGGCCACAGCAGCACACCTCACATGCGTCTCCCAGTGGGTCAGCCTCTGAAACAGCTTCTCCTATGCCCTCTGTTAGCTGTGTGCTGCGGGTTGTGAATGTCTTGTTTTTTTAAGTATAGGTTTTCTTTGGAGATGGTTGTACGGGAACAGGCAGTTAACAGAAATGACAGAGCACCCAGGGACCCTTTAACCATCTCCCCCTAGTGGCCACATCTCCAGACCTGCAGCCCGTGTCAAGCCGAGATGCCCGCCCCAACGGTCCAGACCCAGAGCGGCCACCCACTCCAGGCCCCTTGCCACCCCCCCAGCCTCCCTGCCCCACCCCCACCCCTCCTTGCCCCCCAGACTCCCGCAGCACCCTCCCCCTCAGTCTGTGCCCATCCCTGTCCTGTCGTCCGAGAGCGCAGGCTGGTGGTCTGACGGCTCGCAGCTCTGCCCGGCTCCGCTCCCTGGAGACGCTGCCCCAGCGTCGCTGTGCTGACTGCTCAGAGGGCGTCGTGGTGTGAGCTGTGGCAGCTTCTGCGACTGTCCACCCACTGAGGACACCGGGGGCATGTCCAGCTCTGGACTCTGACCGACAGGGCTGATGTAAACATGTGTGTGTCTCTGTTTCTCCTGGGTCGACCATGGGGGCTGCTGTGGGCTTGCTGACACCAGGGCAGGGAGTGGTCTGTGGCCATGTGACCCACGCCCCCCCAGTCTCTGTAGGTGGTGCGGGTGTTCCCGCCTGGGGAGCCGTGCAGGCAGCGTGGGATGCCGAGAGCTGGCGGGAGTGGTGGGGCTTTGGCGACTGATGGTCGCCACGTTAGGAGACAAAGTGGAGACGTCTTTAAAATACTCACTTTTCATTCTTCCTAAAATAGCAAACTTCTGCATGTTAGCACCACCTTAATAAAGAGCAAGTATTTTCCAGTTCCCTGGTGCCTCAGATAGTAAAGAATCTGGCTGCAGTGTTGGAGACCCAGGTTCTAGCCTTGGGTCAGGAAGATCCCCTGGAGAAGGAAATGGCAACCCACTCCAGTGTTCTTGCCTGAAGAATCCCATGGACAGAGGAGCCTGGAGGGCTACACTCCATGGGGTCACACACGTCTGTTTTCCAAGTAGAAAAGAAACGTACTGAGAAGCGTGGCTTGTTTGCGTTTTGGGGACTCTCTGGCTGATGAAGGGTGGGTGCCGCTCGCCCACCCGGTGTGACTGCCTTCTGGCAGGGGAGGCCGTGAGGGGGAGTGGTGGCCGAGCCGGCCTGTCCCTGGAGCAGGGAGCGTCTTGGTGGTGCCTGCAGGATGCCGGGAGCCCCAGCCTGAGGCAGTGAGCGGCAGGAGCGCCGGGCGGAGTCTGCACCTGAGGGGCCGCCCCAGTGGAGCCCCGGCCTCCGCCTTGCGTGGAGGGCGCTTATGTTCCCTCCTTTCCCTTTCTCGATCTGGCGGGAGGCTTAACAGGCGTGTTTTCAGTAAAAAGATACTGTTGCTGTTTTTCCACGCTCATGAGAGCTGTGGCTGTTGGGAGCTGACGTGGGGCCGTACAGAGATCTTGTGGCTGCTTGACCTCACGTGGAGGGCAGATCCCCCCGCGCTGGCTTCTGGGCAAACCCTCCCTGTCCACCCCGCCAGACCAGCGCTGAGTAGTGTGGTTTTTTGATTAGAGAGGAGGTCAGTGTCTGCTTTCAGCCCGAGGACAGCAGAGCCTGACCTGCCGCATTCTGGCTGGACCTGCTGGGCTTTGGTTTCATAAATAAAGACTGATGAAACCTGAGTAGGCACCACCCACGAGGCAGTGTGTGTCTTCACAGCTCAGGTTTGCCCTGTGTGTGTACCCCGTGTGTGTATATACACTGTGTATGCTGTGGGTGTGGGTGTGTTTACCTCAGGTATATTTATATGCTGTGTGTGTGTGTGTTCCCTGAGTGGGTATGTGTGTATACCCCGGGTATGTGTATATTCTCTGTGTGTGTGTACGCCGGGTATGTGTATGCCCTGTGTGTGTGTGTGTGTGTACCCTGGATGTATGTATACCATTTGTGTGTGTTTACCCCGGGTGTGTGTATAGCCTGTGTATGTATGCTCTGTATGTGTAAGTGTGCCCCAGGTGTGTGTGTGCACCCTGGATGTATGTATACCATCTGTATGCATGTGTGTACCCCAGGTGTGTGTATATTCTGTGTGTGTGTACCCCGGGTGTGTGTGCGCTCTGGATGTATGTATACCATCTGTGTGTGTGTGTGTGTGTGTGTGTGTGTGTGTACCCCGGGTGTGTGTATATTCTGTGTGTGTGTACCCCGGGTGTGTGTGTACACCCTGGATGTATGTATACTGTGTGTGTGTGTACCCCAGGTGTGTGTGTGCCCTGTGTGTGTGTACCCTGGATGTATGTATACTGTCTGTGTGTGTATGTGTACCCCGGGTATGTGTATATCCTCTGTGTGTGTGTGTGTGTATGCCCTGTGTGTGTACACCCTGGATGTATGTATACCGTCTGTATGTGTGTGTGTACCCTGGATGTATGTATACCATCTGTGTGTGTGTGTGTGTGTACCCCGGGTGTGTGTGTGCCGTGTGTGTGTGTGTGCACCCTGGATGTATGTATACCGTCTGTATGTGTGTGTATACCCCAGGTGTGTGTATATTCTCTGTGTGTGTGTGTGTGTGTACCCCGGGTGTGTGTGTGCCCTGGATGTATGTATACCATCTGTGTTTGTGTGTGTACCCCGGGTGTGTGTATATTCTCTGTGTGTGTGTGTACTCCGGGTGTGTGTATGCCCTGTATGTGTGTACACCCTGGATGTATGTATACCGTCTGTGTGTGTGTGTGTGTGTGCGCCCTGTGTGTGTGTACCCTGGATGTATGTATACCATCTGTGTGTGTGTGTGTATACCCCAGGTGTGTGTGTGCCCTGTGTGTGTGTACCCTGGATGTATGTATACCGTCTGTGTGTGTGTGTGTGTACCCCGGGTATGTGTATATTCTCTGTGTGTGTGTGTGTACCCCAGGTGTGTGTGTGCCCTGTGTGTGTGTGTGTGCCCTGTTTGTGTGTGTGTATACCATCTGTGTGTGTGTTTTCCCCGGGTGTGTGTATAACCTGTGTATGTATACTTTGTAAGTGTGCCCCGGGTGTGTGTGCACCCTGGGTGTATGTATACCGTGTGTGTGTGTGCATGTGTACTTGTCCTGAGAGTCAGGCTTGGGCCGGCTGTTCTCACGGTCTGTGACTTCCCTTCCAGGGCGGTGCAGCCACGCCCCCAGCAGGTGTTTGGTGACGACCTGCCCGACAGTCAGGATGGGGAGCAGCCTGGTCCTTCCCGGAGGAAGCGCCAGCCCAGCATGTCGGAAACCATGCCACTGTACACGCTGTGCAAGGAGGACTTAGAGAGCATGGACAAGGAGGTGAGCCCGCACTGCCCTCTGTCCACCTGGGGGCGGCTTGGCGGGACGTGACTGGTCAGTGTTTGGGCAGCGCAGGAGGCAGGTTTCTGACCCCACCCGGGGACCACGGCGCTTGCCTGTGTGCTGCAGGCAGCCTCTCAGAGGAGATGGTAGACTCTCTTGTAGTTCGGGTGCTCCATGTCTGTGGACGTGTGGGTCTGTTTGGGGCAGTGAGTGCCATCTGTCAGCACAGGCGTCCTGCCTCACCGCCCATTGTGGGTGTTCTCACGTTTCATGGGAGAAATGGAGGCCTTCAGCTTAACCGAAGAGGGTGGATTACGTGTGAAGGCCTTGTGAAAGTGGTAGTCGGTCAGTCATGTCTGACTGTTTGTGATCTATGGACTATAGCCCACCAGGCTCCTCTGTCCCTGGAATCCTCCAGGCAAGCATACTGGAGTGGGTAGCCATTCCCTTCTCCAGGGGAGTCTTCCTGACCCAGGGATCAAACCCAGGTCTCCTGCGTTGGAGGCAGATTCTTTACCATCTGTGCCACCAGGGACGCCTGAAAGACCTTGTGGGCCCGGCAACAAAGCCAGCCCTCGAACTGTCACCTCAGCGTGTGCGCTTTAACTCGCCGATGCACGTGCCTTGTCCCTTCTCAGCTGTACGTGTGGGTTTGCAACTGGAGACATCGCTGGTCTGAGCCCTCCGCCGTGGCGGTGGTCCCTGCTCAGAGCTGCTCTACTTGGGGGTGGGGTGGGGTGTCCTCCCTCACCCAAATTTCATCAGAGGGTTTTTAATCCTGGCCAGGCCTGGTTCCAGGGTTTTCCTCCAAGGCATCCCCACCATCCACTGTGCGTCCACTACTTGCGCAGGGAAGTGGGCCCCATAGAGCCATGGGGGGGTACACACCCGGGACGGGGCTCCAGGGGCACCAGCCGTCATCCTGGGCTCTGGGCCTCCCTGACTCAGGGCTCAGGCAGAAATGGTACTTTGTTGGGCTTTGGAGTTCTCCATGGCGGTGAGGGCACAGCCCAGGCTGCCCCTTCCCGCCCGGGGCCGACCCCACATCGGAGCTGCAGGGAGCTGCTGCGTGTCCTCCCGGGGAGCAGGCGGCACTGAGACCCGCCCTTTGGGAGGGGCCGCCGGGCAGGTTCCTTAGGAAGATGCTGCGTCTGTGCTGACGCTTGGCCCCTTGTCAGGTGGACGACATCCTGGGCGAGGGCAGCGACGACAGCGACAGCGAGAAGAAGCCTCCAGAGGAGGAGGAGCCGGGGCTCGGCCTATTGCCTGAGGCCCTGGGGGCGCCGCGGGGGTGCCGGCTGGAGAGGAGCGCTGCAGATGGCCGGGGACTCAGGTGAGCACAACATCCTGTTGGGTCTTCCCGGTGGCAGGGACCCTGATGGGAGGGGGGAACCCTGAGGGGGTCCCCAGAGGGCAGAGGCCTCCCCCTGCTCTTTGAGCAGGCGGCTGGGTCCAGGCTCGCTGTGTGAGCGCCTGTGGGTGTCTGCATCTGTGTCCTCTGGGCCGTCTGGTCTGACTCGCAGGCTGGCCTGTGGGTGAACTGACCTGCGGAGAAAGTACGGCCCCTTCAGGCAGGCACAGAGCAGGGCCCTGCCAGAGCCCCACAGCAGGCAGAGGCGCGGGACCACGCCCTCCATGTGCAGGAGCCCCCTCGGCGCCCTGCACTTCCCCGCTTCATAGAAGCGTTGTTCGTGGGTCGAGGCGAGAACTGTGAATTCTGTTCTGGGTGATCAGCCGCACAGGATGGTTTGACTCCATGTCCTCGCACATGGGGAATTCTGCCATCAGGGTGGAGGGTATGGGGGTGCAGGCGTCCTGGGCCCTGCATCTGCGCCGGGTGTGGGGGGCAGGGGAGCCCAGTGCTCCGTCCCACAAGGGCTCAGAAAGCTGCTTTTGTCATGAAATGCACTCGGACTTTTCAGAAGCGATCGAGCAGATGAAGTCTAGATAAGCTTTTCTTGGAGTGTGCCCTCTCACCCCGCGGTCCTTCCCTGGATCACATGCCCTGGGGCCCCGGTGCCATGTTACGCGCCCCACACGTGTGTCTCTGAAGACACGCAGAGCCTCCATTGTGGCCAGGCCAGACTGGGCGGGAGCCCACCCAGGAGCAGCATCTGCTCGGCCTCAGGGCCCCAGTGGCTTTCCACACCACAGGGCAGGCGCTCCTGGGGTGCTCAGCTCAGGGTTTGCCAAAACTGCTGGATCAGATCAGGTGTTTCCTCATTTTTGTAATAATGGCCATGTTTCCAAATGAGAGAGACATTCTTTTCAGGTCCTTTCGTGTCCTGGTGGCACCAGGTCGCCATTCCGTCCCGACGCCCTGTTCCCGGCACACTGCCCTGCACCCCCCTGCCCCCAGCATAACCTCCATTTAATGCACACATGCACGGAAATGACCATCTACTCCACCGTGAGTGCAGCTGGGACAGCGGTGGAATACAGACCTGTTCACACACACACGCGTGCACACACATGCACCCGACGTGGCCTTGATGGGTAAACTAGTGACCTTACCATGTGCAGTGCTGTCCTTTTCTTTTTGCCAAAAATACCCAGTGGATTGTAACTAGCAGTTCAAACATACGTGCTTTATGGATTTTATCTAATCTGGGTTAGGTGTTGATACAAAATAATAGTCTTTTATTTAGTATTTACTAAGTAGCAGACTTCAGATGTGGGTCTACATGCTTTTCTTCAGCAAAGTGCTCAGACACTGGACTGTAGGGGAGGAAATTTGCATGTGTGTTTGTGTTCCTGTTCACATTGTTGCTTTATTCCACATCAAATCTGAGATGACTCTCGGGCCTTAAATTTCTCCAAATTAAATCTGTTAGCGTTTCCCTAGGGAACTGTGCAGCTGGTTGTGGAAACAAAACACAAATATTGCTTGTTCTGCTGGGAGGAGAGGAAGCTGGTCTCAATTACAGGCCTTTATTAACCATGGCTTGCAGCTGTTTCCAGGCTTTGAGGTAATTTAAGCACTAAAACTCAATTGTGTTGGATGTGAGATTACTCCAAACATTGTGTAACCGGGACTGAAGGCTTGCCTGTTCCACCAGCGGGCACTGCCTCTGTGGCCTCTGACCTTCGTCCCTGGCAAGCCCTCCCACTAGACCCCAAGGTCCCCCAGAGCCTTCCTCCTGTGGACCCCCGGGGTTCAGCAAGTTGACGTTCATTTCTGTGCGGAGGCTGCAGTAGGTTGCAGGGTCCCCCCGCCTGGCTGGCTGCGGGTGTCTCCGTGGGACTTGCATCTTCCTGGCTCTGAGGTCCACAGGGTCCGTTGCCCTGAGAGGGGAGGGGCAGCAGTGTCTCCAGATGCACTTGAGAAGGTTTTATTGACAAGTGGCCTGGAGTGCCCCTCGTGGGGACCTGTGCTTCTGCCCCGGGGCCCTGCCCAGCCCCACCCCCACCCCAGGGGGCTCACCACTGATGGCCTCAGCTCCTTGTCGAAACACCTTGGGGCACGTGAGGGTCTCTGCACCTCATGTTTTTTACTTCCAGGAAGGTTGCCCCCTCCCCAGTGGCTCACTGAGGGTCTCCCAGCACACAGAGTAGAAGGTGGCCGAGAAGGAGCTGGAGGAACAGCCGGTGTCCCCACGGTCTCGCTGCGGCTGAGGCCGTGCAGCCAGGGGTGGGGCCTGGGAGCCAGCATCCACAGTTGAGCAGGACTTGCCTGGGGCCGTCTGTTCACTGCACATGTGTTATTGCTGTGCACACGTGCGCACCCACACACACGACCTCCAGTTCTGTCCCTGGGAGGTGGTACCCCTGTGAGGAATGTGGTTAATAGGGTTGTTTGCAGTGGTTTGAACGATAAAGAAGGAAGCAGTCTTTCAAAACTGTCTCTACGTGTTATTTCTAAATGTATCTGCATGTTTACCACTTGACAAAGAGAAATAATCTGCGTGCTTCAGATTAATTACACTTAGTAACAACTTCTGTTCAAGCATCTCTGCACATCCAGAGTCAATGCTGCAGTGTGGGGTGCCAGCCCAGGGCCCTGCATCTGCTCTGATTTGGTTTGAGAGCTGCGGCCCTGCGTCCACACCTCCCCCCACCCGGCGCCGGACCCCAGCCTGGCTGGCACCTTTGCTGGAAGCATTGAAGGGACCCACTCAGCCCCGTCCTCGTGTCCAGACGCTGGCACCCTCCCCTCTTCCCAGCCCAGCCCCCTCAAGGTGTGACCGGGGCCTGAGAGGACGGGTTCTTTCCGGGTGACTTGCCCTTCCCTGTCCCCCGCCCCGTGGGGCCCGGCGCCCAGTTCCCGCTGGGGGCACGGAGGGGAAAGGCGGCTGTGGCCTGTGGCTGTGCCCTGTCCCGCGTCAGCCTGTCTGAGGTGGGTGCGGCTGCTGCAGGGCTGTTTGTAGGATGAGGCAGGATGCCCTGGGGGCCCACTGCCCTCCCAGACCCGGCTGCTCCACACGGCCTCTGAGCTCAGGCCCCAGAGACCTACAGTTCACGTGTCTCTTCATCCCGCCACCTCACGTTTCTCTATGTGACGGCGTAAAACGGAGTGGTTTTTTAAACGGAGATGCGCCTCACCCCAAGGCTGCTCTGCCTGCAGCTCTTGTAACCATGACAACAGTAGAGTGTCCAGAGTGACGCTCCGCTTACCTGCTGCAGATGAAAGTCTGTGACTTAGACACATGTGTCCAGTGCCCGCTCCTTTTCTGGGATGTGTCCCTCTGGGTGGGGCTGGAGGCGCAGGATGTGGGGGACCCTCAGCCTCTGAGCTTGGTGTGGGGGAGTGTGACCTCAGGGTGGGGAGCGGGTCCAGGCACCAAGCCGTGAACGCGTTGACGGGTCAAGGAGCTGAGGGCACCAGGCTCCCGTCCAGCGACCACCCCATGGCACCTTGCTGGACGCGGCTGGGCGGCCGTCCGGGGACATGTCTTCTCACGGGGAGACGTGCCTGCTGCACATCCCGGCTCGGGGACTCACTTCCCAGGGCCAGTCCCACTCCCACGCAGGGCCCAGGGCCTCCCCTTGGCTCCTGCCAGCCTGAGGGGTGAGGTGCTTCGTAACTGCGCCTCTGTTTCACTTTCCAGTTAAACGTCGCACTATTTTTTCCGTGTTTATTGTCCTTTTTGAATTTTCTATTTTTGGGGGTCAGTTGTTTTCTGTTTGGGGAGTGTTTCTCACGATTAGATCGTTTATTGTCTGTTGTAGAAGCATCTTTGTGATAGAGCTTGAGTAATAGATGACATCACCTTGTGTGTGTGGCTGCTGACAGTGCCTTTTGTGTCTCTAAGAGTTGCACTTTTGGGAGTTTTCTTCTCTTTGGAAGGTTTTCCCAAACCAGAGGTGTGTGTCGGGATGTACATACTCTTATATAACTGAAGTTTCCTTTTCAGTAAATGGTGCTGCAACAATTAGATGTCCAAATGTAAGATAATCTTGGCCACAGTCTGAAATTTACCCAGAAATTAACTCAAAGTAGATTATAGGCCTGAACCATGAACCTGTCTTTTGGTGACTGTCCCCGTGTCCCTTTCCGGCGCCTTGTCGTGCCCTGCCCTCTCCTGTCCTTAGGCGTCACAGGCACTGTGTCACCTGCTGTGGGCCCTGGCCGTCAGGGCTGGGAGCATCTCACAGCGTGTCTGCTTCCGTTGCAGGGGCCACAAGAGGAAGCTGAACGAAGAGGACGCGGCCAGCGAGTCTAGCGGGGCATCCAGCTGCGAGGACGAGGAGGGGGGCAGCTCAGAGGCGGACGAGATGGCGGCTGCACTGGAGGCCGAGCTGGGTGACCTCATGTGACCTGGGATGGCCCGCAGCTCACCCACAGAAGGATGTGTCTGTTTGCAGAGCTCCACCTGCAGAAACATTATTTTGCAGAAATAGATGTTTTTAGAAGTTACCACAGGAAGGCCAACTTGTTAAGGACAGCATTGTGGGGAGCGCGGGCCACACCAGAGACCGTCGTTGAGGTCAGCCGGGCCACACGGCAGGGCCGAGCATGGGGTCTGTCATCAGAGGAGGGGTGTGGGCTGGAGCGTGGGGTCTGTCATCAGAGCTGGGGGGGCGCTTATGATGTCAGTGCTGCAGCACGTCACTTAGGGTGAGGCCTGGGGCCCCGACAAGACTCAGGGGATGGTGCGTGGGAGTCCGGCGGCGTCCTGGCTCTCCTGACGGAAGTGGCGGCGTGTGCAGGGTTTGAGTGAGGCTACGCGGCACGCACACACCTGTGCAGAGCGTGGATGGGCCAGGGGGTGCCCAGCATGCTGTGGCCCATGGGGGCCCTGACACCAGGTCCCATGGCTCCGCGCCCAGGCCGCCTCCTCACTCCCACGGGCATCAGGACAAAGGCCACCGCCTTCAGCTCCTTCGTGAGATCAGATGTAAAGTTTTGTATATCTATTTCATATGTGACCCACCGAACAGATTTTTCTTTCATTTAATAAAACTCTTTTTTGTAAGCCTTCTTCTCTGCCCTGTTCCCTCCTCTCAGAGTCCAGCCACCCGCCGCCCCACCCCAGCGCCTGTCAGGGAGGTTGTGGGCAGATACGTGGGGAGGTTCATGGGTGAGTGAGCGGGGCCTTGGGCATTGGAGTGGAGAAGCAGGGTCCTCCTAAGCTTGCCCATGGCTGTTGCTTGTTCCATACGCACCAAAGCTTTAGAAAAGCTAAGGACTGCTGCTATTTCTAGTAGATTTATGAAAATTAGATCTAACACCGAAGGAAAGCAGAGCAATTCTGATCCTAGGAGCTCAGAGCTGACAGGGTTGTAAAATTCGTCACGTATGGCTTGTCAGCCAGCAGCATGGACAGCGTGGTCCTGTCCCCGGGATCTTGGGTCTCACCCGCAGGCCTGTGTGCTCAGATGGCCCCAGTCAGAGCCCCCTGGGACCGCTGACCCGAGACCCTGGGCGCTTCGCCTTCAGCCTCCGCACGCAGGGCAGCATGAGGGCGATTTCACCTTCGGACCTCCCCTGAGACAGCCCTCTGGCCCTTCCTGGTGACCCCAGGTTGGCCTGCAGGTGGAGGCACAGAGCCCGGGAAGGCCTGAGGAGCCTGCAGCTTGCTGTGTGGGGCAGAGCCCGGCCTGGGGCGTCAGCTGAGCCAGTCTGAGGCATAGATGAGTGCCGGCACTGTTGAGCCACCAGACGTAGAAAGCATGCCCGCTTCACCTCTAAGTCAGCAAGCAGAGCAGACCTTTCTCTTCCCATTTCCTGGGGTAATCACCAGTTAAAGGCGAGGGTTGGCTATGGCTGTATCCTCACGTGCAACAGTTGTAACAGTCACAGCTCCACTGGGCTTGTCTTCCTCTATTGACTCGCTTGTCTAAGAAGTAAGGTGTAGCTTCATGTACAGCTGGATCCAAAAGTCCATCAGATGCTCAGGTGTCTGGGAACCTGACTGCCTCTCCATGGTTCGTCCTCTCCTGGATCCTGACTCCCTCCCCACGGTTCTCTCTCCTGGAACCTCACTCCCTCCCTGCGGTTCTCTCTCCTGGATCCTCACTCCCTCCCCGCGGTTCTCTCTCCTGGATCCTGACACCTCCCAGTGGTTCATCCTGCACAGACACATTCAGAGGCACAGCCTGGTCTCTAAATAAAGCGTTTCCATTTTGAAACTGCTGCCCAGGACTTCCCTGGTGGTCCAGTGGTTAATTGTCCACCTGCCAGTGCAATGGACAACAGGTTCTGTCCCTGGTCTGGGACAATCCCACTTGCCTTGGGGCAACTAATCCCATGTGCCAGAACTCCTGAGCCGGTGCATTCAGGAGCCTGTGCTCTGCAACCATGAAGCCATCGCAATGAAAAGCCCACTTACGGCAACGAAGACCCAGCACAGCCAACAATAACTAAATACTAAAAATCCTGCTTTAAAAAAAATGCTGCCCAGGTGGAAAATTTTTCAAGTAGAAAAAGGAAACAAAAGACACGCAGGGTAACAGTCACAGTCAGCACTTACGGCGCTTTCCTGTGGTCATGTGCCTGGCTTTTTAAGATAAATCTGATTGTGACCTTTTAACATTGACACTGAGGGCAGAAGGAGAAGAGGGCGGCAGAGGATGAGATGGTTGGAGGGCGTCACCAGTTCAGTGGACATGAACTTGGACAAACTCTGGGAGATGGTGAGGGTCTGGGGTCAAAAAGAGTCAGACATACCTTGGCCACTGAACGATGACAACATCGACCATGAAAGATGGAGAAGGAAAATGGCTTCAGTCCACTGAGTGCACCCGCAATAACATTTCAAAGTGGTTTTTTTTTTTTTTAGTTTCTTAAACATACTGTTTTTATAGAATTAATTTTTAGAGCAGTTTTAAGCCTAGAGGACAGCTGAGGGGAAGGTTCAGAGGTTTCCTGTGCATCTCCCCTGCACACGGCCTCCCCCGCCTCTACTTTCCCAGCAGACAGGACATTTGTACAACTGACAGACATCAGTACATCGTCACCCAAGTCCACGGCTCATGTTAAAATTCCCTCTGGATGTTGTACGTTCTGTGGGTTTGGACAGATGTGTAATGACACGTATCCATCACGATGGGGTCATTGAGAGGCTTTCACTGCCCTAAAAATCCTCTATGCCCCCCTGTTCATCCCTCCCTCCCTGGCTCCTAGACCACTGACCTGCTCCATATGACTGTGTCCATAGTTTTTCCAGAACGTCCTGTGGTTGGACGTTGGACACACAGGGCAGCCTTTTCAGATTTCCTTCTTTCACTTAGTGGCACGCACATATGTCTCCTCTGTGTCTCTTCACCAATAACCAACAAAGGCAGGCTGCCAGAGACTCGGAGAGACACCCTGGTTCCTTCAAAAGGTAGTTCTCAGGAAAAGCCAGAGAGATGGAGCATAGTGCACGCGGTGCAGTTTGAAGACTGAAGCATGTCAGCCAATCCCAGTGTCTGGGCTTGTTTGGATTCTAATTCACACAACTTGAACATGCACAGACACACAGCATGACAACAGAAACTTTAAACATGAACAGATGTGAGATATAGATGAATATTGTTCACTTAGGTGAAGTGCACCTCTTTCCAGAGCCCCCTTTTTAAGAGAATGTCCTGAAATATTTATGATAAATGACATGATGCTGGGGTTTGCATTGGACAGAATGAGGCACAGCGGGAGAGCTGAGGCTTGGAGGGGTGTGAGGTCAGCGCTGTTTTCACAGGAAAATCTCAAGTTCTGCCTACTTTGCATGTGTTCAGAATGTTCTGTAATAAAAAGTGACAAGGCTATGAACAAAGTCACTCAGTCTGAGTCTTAAAGATGCACAGAACAAGGCCAGTTGCTTTGAGGTAGATGGACAGTTCTGTGGTCCCTGCACCTCCAGCTGCAGACCCACTGGTCGGCAGCCGTCTGCCTGCTGTCTGCCTCCCATGGGGCCCCTGGACCTGAGGTCAGCAGTGTCTGTGGCCCACACTGGACATACCTCAGTGCATGCCTCGCCCTGGAGAGCTTATGGAGCCCCTCTAGATACACGCACACACATGCCACGGCCCATGTGGGCTAGCACCGTATTCACACGATGGCTTCCTCAGGCTCCGACCTCTAACAGCTGAGCACCTGCCGTGGCCTGGCACCAACAGGACTGCCTGAGTGGAGACGAAGGCCCCTAAGGATCTGGCCTTGGAGTCTGAGCTCCGCACAACAATGCGAGCTGATGAGGTTACTGGGTAACACGTCACCTGAGGGGCCAGACCGAGCTCCAGAGCACTTTCTGGACAGCAGCCTCTTGGCCCTTGCAGCTCCCCTGAGACGGCCGTGTTCCAGAGAAGCAGGCCCAGATTTGAAGTCAGGGACAGTCTGGCTTCCTGCGTGTGCTGCGGGGAAGGGAGCCCCTGGGACTCATGGTCAGGACATATATATATATTTATATATATGTAAGTATAACGTATTTAGCAGTAGTTTCATTTCTGTATCAGAAAAAGTATACACATGAAACCCACACGTGTATGAACTTAACTGTTGTTTGCGTTTGCATTTGCTGCACTATAAACACATACATGCATCGAGAGAACAGTGCCTGGACCCGGCCACACGCAGAGCCAGGCCAGTGGCCGGGGCGGGGCCGAGGCAGTGGGGGCCCTGACCCTCCGTGCAGGTCCACAAGCGCCCCTCTCCGCTGCTGAGTCACCCCAGCAGTGCCGAGTGGGCAAGCGGACAGGTGGGCCCTGGGGACAGCTTGGCGTTGAGCTCTCACTTGAAATTCCTCCCCTGTGTTGGCTATGCCAGCCCAAGGGGCATCCCTGGATGCCGGCAGCTCTCACCAACAGCACACCCTTCAACACACGTGTTAGAAAGTGTGTGAGCCAGCGAAACTGAGCTGGTGATGGGGCGATGGTACGGGACAGCCCCTTCCGCCAAGGGGCCTGACACTGCTGGACGTGGGGTGCTGACCCGGGCGGCCGTGATGACCGACCTCCAGGACAGCAGTTAGGAACCGGTGCATCTCCTGTGATACGTTCCTTCACGGTTGGTTCAGAACGTTCATTTTAATAACAGCACGGCCATGCAGGCCGCCTGCACCTCCCTGCGCAGACGTTAAACTGCCAAGGTTCGTCATCAGTGATGCTTTGTGGCCTGTTTGGGGAGAGGCCTCGGCTCTGCTGGTCCCTTTATGACCTCTTCAGCGTCTTCCTTCGTTTCGTAGAATCAAATCAACGCAGAGCTGCCTGGGGTGTAGAGACAGGAGGCCCAGCCTCTGGAACCTGGCCGCATGCGGATGAGTCATCTGGGAGCTGGTACGATGAGCCCCAGGCCAGGGCGGTGCCAGAGACCGGTCCCGCAGGCTCCGGGTGCAGCTGCCCCCTGCAGACCAGCAGCAGCCCGCTCACCCAGGTCAACCCTGACGCCAGACGAAATAACGCCATCTCTGCTGATTTTTAGCTCCGTTCAGTGCACTCACCTACACTTCCACACAGACTAAGCAGACCTCAGGAATGAAGAGAAACCCCTCTGTAAGGTGACCATAGTGTGAGATCCATCTGCAACCCACATAGGGGCGTGACCCCAGCCCTTACTGCAGACACTCGCTCTCCTGGGTCTCGCTCTGAGCCGTGACCTGGGGAAACGTGCTGCTCAGCACCAGGACGCTGTGGGAACGGCCACCGTCAGGCCTGAACCACGCTGGCCTTCCTAGACCTTTCCCACAATTTCCATGCAAGAACCGGCCTGCGCTTCATCAGACAGCAAACCGGATTCTGGAGCCAAATGACCCCCCCAACACACACACCCAGACACACAGAGACACAGAGACACATACAGGCACACAGACAGACACATACACACACACACACAGGCATACACACAGACACACATAGACACATACACAGACACACAGGCACACACACACAGACACACACACGCAGACACACACACAGACACACACATGCACACACACACACAGACACACAGGCACACACACAGACACACAGACACAGGCATACACACACAGGCACAGACACACATACAGGCATACACACACAGACACACACACAGGCACACACACAGACACACACTGTGTGCTGGCTGAACACACCACATGGCATGCTCCAGGCTTGGTTTGCAGCCATGTTCTGGGCTCTGCCACCCCCACCCATTGATCCATCCCGGCCCACGGTCCGGCACCCCGGGGCCTCCCCTGAGAACTGTCCTCTGCGTCTCCCTGTGGGCAGCCCCCTGGGTGCACGCTGACGCTCCGTAAGGGGTGGGGCTGCTCCCTCTGGGCTCCGCAACCACCCGCCTCACTGCCCTCCAGCCGCACCCTGTCCAGGGCAGAGCAGGGCCATCCACTGGGCAAGCGGGGGCCCCACGCCCTCCCCTCCGTCTCCTCAGGAACTAAGGCGGGACAGCGGCTGAGGGTGAGAGCAGGGTCCGCGCCCGAGGCGGCCTCTGGGCCCGAGGACGCCCCGCGAAGCTCCGGCCTTGTCGGGGTGTGCCCACCTGGGCGCGTCTGCTCCTGTGATGAAGGTAGTGACTCTGGGGAGCTTTCAGTTACGTGCTGGCTATATTTGGAAGGAGTTATGGCACAATGCATCATGAGGACACTCTCTATGTGTTTCATAACATTTGTCTTCTAGGACCTGGTAACACTCTTGAACCAGTGGGCTGTCGCATTTCCTTCTAAAATCTACATGCTCAGCTTTATAACATGGCCAGTGTCCAACTTGACAAAACAGAGGCGTCTAAAGCTAGCAGCATTGGGTATTTTTCCTCCCGACTGAACTGTTTCTCTAATTGCTTGGCTGTCTTCGAGGCCCTGCCGGGCCGTTGGAGGAGGGCTGGGAGCCTTCAATCACTGCACAGCGCCTCCTTGGAAAGCTGTGGGGCGTCTTTTATTTTTGGTTCTGGTAATCTCTGGTTCGTAGGTGTTGACGGATGGGGAATTTTCCAGTCACTCCACAGCAAATACAGGAAAATAGGCGAGCAGGGCAACCCTTCAAATACTGGTCCCTGCCTTTGGAGCCTCAGTGATGCCATGGTGTTCCCAAGACATGTTGGTGTCCAGCAAGGGTGGGTCAGCCATGGACGTCCCGGCGCCACTCACCCTGAAGGGGGTCTGTCTCAGCACCGGGCCTGTCCCCACGAGGGGCCGACCTGGCCAGGATGGGTCCCTGAAAACCACTTGGAGGGACACATGAGTGTCCACAGTTAATGTGAACAAAGTGACAAGTTCCTTGGCAGTTTCAAAGGCAGCACGTGTTGGACGGCTGGGTTTAGCATCACCTGGTGGGTGGCAGGCTGTGGGCTGGGAGGGGCTGGCCCCCCGTCCTCTCAGCCCTGGTCTCTACCCCTGTGATGCTGACCCTGATTCCTGCCCTGAGGTGGCTGTGGGAGCCTCACTACATGGTGCTTGGGTGGTGGGGGTGGGCAGGGGGTTCGGGGCTCCAACCAGGCACCAGGAACTGCAGGCTGAGCCCAGAGCTGGGGCCCCAGCAGACCCCCGTCCAGGTCACCTGCAGGGACGCACATGCCTCTGCAGGATGAGAGGCATCCCCAGGGCGTCGCTCACCTGCCGTCAGGTTAGGGCCCACCGCTTGGTTAGGAGCTGACCGGGAAGGCGGGGGCGGCAGGGGGTGTCCAGCTAAGAGTTGGTGGGAACGCTTAGAGGACTTTCCAACTTTCTTCTCATAGCTCTTTCCAAAAAGCGACTTCCTGTCAACACTTGTTACCTTGCTGTCAAAGAGTAAAACTTTATACCCAGAGCAGACGTGGAATCAGCACCCTTGGCCTGTTTCCAAGGAAGATTTTTACTCACAGTTCCTCACCTGGTAATTGTATTTCCCACTTCTGATAACAACTGGGGAAATTTACACCATGGTGGGGGAGGAAGGGACGCAAGGGGAGGGAGAGATCTGAAGGGCAGTAGAAACACCTGAACCAGCCCGAGGAGCGTCCCCTCACCCCTGTCAGCATCGCCCTTCACTGTGCGCCTGCTCCATTGTGATGTCACACAGGCTGATGATGTCACACTTGCTATGACATCATGGGAGGGCGTCCCGTAGGATGGGGCCCATTACCTGCCCCTGAGACCCCAGTCCAGCCTCCCCTGGGGGGGATGTGGCCTCAGCATCTGAGTCACCAGGTCCCATTCCCACAAGGATCCCAGAGTCACCCCACCTCTCTGTCCTGCAGTCATGGCCTACCCTCTGGACATGGCAGCCCAGGTGACCAGGGCCCACCACTCCGGCCTGTTTCATCGAGAAATGACCCTTCTCTCCCTTCATCCAAATGCGGAGCCTGCCCCTGGGTCTGCCCTGTAGATGTCCCCGCAGGAGGGGCTGGGGTGATGACGTGTCCTGGGGTCTGTGGCCGGCACACCACCCCATCAGAGAACTCTCTCAGCATCCGACAGGTCCCAGTTGGGTGCTTGGGGTGCAGGTGCATCCACAGATGGACCCCCCTCAGGCTGGACGTGAACACACAAGAAGCTGTCACTCTCGGGGCTGTGCTTTGTCCCGGAGAAAAGACAGATGGTGGCTGGGGGAGCCTGTGGCAGAAGCAGGGGCCCCAACCTAGGGACTCCGTGGTCCCAAGCCCTCGGAGGGGCAGCCACACAGGGCATGTCCCCCCAGGACACGCCCCAAGCTGGTGCCCACAGACACCCGTGGCTCGGGCACTGGGCGCTCCTCCCAGGCTGGGTTCCTCTCTGTGGGTGCACTGACTGCCCCCCAGCTGAGGGGTTAGCCCAGACCAGGGCAGGGCCCCCACTGCACCCCAACACTATGGCCGTGAGCATCATGCCCAGCAGTGTCCCTGCAGCAGCCCGGCCCTAGTGGGCCTGTGTCCAGTGTGTCCACCGACAGCTGAGGACATGCTCACTCCCTGTAAAGAAAGCCATGTTTTGGTTTGGTTTTCCATGGCCCGTGCATTTCTGGACCACACTTGCTCCCCTGAGAGGGCAGGCCAGGTCGGGCCCCGGTCCTGCCGGAACCTGAGCGTCTGCTCCACCGCTGAGCAGAGTGGACACAGCCTCCCAAGGAGGGCGTCACAGTGCAGCCTTTCCACTGTCTTCACAGAGCTTGCAGTTGCAGAGCAGGTTCACAGGTCACCGGGGCTTCTCCTGGGCCCTTGAGGGAAAAGGGCCCTCGGTCAGGGGACCCACAGGAGGTGTGGCCCCTTGGGCGACCTGGGGACAGGTGGGAAGGCTGTGCGCAGCGGCTGGAATGCAGAGACCTCGTGGGAGCCCTGGAAACGGGAGGCTCTTAGAGCAAGCCCGGGCCACCTGGCCCCGCCCGAGGCCCAGCCGCGTCCAAGGAGTGTTTGAAGGACAGGGTCGTGTCTGACGCTGAACTTCCCGTCCCCTCAGACACAGAGGAGCCTCCCTTGCAGGCCTTGCTCCTCAGGGAGCTGTCGCCTCATAACTGGGGCAAAGGCTGGGGGAGGCCGCGGAGCTCGGCAGGGGCACAGGGATGTCAGGAGGCATCAGGGAGCCTCGGAGCAATGCGGTCGTGCGGAGCGAGGTGCGCGCGAAAAGTAGGCCAGAGCAAGTCAGCAAAGCCAGGGCGAGGGCGGCCTGCGGGTGGGCGGAGGAGGCCCATGGGGGCCTCGGCCTCTCACTACCCCCACTCCAACCAGTGAAAGGGAAGCTGACCCTGCTTCCACAGCCCTCCCACCTTCCTGTATGGGCTTGCGGCCTGGCCAGGTGTTGGCTCACCAGGGTTGGGGACTGTGGGTAGCTTTCCCCACCTTGGAGGAGACATGCTGAGCCAAGACCCGTGTGTGACAAAAGAAGTGTGTGCCAGTGACCCGAATGCCTGCACAGCCATACCTGTCTGCTCACACAGCCACACTGTCTACCTGCCCAGCCACACTGTCTACCTGCACAGACACACCTCTCTACCTGCACAGTCACACCTCTCTACCTGCACAGCCACACACCTCTCTACCGGCACAGTCACACTTCTCTACCTGCACAGACACACCTCTCTACCTGCACAGACACACACCTCTCTACCTGCACAGCCACACCTCTCTACCTGCACAGTCACACCTCTCTACCTGCACAGCCACACACCTCTCTACCGGCACAGTCACACCTCTCTACCAGCACAGCCACACACCTCTCTACCTGCACAGTCACACCTCTCTACCTGCCCAGCCACACCTCTCTACCTGCACAGTCACACCTCCCTACCTGCACAGACACACCTCTCTACCTGCACAGTCACACACCTCTCTACCTGCACAGACACACACCTCTCTACCTTCACAGTCACACCTCTCTACCTGCACAGACACACACCTCTCTACCTTCACAGTCACACCTCTCTACCTGCACAGACACACACCTCTCTACCTTCACAGTCACACCTCTCTACCTGCACAGACACACACCTCTCTACCTGCACAGTCACACCTCTCTACCGGCACAGTCACACCTCTCTACCTGCACAGACACACACCTCTCTACCTGCACAGTCACACCTCTCTACCTGCACAGCCACACCTCTCTACCTGCACAGACACACCTCTCTACCTGCACAGCCACACCTCTCTACCTGCACAGACACACCTCTCTACCTGCACAGTCACACCACTCTACCTGCCCAGCCACACCTCTCTACCTGCACAGACACACACCTCTCTACCTGCACAGTCACACCTCTCTACCTGCAATGTCACACCTCTCTACCTGCAATGTCACACCTCTCTACCTGCACAGTCACACCTCTCTACCTGCACAGACACACACCTCTCTACCTGCAATGTCACACCTCTCTACCTGCACAGCCACACACCTCTCTACCTGCACAGTCACACCTCTCTACCTGCACAGTCACACACCTCTCTACCTGCCCAGCCACACCTCTCTACCTGCACAGACACACCTCTCTACCTGCACAGCCACACACCTCTCTACCTGCACAGACACACCTCTCTACCTGCACAGACACACCTCTCTACCTGCACAGTCACACCACTCTACCTGCCCAGCCACACCTCTCTACCTGCACAGACACACACCTCTCTACCTGCACAGACACACACCTCTCTACCTGCACAGTCACACCTCTCTACCTGCAATGTCACACCTCTCTACCTGCACAGTCACACCTCTCTACCTGCACAGACACACACCTCTCTACCTGCAATGTCACACCTCTCTACCTGCACAGTCACACCTCTCTACCTGCACAGTCACACCTCTCTACCTGCACAGTCACACACCTCTCTACCTGCCCAGCCACACCTCTCTACCTGCACAGTCACACACCTCTCTACCTGCACAGCCACACCTCTCTACCTGCACAGACACACCTCTCTACCTGCACAGACACACCTCTCTACCTGCACAGCCACACACCTCTCTACCTGCACAGACACACCTCTCTACCTGCACAGTCACACCTCTCTACCTGCACAGCCACACACCTCTCTACCTGCACAGCCACACCTCTCTACCTGCACAGCCACACACCTCTCTACCTGCACAATCACACCTCTCTACCTGCACAGTACACTCTCTACCTGCACAGTCACACACCTCTCTACCTGCACAGACACACACCTCTCTACCTGCAATGTCACACCTCTCTACCTGCACAGTCACACCTCTCTACCTGCACAGTCACACCTCTCTACCTGCACAGTCACACACCTCTCTACCTGCCCAGCCACACCTCTCTACCTGCACAGCCACACACCTCTCTACCTGCACAATCACACCTCTCTACCTGCACAGTACACTCTCTACCTGCACAGTCACACACCTCTCTACCTGCACAGCCACACCTCTCTACCTGCACAGACACACCTCTCTACCTGCACAGTCACACCTCTCTACCTGCACAGACACACCTCTCTACCTGCACAGCCACACACCTCTCTACCTGCACAGTCACACCTCTCTACCTGCACAGTCACACACCTCTCTACCTGCCCAGCCACACCTCTCTACCTGCACAGTCACACACCTCTCTACCTGCACAGCCACACCTCTCTACCTGCACAGCCACACCTCTCTACCTGCACAGCCACACACCTCTCTACCTGCACAGCCACACCTCTCTACCTGCACAGACACACCTCTCTACCTGCACAGTCACACCTCTCTACCTGCACAGACACACCTCTCTACCTGCACAGACACACACCTCTCTACCTGCAATGTCACACCTCTCTACCTGCACAGCCACACCTCTCTACCTGCACAGTCACACCTCTCTACCTGCACAGACACACACCTCTCTACCTGCAATGTCACACCTCTCTACCTGCACAGTCACACCTCTCTACCTGCACAGCCACACACCTCTCTACCTGCACAGTCACACCTCTCTACCTGCACAGTGACACACCTCTCTACCTGCCCAGCCACACCTCTCTACCTGCACAGTCACACACCTCTCTACCTGCACAGCCACACCTCTCTACCTGCACAGACACACCTCTCTACCTGCACAGCCACACACCTCTCTACCTGCACAGACACACCTCTCTACCCACACAGACACACCTCTCTACCTGCACAGTCACACACCTCTCTACCTGCACAGCCACACCTCTCTACCTGCACAGACACACCTCTCTACCTGCAATGTCACACCTCTCTACCTGCAATGTCACACCTCTCTACCTGCACAGCCACACCTCTCTACCTGCAATGTCCCACCTATCTATAGGTCCCCCAAGACACTGCCTGGTGGCGAGTTTCCCCCAAGAGGCCCTGTTGTAGCCCTGGATGTGGCAGGTTCCCTGTGCCTCCCAGGCCTCAAGCTGACGGTCCCCACGTCATGTGCTCTCTCAGCCCTGGATCCCACAGGGCTCGAGAGTGGGGGGCTCAGGGCGATCCATCCACAAACATGCCAAAGGGTAAAGCGCTGGCAGCTACGGCTTATGAAATATCGTAACGGAGCTGGAATTGCTCAAGTTGGAGAAGATGGCTGCATTTGTCACCCAGAACACATCTATTTTTAGCTCCTGCAGTTCGTGTTCTTGAGGTTTGGGGCTTTGAAGGACCGCTGGGGGCCGTGAGCAACTGGGCGGGCTCCCAGGGCAGCCCCTGCCGTGTCCACACGTCCTGCCCTGTTTTCTCCTGTGTCCATCTTCATTCCTCTCAGTCCTGACGCAAGAAAAGCAAACCAAGCTTTGCGGTTTCTACCGCTCCAAGCTGTGTGAGACTTTGGTAACCTTCCCTCGCCTGTGAATGAGACGGGACCAGACAAGCTCTGAGATGAAGTCCAGGCGACTCCCAGCTCATTCTGGCCCTGAAAGCCATTTCCTTTCTTGGTTTAATGGAGAGTTTGGGGTGTGGACACTGTTCACCATGATGTTGCTCGCCTGGGGACACTTGGCCTTGGTTAAACCACTGGGGGGCCCTGGGATCTCGTGGGGGAGGGACGTGCTGAGCACCCTCAGGCTCAGAGCCCCATCCATGGAGACACTCAGCAGACGCCGAGGGAGCACGGCCCGGCCCACCTTCCCATGACCCCAGCCTGATGTGCCAAGAGCGCATACCTCTGGACACAGTGACCCATTTGGGGGCAGACATAGAGCCAGACCCCCCGGGAGTGTTGCCAGGACTTTCTCTCCCCTCAGAGCCCTGAGGGGCCTCAGTCCAGGCGCAGTCCTGCCAAGAACAAGCGGAGGGGTGGGCCAGGGACACGGGGCCTGACCACATCGCACGCAGCCTCAGCTCAGGTCCTTGGCCATGAGAAGCGAGGTGTGGGTCTGTGCCGGCCCACCTGCTAACGCAACAGCTGTGTCTGGGGAAGGGGCTGCCTGAGTAAATAAAACGTCAAGGCCTCAGTGTTTAACAGTGCTCTAAGGGGAACACGTGTGTTCTGGCCAAGCCCATATTCTCTGATCAGATCTGAAGCTGGAAACATGATCATAACTCCCCAAACAGGGAGGTTATGAGGTTGGAAATGCGATTTTCTGGAAATTCACACTAAAGCCCTGTCTACTTCAAGAGGTAAGGAATGTAGCCCTTGTGATGAGCAGAGAGCTGGTCAACCACTTTTGAGTGGGAAAACTGCGGCTGAAGAGTCCCCAGCTTGAGACTCAGACAGGAACTTGGGAGCCAGGACCTCCAGCCTCAGGGCCATAGCTGGAGCAGGTCCAGCCCGCGGGCACGCGGCCCTGTCAGTCCTTCACACGGGGCAGGGGGGCTCCCTGACAGTGGGGCTGTCCCTCAGGGCAGCAGGCAGGTCCTCCCCACAGCGCCCCCACCCCATGGAAGGAGGAAACCTGGAGACTGGGCCCCTCGCCAGCCCTTCAGCCACGGCCCTGCTGCCTCCACCCGTGTCCCCGTTCCCCCACCACGAGGCCCCTAGGCCCCGAGCTGGCCGGGCAGACACAGATTCTCCCCAGAAGCCAGGGAAACGCATTCCCCGTCAGCCTGGCCCTTCTCTGCTTTGGGGTTCACTGGGGCCACTCTTCTGGAGAGTCCCTCCCATCCCAGCCGCTCTCAGACAGGGTGTCTGCCAGGTGCTCACACCCAGGGGCCGGCCCCCACCCACCCACCACAGCACACATCTCTGAATCTGGGGAGGGTCCTCCCCCAGGACAGTGGAGGGGGGCAAGGAGGTGCGGGGGAGGGGGAGTGGCCAACTCAGGACGGAGGAGCCCCAGCAGTTCCCGCAGGAAGCACTGTGTCTGTTCTCTGAGCACACACGCCAGTGCCTGCCACTCCAGGCGCACATACACACTCACACACCCACCTCACCCATGCACAGGCACACGGACTGTCTGCCCAGGGCTCTGGGCCTGTCCTTGACACTCCTAGGAAGCTGACCGGACTCCTGGTCCCCAGGAAGCACAGAAAATCCTAGATGACTTGATGCGTTTCATCCCCAGGGAAGGCGCTGCACCCCGGCCGTGTAACCACTGTGGGCGGCCTGTTCCCCGGTGGCAGATGCGAGCAGGACAGCACAGATGGAAGTGTTGTCAGAAATGTGGGAACTCCTTGTAATTAGTATTGGGCGTTGCTATTCCTCAGCAAAGAAAAAGCCCAAAGCCAGCATGGAGCACGAACCTCACATCCCCACCAGGGTCTTTGTGGAGGCCTGGAGCCACGTCGCTGGTCGATAATTAAAGACCAGACAGGCTGAGGCACCCACCTCAGAGGCTGTGAGGATGAATGTATGCAAGGGAACCGACAGCAAGGGTGCAAAGTTGAACACTCATCCAGGGAAAAGCCCAAAGAGCAGGCACTTCTGCCTGAAATACGGCACCTGCTTACAAGCAGTGATTGTGCTGAGTGCTGGGTTTAGCGGAGCGGAGGTTTAAGAGGAAAAGGCAGCAAAACGGTCCACAGGCAAGATGAACGGCAGGCAGTCCTCTGAAGGTGGCAGTGAGAGTCCCGGCGAGGCCACAGGCAGGTCTGATCTCAGCAAAAACAGCACCTGGCCACCTGGGTGGACTTGAGGAGACCAGCTTAGGCAGAGGCATTCATAGACAGACAAGGGTCACGGCGCTGAAGGTGGGGGACTTTCTGTGTTTGCTTGCCTGGCTTTCAGTTCTGAAGCTCTAAGCACCATCCTGGTGAGGAGGCGGCCGGAGCAGCCGTGGAGGGTGTGGGGGTGGTTGCAGCCTGGGCTGACGGTGGCGGCTGCTGCCCTCTGAGGGTGAGGAAAGCGCGGTCAAGGGCGGCTGGGAGGTCACAGCTCTGGCAACTGTGTTTATTTCTGTCTTATCCACCCTGCTGACCCTTCTCTGTCTCCTGTGAGCTCCCATTACTTGCTGGAAATCTCCGTCTTTCCTGGCCGTTCCTGATTCGCTCACTTTCACCCCAGGCCGAGGGACACCTGCAGCCTGTTGCTAGTCCATCCAGAACAGCTCTTTGTTCTGTTGCGTGTGCATGTGTGCACATGTGTGTGTGCGTGGGTGTGCAAGCACATGTGGTGGGGATCGGGGCAGACTGCAGCTTCCCCCTGTGTCTCTCTTCTCCTCACTGCTGTTCTATGACCTCACACCACTGTTCTGTAGAGATCGGTGTGTGTGGTGGAGGGTGCAGGAGGCACAATGGTTTGTTCATGTTTTGGAAGGAAGAATTTAAAGCTCATTTAAAAGCTGAGTCAAGACAGAAAAGCCCCAAGTGTTAATATTCAGGTGCTTCCCATCTTGGGCTCTGCTCTCTGAGACTGCCCTCCCCCCGCACCTGGCTACCGCAGAACAGGCTGTCCAGCCCGGCCGCAGGGAGCAGGCGTGAACAAGGACTTGTGAATTGGGTGAGTGTGAGTGGCGTGTCCGTGCACGGGACTAGCCCAGGTCTCTGCCCTGTTCACTAAGGCGAGAGAAGTATTTCTTTTCTGAGTGTCACTCATGCTCAATGACTCAGGAGAAAAGCAAGTCCCATTCGGTCAGACCCTCACTCAGCACTCTGTACAGGGTTAAGCAATTCAAATCATTTAAAATGTTACTGCATCCAATCTGAGGCCGCTTCCAAGAAGGATGACATGAGTGAAATTGAATATTAAATTCACAAGCACAAAACTGACAGAGGCAGAAAGACACCGGCACCACCGTATATTTAAATTAAACGACGAGGGGCTCCCGAGGAGACCCCTAGGTGTCCTGGGGTCACAACCTCTCACAGCGAGAGAATGCTGAGGAGTGTCATGAGAATCACTCACTGAGAACAGATTCGGAAGTTTACACACAAAACACAGCCAAGCAGGGTCCACAGCCTGGACGACACACGGGTCAGGAGAGGAGGACCCTGGCCTCCGAGGGCCTGGCTCCTCAGATGCGGGGGGTTAAGAGAATTCAAATATGTGGGCCCCACCCCCTAACTGGGTCCCATCCTCTAACCAATGTCCGACCCCATGGACTGCAGCACACCAGGCTTCCCTGTCTGTCTCCAACTCCCGGAGCTTGCTCAAACTCATGTCCATCGAGTCGGTGATGCCATCCAACCATCTCATCCTCTGTCGTCCCCTTCTCCTCCTGCCCTCAATCTTTCCCAGCATCAGGGTCTTTTCAAAAGAGTCAGTTCTTCACATCAGGTGGCCAAAGTATTGGAGTTTCAGCTTTAGCATCAGTCCTTCCAATGAATATTCAGGACTGATTTCCTTTGGGATGGACTGGTTTGATCTCCTTGTAGTCCAAGGGACTCTCAAGAGTCTTCTCCAACACCACAGTTCAAAAACCATCAATTCTTCGGTGCTCAGCTTTCTTTATAGTCCAACTCTCACATCCATACATGACTACTGGAAAAACCATAGCTTTGACTAGACAGACTCTTGTTGGCAAAGTAATGTCTTTGATTTTTAATATGCTGTCTAGGTTAGTCATACCTTTTCTTCCAAGGAGCAGACATCTTTTAATTTCATGGCTGCAGTCACCATCTGCAGTGATTTTGGAGCCCAAGAATAAAGTCTGTCACTGTTTCCATTGTTTCCCCATCTATTTGCCATGAAGTGATGGGACCAGATGCCATGATCTTCTTTTTTTGAATGTTGAGTTTTAAACCAACTTTTTCACTCTCCTTTCACTTTCATCAAGAGGCTCTTTAATTCTTCTTCACTTTTTGCCATAAGGGTGGTATCATCTGCATATCTGAGGTTATTGATATTTCTCCTGGCAATCTTGATTCCAACTTGTGCTTCATCCAACCTGGCATTTCACGTGATGTACTCTGCATATAAGTTAAATAAGCAGGGTCACAATATACAGCCTTGACGTACTCCTTTCCTGATTTGGAACCAGTCCGTTTTTCCATGTCTGGTTCTAATTGTTGCTTCTTGATCTGCATACAGATTTCTCAGGAGGCAGGTCAGGTGGTCAGGTATTCCCATCTTTTTCAGAATTTTCCACAGTTTATTGTGATCCACACAGTCAAAGCATAGTCAATAAAGCAGAAGTAGATGTTTTTCTTGAACTCTCTTGCTTTTTCGATGATCCAGCAGATGTTGGCAATTTGATCTCTGGTTCCTCTGCCTTTTCTAAATCCAGCTTGAACATCTGGAAGTTCTCAGTTTAGGTACCGTTGAAGCCTGGCTTGGAGAATCTTGAGCATTATTTTGCTAGTGTGTGAGATGAGTGCAGTTGTATGGTGGTTTGAGCATTCTTTGGGATTTGTCTTTCTTTAGGATTGCAATGAAAACTGATCTTTTCCAGTCCTGTGGCCACGGCTGAGTTTTCCAAATTTTTTGGCATATTGAGTGAAGCACTTTAACAGCATCATCTTTTAGGACCTGAAATAGCTTAGCTGGAATTCCATCACCTCCACTAGCTTTGTTCATAGTAAAGCTTCCTAAGGCCCACATTTCTTTGCATTCCAGGATGTCTAGCTCTAGGTGAGTGATCACGCTATCGTGGTTATCTGGTTCATGAAGATCTTTTATGTATAGCTCTTCTGTGTATTCTTGCCACCTCTTCTTAATATCTTCTGCTTCTTTTAGGTCCATACTGCTTTGTCCTTTATTGTGCCAATCTTTGCATGAAATGTTCCCTTGGTATCTCTAATTTTCAAGCTGATTGGCAAAACTGTATGGTGCACACGTTTCGGAAGGACCTCTGTTTCCTGGGTGAACCCCACCCTGTTCGTGAACCACAGGTTCAAGGAGGTTCAGGCCTTCCTGGATGAAGGGCTGAAGCAGACGGCGTCCCTTCAGCAGATGGAGCCCCTGCGTGGAGCTCAAAGTGAGATGAGGAAACGGAAGAAGAGAAGCACAGAGTAGGGGCGGCAGTCGGGGGATGAAAGGGGTGAACAAGGGAGGAAAGCTAAGGCAGCTCAGAGTGGTAGTGGCATCTGATCATCAAAGCGGAGCACGAAGCGGACACAGGAGCCAGACGGCCACCCGCAGCTGGGGAGGGAGGGGGAGCACAGATCAGGGCCGCCTGTGGGAACTGCAAAGTGAAAAGAACATGTGCATTGCCGCAAGTGCTCTGGAGAAAGAGACATCAGAGGCGAGAGAGGCAGGAAGAGAATGGCTTCCAAGTAGCAGTCGAGTGAACCAGGGAAAGGCAACTCAGGCTGGGGAACCATGACGGCGAGAGAGCTGGCTCCCCGCCACGTTCAGGTGGGGAACTGACACGTACAGGAAAAGAAAGTGAAAAAGAAAGCCAAGAACAGGCAGACAAAGAGTCAAGTATCTGGAAGGCTGACAGGGTCCAGGAGCTCTGCTGCATGCAGGAGGGACACCTGGACAGCTAGACAGATGGACACGTGGGCAGATGGACACATGGACAGATGAACTGAAAGGGGGTCCATGTCACTAGGGACTGGGATTCTTTAGGCGGAGGTAGACATGTTCTACCATCGGTTGTGACGTCTCTATAATTCTGTGAACAACCTAAAGCCCACTGGATCACATACTTTACAGGGATAAATTGTATGGTGCCGGAATTCTTCTCAATAAAGCTGTTACCAAAAAAAGCGGACTGATTGTGTCATCTTGTTTTGAAAAGGAGCCAATAAATGAAAATTCATGAAAGTTAAATATAAACAGCTAGAAGAAAATAACTAATTTGGAAAATATTGGTAAAGAAGGGAACTAGACGTCTACGTTTTAACAACTCTCATTCCCCTCGTCACTTCCACCCTCACAGTAAACACTTTCCAAACATATGTGGGTGCCAGGCCCCACCTGTGTGGAGGACAAGAAAGCAAAGATAAAAAGGCCCTGTGCAAGGGCCTTTCTGCCTGCTGAGACAGAGACAAGAAAATGCATGTCAACTTTCTATTTCTTCAAAGAAATTATTTCAATTACATTCACACCAAGGATTTTCCACTAATAAGATACCAGTCAGTATTTACTAATACACAACTATAGTCAAGAAAGGGGGTTAAAATATACATATGAAAGCCGTTTTGGTCAAAGTATTTTGTAACAGTAAAAAACTGGAGAAAACATAGATATCACACAATAGAGTTGAGTTACAGTATGGTACCAGCCACATGACAATCATTTAAAATTATGTTGGAGCCTGGAAAACATTGAAGATGCTCATATCCTGTTAAATCCAGTGAAAATCCAGGAGCTGTTTTGATGCTATTTTTGTATAGAAACAAACAAAAACATTCTTACATTTAAAGGGTACAAAATGTTTTGGTACCAAAATAGGCCCCAAACAGTAACAATGATAAAGTGTGGATGATAGAGCTGAGAGGTGTAGAGATTTCTCACTTTCTCTTTTGTGTTTTTCACAGAAGGTTTACTCATTTTCTACAACGGGCATGTATTACGTTCCAAAAACATTTTGCAAATGTTTTCTCCTTTCCTAAAACAGAAGCCACACAAAAATGCAAATACATCAACAAGCAATGAATTTAATATTATTTAAGAAAAGCAATGATGCACCATGTTCTGTAAGGAGGACACCGCAATCCACTCTGCCTGAAGAATCCCCATGGACAGAGGATCCTGACGGGCTACAGTCCATAGAGTCATAAAGAGTCAGACATGACTGAACAAACTGCAGGAAAAGTAATGATGCACCATCTTCTTCAACTTTGTCTCTGGTCTGTCCTGTGGACCAGCAGGCACTTTATAAAACATCAGCAGAGCTGGATCCCCAGACATGTGCCGCTGGAGTGTCAAACACCTGTATCCTACCCTGGGTTCATTGAACAGTGAGATACAGCAAGACAGTGTCCCAAAGAAAGTAGAAAATATGTGCTGCTGGAGCAGTCAGGGTTGGGTAAAGTGTCCCTGGCACTGTGATCAGGCAAGGTCATTGCAGTTGACTCCAAACAGAGGTAGAGTTCAGTGGAGCTCGCCTGCAAGCTCGCCTCTTTGGACAATGTTGAGTTACCTCTTTTCCGCTAGCTCAAGGTGCTGTTTAGTCACTAAGTCATGACCGGCTCTTTGCTGACCCCATAGATTGTAGGCTGCCAGTCTCCTCTGTCCATGGGATTTCCCAGGCAAGAAAGTGGGTTGGGGTGGGTTGCCATGCCCTCCTCCAGGGGATCTTCCTGACCTAGGGATTGAACCTGCATCTCCTGTTTCACAGACGGGTTTTTACCACTGAGCCACCAGGGAAGCTCAAGGTGAGGTTATAGCGAATGTGCTTTATGATAGGATGAAGCTTCTAAAACACCTGAGAGGCTCACCAAAGAAGTTAGTAAAAGCTGACAAACAACTGAAAAGAAACAAATACATTGAACCTAGATTTTAAAGAACTGTATAACTGAAAACCATAGGTCAGAAACCAAGAACAACAGCACCAACAGACACTGGGGAGATGCAGATTTTCATGGACTAAAAACCCAGAGTTGGCTGAGAATATGACATGGTGCCAGGACAGGCTAGTTGGTGCTTGGGCTAGATGAACAGAGGTGTGGTGTTTGGGGAGGCGGGGGACAGTTCATTTGACTGTGCTCCTCACAACTACCCAGGACTGGAAACAGGCACGGGGTCTGAAGGGGCAGCCAGGTGGCACTGGGTCTGGAAATTTCCCCCCATGGAGGGCAAGTGTCTGAGAAATCATACATACCCACCCACACACACCTATGTAACCCAGCTGCAGGGCACTGGTTGTGGGCCGGACATGGCCTGAGACTTCCATGAGCTATCTTGTTTGTTTAGTTACTTCTTAGTGTTCCTCAGGGTTGGAGGGGTCTCTGTTACAGGGATCCTCCATGGAGTTCTGCCTCAGCAGCTACAACATCCATTCCTGGTGGGCAAATGCTGCCCCCTCCCCCAACAGATTCTGCTCAGCTGGGCAGACTCTGCTGACAGATGGAGCTGCCTCAAACACGGGACAGTCAGCGCCCTGAGCTACCACTTCCCGTGGGAGAGGTGGCCTTTCGGGCTAGAGAGGTGGCCAGCCCTCTCTGGCTCTAAGAGGAGCCTGGCAGGCTACAGTCCACAGGGTCTCAGAGTCAGACACGACTGAAGGAGCTTAGCGCACACGCACATGAAGAAAAAAAAAAAAAAAACCCTTCAAGGTCTCAGTGTCCAGGCTCAAGCCCGAGAGGAGCATCCCCGTGTCTACGATGAGAGCCCCTCACAGAGGCCGCGTCAGGATCAAGGCGCAGCTCACGGGCATCTGGCGATGCCGGCCCCGGAGAGGAGGCTCTTCCGGTGACCGACCAAGCGTCTCCGGACCCCACAAGCGGCCTTCCTCCGGGCTCTGGCGACCACACCCACGTGGAGAGCCCCTGGTCTGCCCCTTTACACTAAGGGCCGCTTCGGCGTGTGGTTACGGGGGACGCCGTCTGCGCCTCTGGAGCCGCCACGGTGCTTGAGGGTGGGCGCGTGTGCCTGTCGCGTCGGAGGGCGCGGTGCGCAGAGAGGGGTCCGCGCCTCCTATGCCCCAGAGAGTTCCTCTTGGGGAAACACGGCCCTGGGCTCCTGGCTCCCGGCCGGACAGGCCGGGAGTCCGCTCGCCCTGGGGACCCGCGGCCGGGCGCGAGGGGGCGCCACGCCACCTCAGCCGGCGGATCGCCAGGGCCGGGCCGGGCCGGGGGCGGTGCGCGGGGCGGTGCCGGACTCCGCGGGCAGCGGGCTCCAGAGACGCGGCGCCCCGCCCCTAGGAGGCCGCTGGCCGGGCGAGTGGAGCGGCAGCCAGCCGAGTCGGGCCCCGAGGTGAAGTTGCGTGCGCGGTCGGGCCGGGCATCCGCACCCGAGGGTCCTGGGGCCGGGTTAGGGACGAGGGCGCAGGGTCCACACGGAGGATCCGATGCAAGAGCGGGGGCGGGAGGGCTCGGGGCTTCTACACGGGGTTCCGGGGCAGAGACCAGGACGCAGAGGGTCTACAGCGGAGGGTCCCGAGGAGAGAGGAGATAGGAGGCTGACGCGGCGGGAGAGGTCGGTCTACACTGGAGTCTCTCGGGGCCGCAGCGGGGACAAGGGGTCTACACCGCAAGATCCTGATGCAGGAGCGGGGGCTGGAGGGGCGCGAGCGTCCACCTCCGAGCGTCCGGGCGGGAGCAGGGCAAGGGGACCGCTGTCCGGCGCGCGCAGCCTCCACTCGGCTGCGCAGACGGGTGGGGGCGAAGGAGAGTCCGGAAGGGACATGTACGCTCCCCTCCCCCCAACCGCGGCCCCCGGAGCCGAGGGCGGTGCCGGACTGGGTGCCGACCCCAGCCCCTTGCTCGGCTCCGAGTCCCCAGCCGGGCGGGCGTCCGGCCCCAGGGGCGCGCGGGCTCGGGCAGCTTCGTGAGCTTCCATGGAGGTCCGGGCGGCAGTGGCCGAAGTCTGGTTGCAGCTGCCGCCCCGTCTGTCCGCGTGGGATCTGCAAGAGCTCAGGTGAGAGGAAGGATGGGCAACAAAGCGAGCGGGATGACCAGGGATCCGCCAGGCGCCCGTGCTGGCTGGTTGTGGGCGCACCGGGTTCTGCGCAGAGGGCGCGGGATGCAGTCCTTGGCACATGGGTGCTCTTTCCTCGCCCCTTCCTGCCGCCCCTGCCCTGCAGAGGGGAACGTCGCCCCCGTATACACAGCGATGCGCGCAGATGTAGTCTTACATACACACACGCACATACACACTCATGGTCTTGCCTTCTCCTGCCCGCCCGGAACTGGAGCCAGAGCGGGGACGCATACCGGAATCCCAGAAAGGGAGCCCCTCTCAGGCAGCCTTGAATTCTCTAACTCGGAGCCCAAGCGCCCCTGAGCCCCCCGGAGCCGAGCCTGGGAGGCTCCCACACTCACCCGCTGAGCCCCGGTTGGCGCCGGGGCTGGCGCAGAGAGGCCCGGGGTCCGCATAGAGGCGGGTGCCCAGAGGTCCTGGGCTTCAGCAGGGATGACCCGAGGCGTCTAGAAGAGCGAGCCGGGGTTCTCTATGCCCCGAATGCTCTCCCAAGCCTCCAGTCTTCCAGGACCCTGCAGTGTCCCGGGGCCTGAGGGTTTGCCTTCCTGAGGTTTTAGGTGACCCAGGGAGTCCCCTCCAGCCCCCCTCGCTCCAGCAGATGCAGTTTCTGGTTTCTGACTCTCAGGACATGACTCTGATCATGGGCTGTGGCCCCTCCTTTGTCCCCTCGTCCGAGCTTCTAGCCCCAAGCTGGGTTTGTGCTCGGGCAGACTCTCCTCGCCTTTGGCGTTCCCTGCGGGCCGCCCCTTCTCCTCCTTTCCCTGGGCTGCAAAGACCTGGTTTCCTCAGTCCTGCACTCAAAGCCAAGGTTTGGAGCCACTGGTTGTTGGAAGTGGGTTTTGACCCTGTTGGTGCTTGTGGCAGTGACCCCGCTGGGAGGTGGCCTCCGAGGGGCAGCAGTGGCAGCTGGTTCACCCCTCTGCTCTGGGGCAGCTGCTAAGGGGGTCAGTTAAGAGAACCCCCAAGGTCTTCCTCTCCATCCCTGCTGAGAAATCCAGGGTGGACCCCACAAGCCCAGACGGGTTCAAGCAGAAGAGGGCGTGCTCCTTACCCCACCCCCACCTCTAGAACCCTGCAGTGTACGCGGCCTCCAAAGGCTCCCCTACACCTGTAGTCCCCAGGCAGTCAGTGGATGGACTTGCTCTGGTCTCTCTTACACTGGCCCTGGGGAGCGCTGTGGCCCACTGGAGGCTGGAATCCACTTGCTCTGGATCCCTGTTGCTGACCAGCCACACACTCACCAAGGGTTATGCCATCAATGGAGGATGGGTGCACCTGCACCTTCCCTGGGCACAGGCTCGGAGAACAACCCTTTCCAAGGCCAGCGCCCAGGTGTTCCGACCCTTTTAGACTTAAAATTTGTGTCCTTCCACTTTGCAGAAGTTTTTTTTAATACCTTGGGATTTCCATAATTCAAGAAAAAAAAAATTGGATGTTTTTGTAGACAGGGGAGAAAAGGAGGGAAGCAAGTTCTTGGCTGGCACCGAGGCCTGCACAGGCCAGATGCTTAGAAAATATGTGCGGGTTGATTCATTGTTTGAGTTTAATTAAGAGTTTCTACCCAGGGTATGGCTGGGAGCTGCATTATCATAATTACAGGTGTATGTGCCATGATTAATAGGTCGTGCAGAACACATGGGATGGCAGGAAGTGGTAAAATGCTGGGGTTTGCCCTGGCAAAAGCAGGTCGGGTCTGTGTCCCTGGAGGGTTTTGCACCTGGGGTGCGGGCAGCCCCCCTTCTGCCCCCAGCTCTTCCATCCAGGCACCAGGAGCCGGGGGGCAGTTGGATTCTCAGCCTCTCTGCTGAGGGCCGGGGTGAAGGGGAGCAGGCGAGTCGGCTCAAGATGTGTGCATATGGTGGGGAGGGTCACATGAGCCAGGAGGGGCACTGGGGAGCCTGACGGATGGGCTGGTGGGCTCTGTGGGGGTCCGAGGAGAGCGGCCACATGCGTCTGCTCATTTGAGCACCGTGTCTTCATGGGCCATTCATGAAGAATAAGGACGCCTTAGGACAGAGCCACAGAGTCCCCACTGCCCGCCGGGTCCCTCAGGGTCAGGCTGAACAGGGTGTCCCCAGCTCAGGGCCGAGTGGAGGCGCCCCATGCCCATGGTTCCACGGAGGGCCCTGGGACTTGCAGCCTCACTGTTGAGCTGGTCAGGGTGCAGGCTCTGGTCCCGCCCGGCCCGGCAGTGGGTGACCGGTGTGCCCTTCACAGCAGAAAGGGGTCCCGCATGGGCATCGAAGAAATAGCTGTGTCTGTTTCACTGCCCAGCAACTCTTCTGAGAGCTTCAGCCCTTCTCAGCCGAAGCAGACAAGACAGAGGCCGGCTCCCTTCTCGGCAAGGCACCTGCGGGCGCCTGCGAGGTACAGCCAGTACTTGGCGCCTCGTGCCATTGACGCATGCAGGGAGGCGCGGGTGCGTGTGGCTGGGAGGGCAGGCATGGGCGTCCTGGGCCTCCTTGGCTCTGAGACGTGGGCAAATAGTTCAGCTGCTGCTGTTTTATATTTTCTGATTCCTCCTGTGTCAGACCAGAAGGCTGCTCTGAACCGTGCCAGCTCTCTTATTTTCAGAGGAGGAACCTGTGTCGTAAACCAGGGTCAGTAATGCATTCACTCAAAATGAAACTCCCAATATTTTGATTTGATTGTCTATTTAGAAAAAAGGAAAATTGAAATGTCATGTATACATAGTACAGAAGACCTTTATGTTGCTTTTTAAATCCATGGAGCTAAGACAGTAAGAGCAAACTGCACATGGAGGGGCAGATGGTCCCCTGGCCCCTGACACCCATGCTGCTCCTAGGGGTGCTGGGCCAGGCTGGGCCACCGCTCTGTGCCCCCCCGCTGGCCCTTGGCCTCTTGATGTAGCAGTCACACCCCTCGCTTCCCTCTGCACCTGCGCCCCCCCCCCCCCGGGCACACCTGCCCTGGCCCTGTCCTCAGCTCTGTTCAGCCTCCCTGGATAAGTCAGCTCAGGGAGGAAGCAGACAAGCGCTGGTAGCCAGAGCCCTGGGCTGCAGTTCCCGAAATTTAATGACCTTCCTGGCTATTTTTAACCTTGTCAGATATTTAAACAATGAAGTTTAAATCTTAGATTAGACTTGGGGAGTGCCGGGTACGTGAAAGCCAAGGCTGGGGTTCTGGGGCCCAGAGACTCTCAGGCTACTCTGAGTGGTGCACTGCTTCTGACCAAATTCTAGCTTGAAGAGGCAAATTTATTTTTGTAAAGGATTAGCCTTTTTCCGGTGGGCGAGGCTATGATCTCCGTATTCCTGACTCAGTTCTCACCGACCTGGCCACCTGGCCCCAGCAGGACTCGGGGAGGGTGTGTGGATGGAGGGCCTGCCTGTGGGTGGTGTGGCTTCCAGGGGCCTCCATGCCCCAGCTGGGGGTCTCCACGTACCCTCACCCCTCCCGCACCAGCAGGTGCCTGCGTCTCTCTGCGGTTCTGTCTGGGGGTTGGGGTGCTGCCCATCACTGGGACAGCGGAAACTGCTTTGTGGACTGTGTTGGCGTCTTTGTAGCAGGAGGACAGAAAGTACCAGCTTTGCACGTATTCCAGGTGCGGTTCTCTGTATTCTGGGTCACGACACTAAACAGGTTCAAAATCACAGAAAGCCCTGCCTGGACTGTGTCTGGAGGCCTGACCTCCTGGCTGAGCTCAGACAGGAGTGGCGGCTGGAGCCAGGCTCACAGCAGAGCACCGGACAGTCTGCCGGGTGCAGAGGGTCTGGCCCGGCACGGGGACTGCACCGGCTCAGACCCTGACGTTTGCTAAGTGCGCGCCTGCTGGCCTCCCCCACCCCAGAGCCCCCCAGCTCTGTTGGGGCTCAGGGCAGAGTTACCATGCGCCCGCAGGACAAGCAGATACATGTCATCTCCCTGAACAAGGTCAAACCTGGTTCTGGTGATAGCCAGGAAGAGGGTTCCCTTCCTTCTGGGGGGTTGAGGAGGCACGTAGATTAACACGGGGAAAAGTGCATGACAAGTTTTAAACCCAAATGTTTTATTTAACATCATAGCAATTAATGCAATGGAGTGAAATGCTTTGGTAAAATAAAATGCATTAAAAATTTATGCACTTTATGTAGATTAGCTATTTATTCTTCAGAAGGAACACCCTTCCTCCATAGCCTCTGATATTCGATTGTGAAGCTGTAAGGCCCATTTCTGGAGCTGGTTCACAGTTACTTCAAGAAAATGACTATTTCTGACTGTGAACAAATTTCCTTGATTTTTTTTTCCCCACCAAAAGGAAAAAAAGACATTTTTCCATGAGGAAATTTAGGAAATATGTATCATTGTCTTCTTTAATACATAACCAATTAGAAATAGAGGCTTCCCAGGTGACTCAGTGGTAAAGAATCCTCCTGCAATGCAGGAGACCCGTATTTGATCTCTGGGTGGGGAAGATCCCCTGGAGAAAGGAATGGCAATCCACTCCAGTATTCTTGCCTGGAGAATTCCATGGACAGAGGAGCCTGGTGGGTTACAGTCCATGGAGCCACAAAGAGTCGGGCACAGCTAAGCACAGTTAGAAAAACTCCGCTGTTTCAAAATGCTGAGCTGAGCTGGGCAGCACACACAATGAACAAGGTGAATTTTTGTCTCCAGGAATTGTGATGTGTTGCTTTAACAAGAAACCTACATCTGGTGGGGGTGCTTGTCGAGTAAGAGGCTCCAAGGGGCTCCTCACTCCAGGAAACACCTGCCTGCCTGCCGGTGGCCGAGATGCACCTAAGCCTAGGCCTGGTCCCAGGAGTGGAGGCGCCTGGTGTGTCCTCTGAGCAGGGCTGCCTGCAGACAGTGCCCAGTGGGTCGGCGTCCTTTCCTGGGAGATTATTTCACCATCAAAGGGAACATGACCAAAAAGAAGCCCTCTCTGCCCCGGAGGAACAGGTGGAAAGGTGAGGCCTCGTGTTTCCAGATACAACAAACACATACAGATCAATGGGATAGAGTTGGGGAGAGATGAACCTCCAAATCTCGGGGAGATTGATTTTCAACAGCAGAGCCAAGGCCATTCAGTGGGGAAAGAATTCAGTTCAGTTCAGTTCAGTTCAGTTGCTCAGTCGTGTCTGACTCTTTGTGACCCCCTGGACTGCAACCCCGCCCCCTAACTGGGCCCCACCCCCTAACCGATGTCCGACCCCATGGACTGCAGCACACCAGGCTTCCCTGTCTGTCTCCAACTCCCGGAGCTTGCTCAAACTCATGTCCATCGAGTCGGTGATGCCATCCAACCGTCTTATCCTCTGTCGCCCCCTTCTCCTCCTGCCCTCAATCTTTCCCAGCATCAGGGTCTTTTCAAAAGAGTCAGTTCTTCACATCAGGTGGCCAAAGTATTGGAGTTTCAGCTTTAGCATCAGTCCTTCCAATGAATATTCAGGACTGATTTCCTTTAGGATGGACTGGTTTGATCTCCTTGTAGTCCAAGGGACTCTCAAGAGTCTTCTCCAACACCACAGTTCAAAACCATCAATTCTTCGGTGCTCAGCTTTCTTTATAGTCCAACTCTCACATCCATACATGACTACTGGAAAAACCATAGCTTTGACTAGACGGACTTTTGTTGGCAAAGTAATGTCTCTGCTTTTTAATGTGCTGTCTAGGTTAGTCATACCTTTTCTTCCAAGGAGCAGACATCTTTTAATTTCATGGCTGCAGTCACCATCTGCAGTGATTTTGGAGCCCCCCAAAATAAAGTCTGTCACTGTTTCCATTGTTTCCCCATCTATTTGCCACGAAGTGATGGGACCAGATGCCATCATCTTAGGGGAAAGAATAGTCTTTTCAACATATGGAGCTGGATCACCTGGATGCAACTTGCAAAAGTGTCTCTGATACAAAAAAAAAAAAAAAAAAAAAGAATCACTTATCATACCGAGAACAAGAAATATCAAAACCTGACTGAAAAAGACCGTCAGTAAATGCTGAGATGATAATTATCTGACCAATCTTTTAAAGCCAGCTTTGTAAAAATGCTTCACCAACCAATTATGGGTTTTCCTGAAACAAACAACAACAACAAAAAGAAGAGAACTTCAGCAAAGAAATTCAAGTTATAAAGAACATACAAATGAAGCTATGGAACTGAACAGTGCATTGATTGAATGGAAAAAACTTTGCATCCCTGCTGGTCCATCTTCCAGTGCAGGGGTCCTGGGTGTGACCCCTGGTCAGGTAGCTGAGATCCGACATGCCACGCAGCCAAAGAAAACCCAACAACCGAGCAAAGCGTGTGCTGCCTGGGGTCGATAACAAAGGATAAAACCAGTGAGTCTGAGATTAATCAGAACTGCCCAGTCTCAACAACAGAGAGAAAAGAAAGACTGAAAAAACAAAAAAAGAAGAAAAGGAAGAGATTCATAGGCACCTGTGTGAAAATAGCAGAAATGCCAACATTTTGTACCGTCAGGTCTCAGAGGAGAGAAGAAAGAGGGTGGGGCTGAGAAGATTTGAATAAAGAATGCCTGAAAACCTCTCGAAACAGCAAAAAATACAAACCTACAGATTCAAGGAGCAGAGCAGAAAAACAACAGAAAAACTTGTAAATGCTTGGCAGTTAGATAACACACATAGAAAATTAATATGTCAAAGAAGAAGTCTCAAAGGAAATTTTAAAATATAGAGAACTGAAAGGAAAAGAAAAGACAAGTCAAAATACGTGGAATGCAGCCAGAACAGTTCTGAGGAAAGTTCACAGCCCTGAAATGCTTACACGAGAAAAAAGGAAAGCTGTCTATATATGACATTATATCAGTAATATAACTTTTAAAATTGTATTAATTCTTTAAGAACTCCTTAAAAAAGAAATCTCCAGGTCCTGGGGGTTTCACTAGAAAATTCTACCAAACATTCCAAATAATTTTGAGGTTAATATTACCTGAAGACCACATTAGGAGAAAACTACAGATCCATATCATTCGTGAACTTAGACAGAAAATCCTAAACAAAATATTAGCACATTGAATCTAGTGATGCATGAAGTTACTGGGCCAAGTGAGATCTAATCTGGGTATGCAAGTGTGGTTTAAAATTAAAAAATCAGTCAGTATAATTCACTGTATCAACAGACCAGATATAAAATCACAACTTATTGCAGAATTCGTGTGGGAAGGCACAGGCTCTAACGTAGCTGAAACAGTCTTGAGAGGAGGGGCAAAGTGGATGAGGACTCTGCCCAGCATTAGTGCTGTCTGTGTGGCTGCAGTAACGAGACCCTGTGATGCGGGCAGAGGGCCGGAGATGGCTCTCAGAGCCCAGGGGTGCCCCCACAGGCACACCCGATTGCCTGTCAACAAAGATACAAAACCAGGTCACTGGAGGAAGCATAGCCTTTTCAACAAGTGTCTGTTCATCTGTAACCTCACACCTTATATACAAATTAACTCAAACACATTGTAAATAGCTATACTTCCAATGAAATAAATGTTCAAAAAATTAACTCAGAAATGGACCACAGACTTTAATGTAAAACTGTAAGACTTTTAGAAAAAAAACAGAGAATCATCTGGGTTTAGGATCCCCTAGAGTAGGATATGGGGAAGGCAATGGCACCCCACTCCAGTACTCTTGCCTGGAAAATCCCATGGACAGAGGAGCCTGGTAGGCTGCAGTCCATGAGGTCGCTAAGAGTCGGACATGACTGAGCGACTTCAGTTTCACTTTTCACTTTCATGCATTGGAGAAGGAAATGGCAACCCACTCCAGTGTTCTTGCCTGGAGAATCCCAGGGACGGGGGAGCCTGGTGGGCTGCCATCTATGGGGTCTCACAGAGTCAGACACGACTGAAGTGACTTAGCAGCAGAGTAGGATATGGAACCCACTCCAGTATTTTTGCCTGGAGAACCCCATGGACAGAGGAGCCTGGTGGGCTGCAGTCCAAGAGGTCACAAAGAGTAGGACACAACTGAACGACTGAGCATACATGTGCAAAGAGTTCATAGACTTGATACCAAAAGCATGCTCCATTAAAGGTACACTTGATAGACTAAATCTCATCAGAATGAAAAACCACTTTTTCAGAAACCCTTTGCAGAGCATTAAAGGAAAAGCTACAGAGTGGGACACAATATTTGCAAACCACACATCCAGTGAAGGACCCAAATCTGTACTATATAAAGAATTCTCGAAACTCAATTGCCAAAAACAACAACAGCAGCAACAGCAACAAAACCAAAAATATGCAATTAAAAATGAGCAAAATATATGAACAGATATTTCACCAAAGAGGATATACAGATGGTAAATAGACACATGAAAAGATGTTCAACATCATTAGCCATTAGAGAAATGCAAATCAAAAGCACAAACAGATATCACTGCACACTTATCAAAGTGACGAGAATGAAACGGAGGCACGGAGCACTGCCGGGTTTGGAGCAGTGCTCTGTGCATCGCTGACGGGCGTGTACAACGGAACAGTCACCATGGAAATTAGCTTGGCAGTTTCTTACAAAACCAGCGATGCAACTGCAGTGTGACCCAACACTTGTACTCCTGGGCATTTATCCCAGAGAAATGACAATTTATGCTCACATAAAAACCTGTACATGACTGTTTATAGCAGTTCTGTTTGTAATAGTCAAAAACTGGACACCACCCAGATTCTTTCTATGGGTGAATGGTTAACTGTGGTCCATCCACGCCATGAAATACTACTTGCAATAAAATAGGAGTGAGCTTTTGGTACAGCCAGAAGTCTGAATGAATCTCCAGGGCATTTGCTGAGTAAAAACACTTTTTACAATGAAAGTCTATTTTTGTATTAGTAATATACTGTAAAATATATTTACACTGGGGGTAGGGAAGGCTTCCCAGAGAAAGTGACTTTAAAATGCAAAAGGGTGTTCTAAGTGTCTAACTAATGTTAGAATAGTGTCCAGTGCTAGGGAAGTGCTGAGGGATGCTCTTACGGGCAGCTCCACTGGCACCTAAGAGTAGCCAAGGTCATATTTCCACTGGATTCCCAGCCCCAGCGAGAAAACCAGGATTTAGCAAAAACATGGACATTTCCTTAAGGCCTCGGGGCCCAGCGACTGCAGCAAGAAAACCAGTATTTAGCAAAAACATGGGCATTTACTTAAGGCCTTGGGGCCCAGCGAGCCCACACAGCCAGCCAGACCTCTCTGTGGGAGACTTCTCAGTCTTCTGTCAAATTCGCAGAGAGGGAGAAGACAGAACTGAGGAGACTCAGGACCCCTGAACTCTAGGGCCGCCCAGGGACCTCCTTGCCCCCCTGCTGTGGATGTTCGTCGTGCAGGTGTCCATCTGTCCCTCACCCTCCCCACCCACCCCTGCTGCCCCAGCCAGAGTGTGAATTCAGCCAGCCTGTTAGAATATGCACTTAAAGGGGTGGGAAGCCCCCAATCTGTGATGGTCGTCAGTGGTGGTTGCATTAAAGGTTCTTCTTCTGTTTGATTGAACTGTCAGATTTTCCACTTTTCCAGTGGCTTAGTTTTAGAATCGGAACATTATTTTTCATGAAGATGAACCTGCAAGACTCATTTATGCAAATTGATGTAGAGAAGAATGAGAAACATCAACACATATCCTCTTGTGACTCAGAGGGAAGTGTTGCGTCCATGTGGGAAGCCTCCTCCCACACCTTCACAGCAAACCGCCTCCTCTGCGTCGGCAGCTGGCCAGGGACACCTGGGCACTAGCAGGATGGACAGGGCACAGCGCTGGGAGCTGGACCTCAGCAGGATGACAGAGGACCCTTTGGGGCTCAGTTGATCCTCTAGTTGGGTCAAAGCAGGTTGACCACACGGGCGAGAGGAGTGAGAGGGCTGAGTGCCGACCGTCGGGCGGAGCCAGGGCTCGGGGCGTGTCCTCTGGTGACCGAGGCTGCTGGCAACCATGTGCATTTACATCTTCGCATGAAAACTTCCTTAGGACCCTGGGACACTCAGGGGGTCACGTGCCCCAGGTGGAGTCTGGCACCATGAGTGCCCCTGGGGGTGGTCGAGGGCGCTCCCTGACCCCCGCCCCGCCTGCCCCCTCCTGCCGCCCACAGCGGGCTGCTTGCCCCTTCTCGCCCCTGGAAGACTTGGCCCTGCTTGGCTGCCGGTCCAGGCAGGAATGTGAATGGGTCCTCGTTCTCTCTCCTGCCCCAGGTCGCTTGGACCACCCTCTGAAGGCACTGACAGAACCCACAGGGTGGGACCCGCAGGAGAGGCCCCCGGGGGCACAGCGTCCCTGCCCTGGGCCTGGCCAGCCCTCCCGACACCTCCCCACACCCTGGCCAGCTCTCCCACCCTCTGACAGCACATGTGCATTCGTAAGTTAGGAAACTATTTGAACTGAAGAGAAGTGTTCCTGAAGTTAAGTGGCACAACTGTTTATTTTTGGAACTCTCACTGTTAACGTCAAGGTGTAGAAAAATTAAATGACACCAGCTCATCCCAACTCGATTGTCGTGGCAGGCCTTCCCGGCCCACCGAGCTCCACACGAGCCCCGCGGACCTGGACCGGCCCGGATGCCTGGGCCCTGCCTCCAGCCCCGCAGCACACACGTGTGTGTTGTGAGTGTAGAAATGGCCACGTCTGGCCTGCCCTCAGGTGACAGCCGTGCTCCACGCGCTGCCCCACCAGTGCCTCTCCGTGACCCCATCTCTTTGGCCGTCTTGGTAGAGAAACGGGGAGGCGGGCAGCAGGCTGATGGGCGAATGTCACACAGCTCTTGGGGGCCGGCCTGGCCCTGGGCCACTGGCTTGGGGAAAAGCCCGTGAGCCCCTCCTGGTTGGGTTTCTGGGCCAGGCAGCAGGTGCTGACCATGTGTGTGGCCCCAGGTACAGTCCCTGCAGAGCTGGAAAAGCCCGGCTCAGTGAACAGACGAGCGGCCTCCGATTTCTGTGATTCCTTTATTCTTTATCCTGAATAATTTCAAAAGAGTAGGGCGTGTGTGGTCTTGTCACTGCTTAGATGGCAAGGACTGTGGTGAAGTGGCTGACGTATCCATCAGTGGCTGATCCAGCAGGCTAGAGCTTGGTCCTGGGCAGGGGCCTGAGCCTGGCTGCCCCTCGTGCACCCCTGAGCTGGCCTCTCTGGGGCAGGACTGTGACCTGCGGAGGGGACACAGCCAGGAGTGGAAGGAGGGGGTCACAGGGGCATGCCGAGGAGGAGGCCCGGGGCCGGAGCTGAGCCCCTTGCAGGCCTCAGCAGAATCCTTGCAGAATCGCCTGACGCTCAGTCTGGGTCAGACTGCAGCCCATCCTGCCTCCTCCGGGGAGAACCCAGAGCCGCCAGCCGTGGCCTAGGGGAGTACCCCCGTGCCCCGGAGGCCGCACGCTTGTGACACCCCAGGAGGGCAGGCAGGAGGGGTCCCTGGGGCTGTGCAGCTGTCAGTTTCTGAGAAGCCGCAGTCTCTGCTTCTGAGCTCACAGCACAAAACACAGCGGGTATTTCCAGCAAGCCTAGTGCATGTCTAGTCTAGTGCGAGCTTTGCACGGTCTGCTCTGAACCTTCTGAACGGCCTTCTGAGAGAGATATTGTAGCAGAGAGGAAAGAGCAGAAATGGGAGCCGCTGCGTGTGCTGGGAGGAAAGTGCACGAGGCAGAGGCCGAGTTCCTTAAGGGACCCAAGTTTCCTGTTTCGGACATAAAAACAGTGCTTTCTTCGTGATCCCTGTAATCTGAAAACTGATCAGCAATAAGGTCTAAGCAGCTGCGTGGTTTTGGAGAGTTGTTGTTTTCTTTAGTTGCAGTAAACTATGCATAACATGTGGCTTCCCTGGTGGCTCAGTGGTAAAGAGCATGCCTGCCAACGCAGGAGACCTAAGAGGTGCAGGTTCGATCCCTGGGTCAGGGAGATCCCCCAGAGGAGGGCAGGGCAACCCACTTCTGAATTCTTGCCTGGAGAACCCACAGACACAGGAGCCTGGCGGGCTACAGTCCATAGGGTCACAAAGAGTCGGACATGACTGAAGCGACTTGGCACGCACGCACACAGACACAAATAACATAGGGCTTCTCTGCTGGCTCAGCAGTAAAGAATCCTCCTGCCAATGCAGAAGACCCGAATTTGATCCCTGGGGAAAGACATGGCAACCCACTCCAGTATTTTAGCATGGAGAATTCCATGGACAGAATCCAGCATGCTACAGTCCATGGGGTTGCAAAAAGTCAGACACGACTTAGCAAGTAAATCAACAACAATACATAACATAGAAGTGACCGTTTTAACCGTCTTTAAGTGTGCAGCTTAGTGGCATCAGATGCATTTGTGTTCCTACCCTCACCCCCATCCTCCATCTCCAGAACTTTCTCATTTTCCTGTTGAAACTCTGTCCTGATGAAGCCCTCGCTCCCCTCCCCCACCCCGCCCACCCTGCTTCCTGTCTGTGAACTTGACTCCTCCAGGGTCTTCACACGGCATGTGCCCTTTTGTGGCTGGCTTCTGTCACTCAGTTCGATGTTCTCAAGGTTGACCCACGCTGCAGCGTGTGTTGGAATTTCTTCCCTTTTCATGACACATGATAACATTCCCCATGTCTGTCACACGTGTTGCTGACCCGCCCACTCTTTGGGGACACTTGGGCTGCTCCCACTTTCACTGTTGTGAGCGCGGATGCTTTCAGTTCTGGGTGGATACATAGAGTGGAATTACTGGACCACATGGTGATTCTGTTTTTAATTTTTTGCTGGACCACCATACTCTTCTCCATAGTGACTATACCATTCTATATTCCCACCTCCAAGGGAACAGAGGACGAGATGGTTGGATGGCATCACTGACTCATGGACGTGAGTTTGAGCAAACTCAGGGAGATGGTGAAGGACAGGGAAGCCTGGTGGGCTGCAGTCCGTGGGGTTGTAAAGAGTCGGGCACAACTTAGTGACTGAACAACAACAACGAATGCCCAAGTGTTCAAATTTCTCTACATCTTCACCAATCCTCTTTTTCTGTTTGTTTGTTTTTCCTTATAATAGCCACCCTAATGGATGTGAAGTGGTATCTTATTGTGGTTTTGATTTTCATTTCTCTAATGACCAGTGTTATTAGAGCATCTTTTCATGTGCTTATATATTTTTTTTGGAGAAATATCTGTTCAAGCCCTTTGTCCATTTTTAAAATTGTTCTGTTGCTGTTGTTGTTTTTGAGTTGCAGGACTTCTCCATGTGTTCTAGATACCAATCCTTGATCAGATATATGACTTGAAAATATTTTCTTCTTACATTCTGATCTTTCCACTCTGTGGACAGTGTTCCTTCATAAACAAAATTATTTAATGTTGATAAAATCCAGTTAATCTACTTTTCCTTATTTTACTTCTGCTTTTGTAGCTCAGCTGGTAAAGAATCTGCCTGCAGTGCAGGAGACCCCAGTTTGATTCCTGGGTCAGGAACATCCCCTGGAGAAGGGATAGGCTACCCACTCCAGTATTCCCTAGTGGCTCAGATGGTAAAGAATCTGACTGTAATATGGGAGGCCTGGGTTCAATCCCTGATTGGGAAAGTCCCCTGGAGGTTACCACCCTGTGTGGTAACCCACTCCAGTATTCTTGCCTGGAGAATCCCCATGGATAGAGGATCCTGGTGGGCTACAGTCCGTGGGGTTGCAGAGAGTCGGACATGACTGAGGGACTCAGCACACACTTGGTGTCATATCCAAGAAATCACTACCAAATCCAGCGTCATGAAACTTTGGTCCTATTTTTTCTTCTAAGAGTTTTGTGGGTTTAGCTCTTATGTTTAAGTCTTTAATCTGTTTTGAGTTAATTTCTTTATATAGTGTAAGATATAGGATCTAAGCTTGTATCCTGTATCCTATGTAAGGGTATAAGGATCCCGCTTCCTTTTTTGCATACAGATATGCAGTTTTCCCAACACCCTCTGTTGAAAAGATGGTTTTCCACCTTGAATGGTCTTGGCACCATTTACCTGTGTATTCTAGGGTTTATTTCCTGGCTCTCAGTTCCATTCCATTGGTCATAAATCCATCTTTATGCCAGTGACACACTTTTGATTGCTACAGTTTTGTAAGGTTTTCTTATTTCGTTTTATTTTTCTGCCTGTGCCATGTGGCTTGTGAAATCTCAGGTCCCCGACCAGGGATTGAACTGGGCCAGAGCCGTGAGAGCACCGACTCCGAACCAGTAACCACGAGACCCCCATGGGACTCCCGTGGTGAGTGATGAAATCAGGAAGTGAGACCCCTTGTCTGTGGAATCGTCTTTCGTCAGCCCAGCTGTGGAGCAGGGACGACACTAGCGGCCCTTTCAGGCTCTGCCCCACCGACCCTCCCAGCCCCCCACCCAGGGCCTGCTGCCAAACCTCCCCACTGCTTCTGCCTGGAGGTCCTCCCGGCTTGATGGATGGAGCCCCCTCCACCTCTGGTCCAGCCCTGCACCAGTGAGCCTGTCCAGCGCAGTGAGCATGGCAGGACCATGGCTGGGACACACCCTGCCTCCGAGGGACCGACCCCCTGGGGGAGAAGTGTAGCCGACACGGGTGCTTCCCAGGAAGGGTCTCCTGTCAGAGTCACACCCGGTCCCTGAAGGAGCCGCACAGCTGTGCCCCTTTAAAGGGGGCCTCGGGGACGCACATGGCAGGGGGCCCTGAGACTCTGCAGGAGCAGGATGTGTTTTTACTTATTTTGACCCATGGATAAAAGGAGAAGGGGAGAAGGCTTCCCACTGACCAACAGGAAGCAGCATTGCTTCTAAAAATGCTGTTTTCTGAAGTTACAGCTCCCCCCCATCACTTAGGGGCTGCAAAGGCGTCTCCTCAGAAGTCCTAATTACGGAGACTATGGAGCTGCTGTCAGAGTAACTGCGACGTCGCCCTGGAGACCTGTGGTGCTGGACCAGCCCAGACCTGCAGGGGCCCCGGTGCCCCAGACAGAACCTCGTCCTGGTGCCAGGGTGACCTGCCCCCGGGTGGCAGAGCTGGGTGTCCGGCAGCCCGAGGTCTGACCAGGCTGCCAGGATCCCGGTGACTCGGTCCAGCCCCTCAGAGCCCAGGGTCTAGCCCGTTGCCTGGCTGGGCTAGCAGCTCAGTGAACACGTGTGTTGAATGAGAAATTGTTGGGTTTTTGTTTGTTGCTTAGTTGCTCAGTCATGTCCTCTTTGCTACCCCATGAACCATAACCTGCCAGGCTCCTCTGTCCATGGGATTTTCTAGGCAAGAATACTGGAGTGGGTTGCCATTTCCTCCTCCAGGGGATCTTCCCAACCCAGGGATTGAACCTGTGTCCCCTGCACTGGCAGGCAGATGCTTTACCACTGAGTCACCAGGGAAGCCCGATGAAAAACTGAGGCATCTGCAAATCAAGAGATGAGAGAAGAAAAATAAGAAGGGCCCAGAGGTCACAGTGCTGGCAGAGGAGAGGCATGGCTGGACCCCCTTGACTCCGAGGCCGGTGAGGGGGTTCGGCCACATGAGGAGAAGGCTGAATGCCCACAGGACAGCAGGCATCAGAGAAGCCTGTGGAGGGATGCTGGGCAGGACTGTGGTTTGATTGCGTTTCCCCAGACACAAGTACTATGGGTCATCTTTTCAGGTGCTTGTTGGCTGTTTGCCTTCTTTGGAGAAAGGTCTATTCAAGTCCTTATCCCATTTTTAAGCTGAGTTGTTTCTCTTTTTGTTTAGCTGTAGGAGGTCTTTGGATCTTCTTGATACTAAACTCTGACCAGGTATATGATTTGCAAATATTTCTTCCTGTTCTGTGGATTGTCTTTTCTATCTGTTGATAGTCTTTCAATGCACAGAAGTCTAATTTTAATCAAGTCCAATTGATCTATTTTTAAATTTTGTTGTGTATGTTTTTTGTGTCATACTGGTGGTTCAAATGGTAAAGAATTTGCTTGCAATGCAGGAGATATGGGTTCAATCCCTGAGTCAGGAAGATTCCCTGGAGAAGGGAATGGCAACCCACTCCGGTATTCTTGCCTGGAGAATTGCATGGACAGAGGAGCCTGGCAGGTTACAGTCCATAAAGTTGCAGAGTCAGACATGACTGAGCGATGAACACACACAGAGAAGTGGGCTGAGCATGCCAGCAGGTTTTGCCTTTGACAAAATCTTAGCGCTAATATTTGCGGAGAGGGGTGTGAAGGCATCACTGAAACTCATCAAATTCAGACCCAAGGTGCTTTTCGTTCCAGTACCTCAGGGTTGAAATGGAAAAAGTTAGATATAAAGAAACTTCTTATTTGAACTATTTTAAACTTACAGAAAAGCTGAAAAATTAGCACAGACTTTTCCTATATCTGCACCCAGCTTCCTCTCATGTTAAGATTTTAACAAAAAGCTCTGTGAAATGAACCCTGTCCTGCACGGGGACCGGGCTGCAACCAGTCCAGCGGCGACCCACCCCCACCCCAACGCCTAGTCCCTTAGACCCACATCTGGGTCGTCTGGGTCGTGTTTCACCTCTGTCTCTGAGGCAGCACGTCTCTCCAGGCTTGCTTTGCCTCTCGAGTTGCTGACACTTCAGAAGGATGTTTTCAGCCTGTGAGAATCTGCCGACTTGACAGACTCTGCTCATATTTCAGTCAGTGTGTCTGTCTGTCGCCCTGCAGCCATCAGAGCTGCTTCCCACGGCTTCTCAGGCTGGTTTGTCCTCTTGCGGCCCCTCCTGCTTTACCTCCGACCTGGATCTGGCCATTGGCGGAGCTCGGGCAGGTCTCCTCCTCGTCCCTGGAGCAGGTGGCCAGGGTCCCCCCTTGGCCCCACGTCCCTGTGGCGACAGCCGGCGGGGACCCACAGCACCACAGGGATCATGTGGAAGCGGCTTATGTACGTCACATTCTGCAGCAGACAGTGTGGGAATGATTCATCACTTGCTTAATAAAATTGATTTAAGAAAGAAATTACCAATTAAGAACCGTCCTGACTGTAAAGTAAAAATTCAATGATCTGGAAACTGTCCGCTTCCTGCTCAGGGAGCTAAGGGAGTCCAGGGCCGTGAGAAGGCCGCTGCTCTCCCCGGGTCACGGGGATCTCCCGGTCTTCACGGGGAGGCGGGGGGCCTCAGGCCTCCTTCTGGCGGCCAGGCCGGAGACCCGCACTGCAGGCCCCGGAGCACAGAGGGTCTGCAGGCGGGTCCCGGCCAGCCCTGTGCCCTCAGGCTGCAGCCTCTAGTCTCAGGAGGGGAGACGCAGGTCCACACAACACCCCCCCACCCAGCCCACCAGAGACAGCAGAGGGCGGGGGAGGTAGTGGCCATGACTCTGAGAACCTCAAACCTGCCCCTTTCCGTTTGCTGCAGTTTCCGTCGCTCCATCCTGTATAAACGTCTGCTCCATGGTCAGCGTGCAGGGCCAGGCTGGACCAGGACCTTGGCCCCTTAGCTCAGGAAGCCCCACGGGGTCCCCTCCAGAGGGGCGGGGGACAAGCTCTGGATGGCTCTGTAATTTCTCGATCTGTCTTAGGCATCAAAGAGCTTCTATTATGTGGGCTTAGGAACTGACTGGGGAGATAAGCTGACTGGGGGCCCTGACACATTGAGGGTCTGTCCCCCTCCCCAAGAGACGCTCTGGGGGGATTTGCAAGATGCTGCAGAGGGACACACTCCAGTGGAAGCCCCCGCGGTGACACCTCCTCCAACTGTCGGCCGTGAGCCGCCCCCAGTGCCGGGGCGGCTGCCCCCCGTGCCCTGGCAGCTCCGAAGCATCTCGCAGAGCCTGGGCTTTGTGGCTGCCTTGCTTCTCTAGCCGCAGGAGCAGAAGCACCGCGTGAACAGAGATTTCAGAGAAAACTGATGCAGCAGACGTTTGCATACAGATGTGCTAATTATAGTCCTCAACCTGTACATTGAAACAGACTTAGCAGTTACGATCGTCCTGGAACATAACTGCTTTTTCCAACCCGTAGGCGCTCAGGCTCTGGGAGACGTCCTCAAATCCAAGAGGAGGTTCATGCTCCAAGTCTGTGGACCCGAACTTGAACCCGGCAGAGGGTGAGGGGGCCCAAGCAGCCTCGGAGACGATTGTTCTTGGAGGGGCCGCGGGGCTCACATGGGGTCAGCAGGGCCCCGAGCTGGGTGGGCAGTGGCCTGAGCCCCAGTAACTCCCAGGCTCTGGGGCAGCTCAGAGACGTCTAGGAGGGCATCAGGCCTTTGGGGGAACAGGTAGTGGGGCAGAGGAGCCCCAGGTGGGCCAGAGAGGGGAGGGCTGTAGAGGGACATGCTATTGGTCCCCTGAGAGCCCCGTGAAGTGGCGGGGGTTGGGGGGTGGAGCACCGTGGAGACCCTCGTCCAGGAGGGTGCCCTGTGAGGGGGCACAGGCACCGTGGAGACCCTCGTCCAGGAGGGAGGGTGAGGAGCAGGCTGTGCTGGGGGCCGCCCGGGGCTGGAGGGTACGTCTGCCTGTGAGTTGCTCATTTGCTGATTACGAAGAACCCCTGCAGCTTGGGCTGGGGGCTGGAGGAGGGAATACTCTGGGAGGTGGGGTGAGGACATGGGACACAGATTGGCCTCCAGCAAGAAAGAACTCTCCCCTGAAGCAGGGGAGATGTGGTTCAGGGCCTCGCATTTGAGCTGAAAGGTGACAGTTGTACATTTATCATGCAACACCACAGCTGTCTGTCTAGTTCACTGATGGAGACAGAGGAGGTGAGGCAAGGAGCAGGTTCTGAGAAGCTACTACGTTTCCACTCAAAACCCTGCCCTTAGAGTGTCCAACACCGTGTAGACTGGAGTGAGAACAGTGTTTGAGGAAAATACAATGACCATCACGATGTAACCAAGTGGGTGCTTGGAATAAACATAAACGTGCCCTGAAATACAGGTTCTTCCCAGGAGTCCTGTGACCACAGCCCATGTCAGAGAGTCCTCAGGACCCCAGACCCACCATGTATGTGTCTGTGACATGTGTCCAGAGCCACATGTCCTGGACTCTCCAAGAAGCCTGTGGCCGACCAGGGTCTAGACGCAGTGCCTGCAGGAGGGGGACTTGTCATCTCAGGGGCCAACGGAGCCCAAGCAGAGGCGGGGGACGCCTCTGGGGATGAGCCTGATGCGGGGAAAGCAGCGGGGCTGAGGGGTCCTGTGTGCGGCCCCACCCCCCACGGGGAAAACGGAGTTGTGGTATTAAGCCATGGCCCAGGGAATCTCAACATGAGGGGGCTGAGAAAACAGCGATTTCCTCAGAGGTTCATGCCCAACGAGAGGCGGAGAGAGCTTTGGGGAAAGAACTGGCAGGATGGGCTGGCCAGCCCCCCTAGAGTGTGAGGCCCTGCTGGGGAGGAGGGCAGGAGAGACTGCGACAGACGGAGTGTGGGGAGAGAGAGAGACGGCCGCAAGGAGCTCTGGGGCGGGAGGGGACTGCTGGCAAGATGGTAAGCTTGGCCCTGCAGAGCCTGTGGCGCTGCCCTCCCGTCCTGTCCCCTGGGCGCCAGGGTCCAGCCAGCCTCATCCTCCCCGGGATGTCTCACCCCAGGAGCACGAGGGTCATTGAGGAAACATCAGGGAGGCTTTATTCTTAAAGGCTGTGTCCCAGGACCCAGACTGAAGGGTCAGCTGGTGACCGAGAGTACTAACCTCCCGAGTGGAACCATGTCCACCTGACCCCGGGTTTCCTGCCTGCCCCCAGGTGACCCCACCTGACCCCAGGTGTCAGGACCCTCTGCAGCCAGGTGTCCCCGCGGCCCCCGGGTGACCCCCCCACCTGGTGTGGGTGGCCCCCTGCACTCCCGGGTGTCACCCCTGCCCCCGGGTGACTCCGTCTGTTCCCGGGTGACCCCACCTGCCCCTGCGTGTCCCCCCACGCCCCCACATGTCCCCCCCACCCCTGGGTGTTCCCCCCCACCCCCGAGTGTCCCCTTTGCCCCCGGCTGACCCCACCTGTTTCTGGGTGACCCCACCTGCCCCCATGGGTCCCCCCACACCCCCACGTGTCTCCCCCCTCCCCAGGTGTCCCCCCCTGCTCCCACATGCCCCCCTGCCCCCAAGTGTCCCCCCATCCTGGGTATCCCCGCCTGCCCCTGGGTGTGCCCCCACCCCGGGTGTCCCCCCATCCCCAACTGTGCCCCCACCCCCAGCTGTGCCCCCCTGCCCAGGTCTCTTTTCTCTTCAGCTCTTGCTGCTTTTTTCCTCCTCGATCCTCCTGCTCTCTCTGGCTTTTTTCCAAGAGAGCAGGCCTTCCATCTTCTCCACTCTTACCTGCTATTTATGAACCTTGAGTCTGGAGGAGGCCTTGGGATCATCTCATCCACTCCCTTGATTCACCAGCTGGACCCTGAGATCTGGAGAGGTTTCAGCAGCTTTCAAGGAGCTGGCTGGGGCAGCAGCACTGAGGATCCCGGCTTCGGCTCCATCTTCCCCACCTACAGGCGAGAACCCGGCCTGCACAGCACTGGCACGCATCATGCATCGTTTTCACAGAAACAGACTCTTGGCCTCATCCCCTCAGCAGCACACATACCGACCTGCCCAGATCTGGGACGTCCCCCTCACCTGCCCACCTGCTGCCAGCCAGCACCTGCTGTTGGCGGGCAAGGCAGAGGGCTCCCTCCCCTTACAGCGGCCGGGTGGGCTGTTCTGTGTTTCTCAGCCTTGCAGTGAAAGGAGGCTCCCTCGCTGCTGGGCCCGGGTCTCTCCTGTGCAGCTAGATGTGATGTACGGTCGCTAGGAATTTCCGTCGTTACTCTAGTTGTTTTTCTTTCGACGCCCACGGTGTGAGTGATGTTTGCAAAGTGAGAAATTAGTAACTAGAAGTTTATAGAACAAAAACCCAAATCTGGGACTGGTTGTTTAAAAGAAACAAACTTTCAGAGAATTCCCTACAGACGGACCATTGCTAGGGAGGTCAAAGCATGCTGTGTACGTGAACGAACGACGCGTGTCAAGTCGTGTGGCCCAGGCGGTCATGACCAGTGTGCTGGTTCTGAGTGACCTTGTGACCAGGAAAAGCACAAAGGCAGATCGGAGTCCTTGGCCTGGGCTCCAGTGCCTGAGGCTGGGCCAGGTTCTGTCTTAGAGGCCAGGAAGGGAAGGTGGGATAACCCTCAGCCCAGTCAGGATGTGAGCGTCCTGCACAGAAACGCCAGGAGCAAGACCAGGGAGCCAGCGTGGGCAGTGGGGGGTGCCTTGTGTGGCCGAGGAAGCTAAGGGGGCAGCCGGGCTTGGCTGCCTAGTGGGCTTTTATCTTGACCACCTTTGTGTACGACACCCACGTCTGGGGCTTTTATCTTAAAAAACCTTCGTATATGACACCCACGTCTGGGAGGGCAGTTGGCTTCACTCTACAGATTAAATGTTAATCTCATTCAAAAACACCTTACTGGAAACACCCAGAAAAATATTTGACAAATATCTGGTGCACCCCATGACCCACTCAAGTTGACACATAAAATTAGCTGTCACACAACATAATCATTATTAATAGCTCCATAAATAAAAATGGAAGTTGTACATTATTTTGCATCTTACTTCATAAGGAGGAAAGGAACGTCATCAGAATTGTGTTTTGTTGGGTTGGGTTGTGGGGGAGCTGTTTCTTTCTCGCTCTTTTCAAGTAAAAAATTTCAAACATACATTAAAGTCAAAAGAGTAGTACAGTGAAAACCTAGCCATCTGTGTAGAAGTATATATATAACATATATGAGATGTATGTGTATATATGTGTGTGTGTTCATATATATATGAGATGAATGAACCATGTGGAAGTAGTTTACAGAAGCCAAGACAGTTATCCCTGAGTAGTTAGGCGTGCATCTCCTAAAAATAAGGCCATTCTCTTCCATAACCAATTCCATTATAACACCTAAGAAAATTAACAATGAGTATTTCAGATTTTCCCAGTTGTCCCCAAGCTGTGTTTTATAGGCTTTCTGGTAGCCTCTAACCAAGGTCTGTGCATTTTGTGTGGTTATATCTCGCGGCCTCCCACTCCACATCCTGTGACATCCATCCCACCTGTTCCTTTCCTTGTCCTTGACTCTGAAGACCCCAGGCCTCCTGTCTTCTCTGGACGCAAGGACCTGGGTCTGGGCGTCTGACTGGAGCTCGTCTTGCCCAGGGCAGAGTCAGATGCTGCTGAGACTGACCACTGCCCTCCATTGCTGCCCGGGTGCCAGATGTGACCACAGGGTCAAGGGGTGGACAGGGTCCGCACCCTCTCTCCCGACCGTGCGGATGTCTTGTTCCCCATGATGGCGTGTGTTCTTTCTCTCCTCCCTCCTCTGTCACTGTGTAGAGTGTATGCACCATAGACGTGGGGCTTGACTTAGGTTTCCTGTCCAGTCACTATGTACTCAGACTTTCCAAGTCCGCCTGGAGGAGCCCATCTGTGATGACCACTGATGCACGTGCTCTCACACGGGAGTCTGCTTCCTATCGTCTGCTCACCTGGGGCCTGTCCTGCTTCCCGTCAGAAGTGAGCTGCTCTGGGGAGAAGCGGTCCTGGGGGCTGAGGTGCGATCACGTAGCAAGAGAGAGTGTCTGGCTGCAGGAACCTATGAGCTGCACTGGTGTGCTCAGAGCCACACTCTGAGCAGAGCGGGCATTTCTTTTCTCTTTATTCAGTAGCACTATCAGAACTTCACAGACGCTTAGAGGTAGATTCACTGCCGTCTAGGCTGTTGACTTCAAACTCCCGACGGGCAGAGGTTGAACAGAGGGCTCCAGGTACCCGCACCGGGTGTGCATCGCCTCTCAACTGTGAGTACAGTACGTCCCCAGGCTGCTGGACTCCCAGCCGGATGTGCCTACAATGAGTGGAATGTATGAAAATTCTCAGTCATCCTGGAGAGACTAGAAGCACTTTTTTTTTTAAGAAGCACTTTCAGTAGCTGCTATTCTAAGAATAATTTTAGAAACAGCATTTGTTTAGAAATCAGAGTCAGTGGGCACCCAAAACATATGACTGTTTACATGTTTATACTTATACACAGTTTACAAAAAAGGTGGAAGATACTGAGTATCAAGAACATGAAGACGCATTAGATACTCAATATGTAAATGGGGTAAAATTTCTAGAGGAAAAAAATACATTGGTTTTATTTTGTTGTAGCTTGTTTCCAGAGCAGGCGGAATTTCTCTAAAATGACTCTATTATAAATCACAAGATTAACAAACCTTTTATGGCTTGCTTTCAAAATCTTTGGGGATGCCCAACTCCAAGATTGGGGTTGACAGGCATTTCCTGTGAGGGTCACACCTTGTACAAAAATTATGTCAAAGTGCATCACAGACTTAAGTATAAAATGTAAACATTAATTTTGGGAAAACAACACTGGAATATCTTTGGGAAGTTGGACCAAGTACATTATTCTTGATACCAAAAGCACAGTCAGGAAAAAAATGTAAATTAGACTTTATCAAAAAGTAAAAACTTTTGCTCCACTGGGTATTTAACCACATGATGGGGGGATATTTATGGAAATGTTTGTAGCAGCTTTGCTCTGAACAGCCAAATCCTGGAAATGAGCCAGCTGTCCGTCACCTCGAGAGGGTTATACAACTGTGAGCACTGCACCAGCCATGATCTGGTGAATCTTCAGTTATGCTGAGCAAAAAGACCCAGTCCTCACAGGTTACCTGACAGCGTAGGTCCTCTTATACATCCTGCTTGGGATGACAGGAGCTCAGGGACAGAGCACAGACCGCTGGGGCCAGGTTAGGCCGGGGTGGGGCTGGGGGGGATGGAGATGCTGGGGGCACGGTGTGATGGACGCTCCTTGTCTGAACTGTGTCTGAGGCGGCATCCTGGAGGTTTGCGAGATGCTACCACTGCACGAGTTGGGTAAAAGGATCTCTACAATCTCAAAATTGAAAGTTTAATTTTAAAAAACCTTTGGGGCAATTATATGCAGTTCTGCTATATGCATCATGCTTTATGATGATAAAGCATGATGATATCCAGCATGCTTTGTGGATAAGAGTTATTAGCTATCAAATTTCTATGTGCCTTACAGATTTGGAGACTATATGAAGTTATCATAAATCATAACTGAAAAATAATCATCAAACTTTCTGTCAACAGCATGGCTGAAAATAGATCTAATTAGCATGTTTTTGGTTCTGTTCATATATATACTTTAGAAGTGTAATTTGCAATTTGTGTAATTTTGACATATAGAAAAGAAATGCATTCCAGGAAAAAAAAAATGGTTGAACACATTGGAGGTTAACAATTGGACAGAAATTATAGGAATGCTCCTAATAGTACTTTAAGACTGAAATTTCCTAACAATCATGTTTTATTTGAAATTAGTTCTTTACCTTTGGGTCTTTGTACTTAACACGTGGATGATTTTTATCTTAATTCATGTGATATTTGTCTTGATAGGACAATAATAATTGAAAAACAATGCAGTGTCTCACCAAATATTAACCTGTGTTCTCCTTATTGTCAGGAGGTTGGACACATTTTTATTTTAAACTGGCTCAGCCACAGTCATGTGCTAGTTGGTTGGTTGGAGAAAAGCGTTTCTCATTTAGATCACGTTTTCTGATTGTCACGTGGCTGGTCTCATGTGTTCGTTCTCGTGAACCCGTGTCAACTCAGAGGTGAAGCACTTCGGCTATAACGAAAGTGAGCCTCTGGAGGGGCACCAGGCCAGGCGAGGACCAGAGCGGCCTCAGTGGGGGGGTGAGCACGGCCCTCTCCCCGCAGACCCGGGGGCTGATGGCAGAAGTGGTGTGGGAAGGGGCTCTGCGCCTGTCTCCTGAGCACCCCCCGCTGTGCTTCCCTGACCGAGCTTGGCTCTCAAGCGAGGAGACAAAGCCCTCTCCAAGCCCACAGGGGTGGGCAGGCTGGAGGCGCTCTGCAGTGGCCCATGTCTGGGGTGCGCTGTCCCCACTGGGAGCTCCCCCAGACCCTGCCCCACTCCCCCTGGGGCAGGAGCCTCCCTCACCATTCACTCCTGCTTGGCCTGTGCTGGGCAGGCAGGTGGACCCCGGAGCCTGAGAACGTCCCCACTAAAGATGCAGGTGCTAAAGCCTGGGAGTCCATCAGTACGTGCACCCACGGGAGGACGTGGGGCCCCAGGGGCCCAGCAGCGTGGCTCCCCACCAAGGCACAGTTCAGTTCAGTTCAGTCACTTAGTTGTGTCTGATTCTTTGCGACCCCATGGACTGCAGCACACCAGGCCTCCCCGTCCATCACCAACTCCCGGAGTTTACCCAAACTCATGCCCATCAAGTCGGTGATGCCACCCAGCCATCTCATCCTCTGTTGTCCCCTTCTCCGCCTGCCTTCAATCTTTCCCAGCATCAGGGTCTTTTCAAAAGAGTCAGTTCTTCAGGTGGCCAAAGTATTGGAGTTTCAGCTTCAGCATCAGTCCTTCCAATGAACATTCAGGACTGATTTCCTTTAGGATGCACTGGTTGGATCTCCTTGCAGTCCAAGGGACTCTCAAGAGTCTTCTCCAACAACACAGTTCAGAAGCAGCCATTCTTCACCCCTCAGCTTTCTGTATAGTCCAACTCTCACATCTATACATGACCACTGGAAAAACCATAGCCTTGACTAGACAGACCTTTATTGACAAAGTAATGTCTCTGCTTTTTAACATGCTATCTAGGTTGGTCATAACTTTTCTTCCAAGGAGCAAGTGTCTTTTAATTTCATGGCTGCAGTCACCATCTGCAGTGATTTTGGAGCCCAAGAAAATAAAGTCTGACACTGTTTCCACTGTTTCTCCATCTATTTGCCATGAAGTGATGGGACGGGATGCCATGATCTTAGTCTTCTGAATGTTGAGCTTTAAGCCAACGTTTTCACTCTCCTCTTTCACTTTCATCAAGAGGCTCTTTAGTTCTTCTTCACTTTCTGCCATAAGGGTGGCGTCATCTGCATATCTGAGGTTATTGATATTTCTCCTGGCAATTTTGATTCCAGCTTGTGCTTCCTCCAGCCCAGCATTTCTCATGATGTACCCTGCATATAAGTTAAATAAGCATGGTGACAATATACAGCCCTGACGTACTCCTTTTCCTATTTGGAACCAGTCTGTTGTTCCATGTCCAGTTCTAACTGTTGCTTCCTGACCTGCATACGGGTTTCTCAAGAGGCATGTCAGGTGGTCTGGTATTCTCATCTCTTTCAGAATTTTCCACAATTTATTGTGATCCACACAGTCAAAGGCATTGGCATAGTCAATAAAGCAGAAATGGATGTTTTTCTGGAACTCTCTTGCTTTTTCAATGATCCAGCGGATGTTGGCAATTCGATCTCTGGTTCCTCTGCCTTTTCTAAAACCAGCTTGAACATCTGGAAGTTCACAGTTCACGTATTGTTGAAGCCTGGCTTGGAGAATCTTGAGCCTTACTTTGCTAGAGTGTGAGATGAGTGCAATTGTGTGGTAGTTTGAGCATTCTTTGGCATTGCCTTTCTTAGGGATTGGAATGAAAATGGACCTTTTCCAGTCCTGCGGCCACTGCTGAGTTTTCCAAATAGGCTCATTTTAAAGGTCACCTCCTCCAAATAGGAAGGTATCTGTTTTGCACAAGGAAAGACATTTTTCCTAGAGAAGAATACTTCAGTTCTCTTGTGAGATCCAAAGGTTTACCTCTACTAAACAGGTTTTAGTCTGTTCCAGTTCATTGGTAAATTCAGCTACAGAATAAACATTTCTCCAACTGTGGGTCGGTCTTCTGATATTTGAGACCCCTGTCTAATCTTGTGTGTTTTTCCCCTTTTTCATTTTCACTCACACACACCCCTCTGACGTCCCCCTTGCAGACCCCCCAGAAGCAACATCCCTAATGGGTACTGCCCTGCCTGCAGCTCCCAGGATCCAGGAATGGGGTGATGTCTCCCCCAAAGTACCGCAAAGTCAGGTCCTCTAGGACTGAGGTCCCCAGGTCTCCCTGAAAAGTGCCAGGTGGGGGTGTTCCCCATCCTGTGGTCACTCCAAGCTGCAGCCGGATGTCTCCTATCTTCAGTTTCCTTCCCTTGGGATTCCTACTGAAAAGTATTTATAACTTCACTTTATCTTCGTATGTGCTCTTGTCTGTGTTGTCTGTCTTCTGTTGACTCCTTTTGGAGGGTTCCTGCGAGAGAACCTGACCCAGCCGAACTCAACCTGACCCAACCTGACCTCAACCAGACCCAATGTGACCTCAACCAGACCCAGCATGACCTCAACCTGACCTCAACCTGACCTCAACCAGACCCAACATGACCTCAACCAGACCCAACCTGACCCAACCTGACCTCAACCAGACCCAATCTGACCTCAACCAGACCCAGCATGACCTCAACCTGACCCAACATGACCTCAAATGACCTCAACCAGACCCAACCTGACCCAGCCTGCCCTCAGCCTGACCCAGCATGATCCCAACCTGGCCTAATCTAACTCAGCTTGACCTCAACTTGACCCAGCTTGACCCCAAACTGACCATCTCTATTTTCAGTCTTATTTATTCATTTCTGGAAACTGGGTTTCATTTTCAGATTCTCCTAGTCTTTTTGATAATATCTTTCTTCCTCTGGGGTTTTTAATTCCTTCTTTGATGTCTTGAATTATTTTTGATAATCCTCCCACCAGAGCCCGACCCTATTACTCCTGTGTCTGCCGGTGCTTGCTCAGGTGGGATTCTGCCCTGTGTATTTTATAATTTCAGTTTGTAAATTCATCTGTCAGGGCTTCACCAGTGGGAACCTACGAGGCTTCAGTGGCAAGCTCGTCCCTCCAGACCCGCGGTGCTGTTGGCATTGGGCTGGGTCTGCCCTTGTTCTAGGGTATCATGCGCTTGCACTGTATGATTTCATGGCACCCCTGACTTCTTCCCACCAGACACCAGTGGGAAATAGTCTTATCTGGTCATGACAACCAAAATCATCCCAGGCCTCCCTGATGCCCCTGGGGGCAGAGTTGCCCCAGGTGATTCTGTGCATGGTTTAACCAGAGTCTCTGGATGTGGTCAACTTGAGACCTTCTCTCATGGGTGATAATTTCTTAGGTTTCTGTCATTGAGACAGAAGTTTCAACCTCATACCTACTGTGCAGGTAGGATTTTTAGACATGTATTCTCAAAGAGGCAGGCAGAGAAATCTTATAATCCTCTCCCCAGGGCAGATTTCTTTCACTAGGATATAGGGACCCTTTCCCTAGTGTGTAAGGACAAACATCCCTGCTCCGCACAGGGTGAGTTCAAACCTTCCACCTCCCGTCATGATGGCTTACCAGTTACTACCTGTCAGAAGCAAATGCAATAAACTGTGTCCTCAACCTCTCCCATCCTATAACGCAATACCTGCGGCAACTTGAGGTGTTTACTTTTGCTATAAGGAATGAACTGGAGCATCTTTTCATATATTTAAAGGCTATTTTTCCCCCTTTACTATAAACTCAGTGATATTTTGCCCATTTTTTCTATTAAATCTTTTTTTTTATCTACAGTGCTTAAATGCCTCCTATACCCCACATGGCGGATGGGGAAGCATTTCAGGGCTGTTGTTTCCTGATAAATTATGCAAAGTCTGTATTTTTTGTCTTTGTCTTGTATTTTTTGTCTTTTGTCTCTGTTGCATTAGCTTAATGGTCAGAAAGTGATTGGACAGAGCATCTGAAATGCCTTGAACAGAAACAAAAACCAGTTTCTGCAGATGAGTTGTGTGTGTCTGGGCACTTCAACACCAGCAGGCTGTCCCTCACCGCACACCCCCCCACCCCCTTCACCTCTCCCTGGTGCAGAGCCTACATGGGGGTGCAGGGGAGGGTGGAGGCTTCTCAGGTCTTTCCAGAGCATGCCCATGGCCCCAGACATGTGAACCACATTCTAGGTTTCCAGGAATTCGTCAGAGCTCTTCCAAAGCGTCTCATTCCCCAGCCTCTTCTCCCTAGCCTTCTGGTTAGCCTGTTGTTTGCCTCGACACAAAGTTCGTCCCTTGTCTCGGCAAACATTCTCATGTAAGTGGTTTCCACAAACTGCTCAGGCGGCCACCTCCGCCCTGGGAGGGCCCCGAGTCAGGGGGGAGGTACAGGCAGGCCCTCTGACGGGTCTTTCAGGGGAGCGACCAGAAAGGTGCCAACAGGTCCGTCCCCCCCGAGTGGGGTGCACTCTCCCCCTCCCAGTGCTGGGCCTGGTGCCAAGAATGCGGGGTGTCACCTTCACGGCTATTGTGAAGCTTAAAATGCTGAGTTAATGTTGTTGCTGAGATTCAGGGGTTCTTTCTCAAGTGTCCCCTGGCTGCTGCTACCTTTTGGTTAGTGTCTGGAGTTCCAAAAAAGTCAATTCTGATGGTTTTTTTTTTCTTTTTTCCATCCTTGCTTTAATGGGAGGATATTTGGGGGTCCTTAGTATGCAGTTTTCGAGTCACTCTGAATTTTAAGTGGAGAGCCAGGAATATATATATTTCGCAGGTTCTCCTGATAATTTCGGTGCTGTCGGCCCTCAGTCCACACTCTGAGAACGGTCTCTCTCCCCTCCAGAGGACTGCCCGGCCCATGTCCTCCCTCAGACTGCCCAGTAAAGAGGCTCTGGGCTGGTGCCTGCTTGCTTTCTGTGCTCCGTCCCTGTGGCCACAGTTCAGGGAAGCACCTGGTGCCCGAGCGCGGCCCCATCATGTTAACAAGCACTGGGGGGGACCATCCTGGCAGGATTCGGGGAGGACCGGAACCTCCCGTCAGTAGTGTGGAAAAGAACCCACAGGAGTCCATGCAACTTCTGTGATGTGGTTCCTGAGTCAGGGACCCTGTTTCCAAACAGATACGCAGATGTAAAGGGGAGCCTCAGGGATGGGAGAAGCACTGAGCGGCGGGGCCGGTGGAGCCCTGGGTTCCGTTTGGTCCCAGGCCCCTGGGTCGCGCGCAGGCAGGGTGGCCCCAGCTCCATCCGGCCCGCGGCCTAACACGCGCTCCGTTCCTTTGCAGGCCCAGCCTCCTGACCCCGGCGCGGCACTTGGGGCCATGGCCCTGCTGCCCGGGCCCGCGGAGCGACGGGGCGGCGGCGGCGGGGCGCGCGCCCGGCACGTCATCATCAACGTGGGCGGCTGCCGCGTGCGCCTGGCCTGGGCCGCGCTGGCCCGCTGTCCCCTCGCGCGCCTCGAGCGCCTGCGCGCCTGCCGCGGCCACGACGAGCTGTTGCGCGTGTGCGACGACTACGACGTGAGCCGCGACGAGTTCTTCTTCGACCGCAGCCCGTGCGCCTTCCGCGCCATAGTGGCGCTGCTGCGCGCCGGAAAGCTGCGGCTGCTGCGCGGCCCGTGCGCCCTGGCCTTCCGCGACGAGCTGGCCTACTGGGGCATCGACGAGGCGCGCCTGGAGCGCTGCTGCCTGCGCCGCCTGCGCCGCCGCGAGGAGGAGGCGGCCGAGGCGCGCGCGGGGCCGGCGGAGCGCGGGGCGCCGGGGAGCCCGGCCTGCGCCCCGAGACCTGGCGGACGGCTGGCGCGCGGCCGGCGGCGCCTGCGCGACGTGGTGGACGACCCGCGCTCTGGCCCGGCCGGCAAGCTCTTCGCCTGCGTGTCCGTGGCCTTCGTGGCCGTCACGGCGGTCGGCCTCTGCCTCAGCACCATGCCGGACATTCGCGCCGAAGAGGAGCGGGTAAGCGTGGGCCGGGGCAGCTGGCAAGGGCACCCGGGCTGGACTGGGGCTGGGACAGGCGGCCGGGCTGGGCAGGGCTGGGGGCGGCGGAGACGGAACCAGCCGGGGTGGTGGGGGTCAGCGGGGACCTAGGGCTGGACTCGAGTTGCGGCCTGGAGGCAGCCGGGCCCGGGGAGGGAGAGGCACCCACGGCCTGGTGGCCTTAGGCACCCCTGCCCCGTTGGTGGTTGAAACTATGGGCCTGGACCCGCCGTACCAGCTCTGGTTCGGGGGAGAGAGCCCCTGGCATGGCAGGGGCACCAGGTTGTCCACTGCTGGCAGAGGCTCCAAATTCCTGCCAGTTCTGAGAACTCACTGAGTCTCTTGGTCAGCGGCCTTCTCACCCATCCTACCAGCCGGGCCCAGAAGCTTGGACAATGCGGAGCTGAAATGCCCGCCCTAGAGAGTGCTGTGCTGTAAACTCAAGTCCTGTCATCCTGGACCAGAAGAAGGGGACCTGGGAACTCTTCCAGGCGCCCTGCTCCCGCGCTGGCTCTGGAGGTGCTGGGGCTGGTGTCTGAGCAGCCGGTGGACCTCCCACCTGGCTGCTGACCTGAGAGGTACAGGTGGAAGCATCCTCCACGGGGTAGGGTGTCACCCAGAGCTCACAGGTGTTTGTGTGCAGCACGCATCCCAGAAGGTCTCAGGCACATTTGGGGAAGGCCGGAGGGGATGGCGTCAGGGCTGGGTAAGGAGAGAGGAGCCGCTGCGTGTCTGACGATGTGACTGTGTCACCTTGCGCAGTGTCACCTGTGTTTCCTCATGGAGTGGTGGAGGGTTCGCTGCCTGCCTACTCTCCAGCTCCAGCTTCCAGGGGTGGGCAGACCTTGGGCTTGAACACCCCCACCCCCATCCAGGCGGAGCAGGTCAGAGCTCCCATAGCCCCTCCCCAAGAGCCCCTCGCCGTTTGTGGTTGTGTCCAAGTTCACCCAATGTGGTCAGCTCATTTTTCAGAGATGCAGAGCCCGGTCCTCCGGTAACAGCTGTGAGTGGGCTCCACTGGGAGCCTGGTGACCCTGGCTGCAGATCAAATTTAAATGTAAATTTTAGTAAATTGGTTTCGCTTCCTTCATTGTTTGGTTGTCTGATTCCTGGGCTGTCATTTCCAGTTGTCTTAACTAGACCCAGTTTTTGGATTCTGCTTCTAAAGACGTGTTTGGACTTTCTAAGTAGCAATAACTCCATACAATCCGAGGAAGAAACGATTTATGCAAGAATCAGGGAACAGAATTCAGGACTATGTCACCAGAGACTGAGCTGGCCTTGCATCTCCTTGCTGGTCCCCACGTCAGCCACCATTCACATCCATCACCCACCTCTTCCTCATTTCCAGAAATATCACTTCCCAGTCACCCGACACTGTCTCACCAAATTGGTCCTCAGGCTAGGAAGTAAGGACCCCAGTGTTGGTGAGCACGTGCTGGGTGTGTCCATGTGTTGGTGAATCCATGGACTTGTACCTGTGTGCACTGCCGGGACCCCAGCACATAGTAGGTGCCGAGTCACAGTAGGTGTTGTCAGTACCACAGGAAGGAAAAAGTTTTATGTTTCATCAACACTGAGTGTGTGAGGCAAAATACACATGAAATTCACCGGCTGAGCTGTTTTTATGCACAGTTCAGTGGCATTAACTACAGTCACATGTGCACCATCCATTGCTAGAAATCTCTCGTCTTCCCAGACTGAAACACTGACTCGGCAGCCCCCAGAACCTGCCTTGGACCTTCTGCCTCTGTGGATCTGACAAGCTTAGGGACTTTGTTTAAGAGGAATCATGCAGGCACCGTGTCCTCCAGGTTCACAGCTTTGTGGCAGGTGTCAGACTCCTTCCTTCTTAGGGCTGAGTAGCGTTCCCTCATACGTGTCTCCTCTCCTTACTCACCCATTATCCATCCGTGACACCTGGGTTGCTTCCCCCTCTTGCTGTTGTAACGCTGCTGTGGACAAGTATGCACGTGTCTGGTGAGTCCTGCCCTCGAGTCTGGGGCTTGTCCCAGCAGTGGGCCAGCTGGCTTCTGTGATGATTCTGTGTTTACGTTTCCGGGGAGCTTCTGCTGTCTCTCCCACCGCTGCAGCCTTGACTCACCAGGGAAGTTTCCAGGCACAAGGCGTTGGAGATGGAGGGCAGAGAAGAATGTGAGACGCTTCATTCTTTTCTTGATTATTAGATTTTTTTTCCAGTAGAATTTAGCTTGGGCTAAAATATTATCTGTGTGTGATCTCTGATTTTAATCAAGTAACTAAGTAATTTCTTTTTAAAATTTCAAGTCTTCTTTTGAAGGCTCAGAAAGCTTCCTCTGAGGGGCTCAGCACTGACCGTCCCTTGAGCCTGAGGTCCTGTCTTCCACTAGCAAGGATGCTTCCGCAGGGCACCTACACTCTAGTGGATGGTCTAGATCAATGCACCCAACTTCCTCCTGGAGAAGGATCTTGGGGAGCAGGAAGCGTCCTCAGGAATCAGAGGTGGCTGGTGTGGCTCCCTTGTCTTTAGTCTGGGGACATCTCTCGTCATCTCTGGCAGTGTTAGTGTTTGGTGGTTATTTTTGTGTTTGGTGCAGAAAAGCATGGAGAGAGAGGAAAGATTATTATCCTCCATTATTCAGGGAATCAGAGGAAAATGGTTCCGCGGTTCCCGCTGCCGACCCATAAAACGCCCCCTTGAGTGAGTGGGACCCCTACGGGGGTGAAGGAAGCCCCCAGTGCACAGAGACCCCGGCTTTGGGGCGGCCGGGGTGTGGCCTTTGGGCACAGGGACCATCTCCCTCTGCCTTGGCCCCAGGCGGGTCTCACCGTTGATATCACGGAGTCTCTCATGTTGCCTTGGGTCCCCTTCCCCGCCCCAGGGAGGACTCTGCAGACAGACTGCCCAGGGCGGCTGAGAGCAGTGGGCAGAGGCCCTGGTGCGGCCTGAGGCTGTGCGGGGCCTGTGTGCTTGTGGGGGGCTTCTGGGCAGCCCGCCCTCCAGAGTCCAGGCTGTGGCCGGCCCCACGTCTCTTCGATGCCCAGGAAGCCCCTGTGCCCAGTGGTGGCTCTGTCCGGAATCTCCTCTCACACGTCGTAACTGAGTGAGAGCTGGTCTCTGCTTTTCGTTGTTTATAGGATGGATGATGGGAAAAGCATACTTGTGGGACGAACCTTGAGGACGCTGTGCAAACAAGCCAACTGTCAGGACAGAGCCTGTGTGACTCCACCTAGCCGAGGCGTTTGGAGTCAGCAGACCCTTGGGGACGGAAGTGGACGGGCTGGGCGGGGGCCGGCGGGGCTCTAGGGACCTGCAGGGCACAGACCACCAGGGGGAAGCAGCCGGGGTTCCACTGCATCCGGCACCTCGCGAGGTCCCGAGGACCCTCGGCCTGAGGGCGGTCAGGACCCCCTCATGCTCAGCGAGAGAGCAGTGGGCCCCGGGCCGAGGGGGGCCCGGGCCGAGGCGGGCACCAGGCCAAGTGGGGCCCGGGCCAAAGGGCATGCAGCCCCAGCCCTTGCTGCTCCTGCCCTGCCCGTTGAGATGCAGGGAGCGGGGGGTCCCCAACTCCATGGTCCTCACCTTGGTGTCCAGGTCAGAGCGGGCAGGGGCCACAGGGCAGCTGAGGGCTGAGCTCAGCCTGGATGCCCGCCCTGCGCAACCCCCAGGCCCCTTCCCAGATGCAGTGGAACCCTGGCTGCTTCCCCGCTGTGTGAAGCTGGCTCGGCGAGCGCTGAGGCCTGCTTCTCGGTGGCTCGTTCAGGGTCGGGCCTTGATTCCGGCTCCATGTGGACCCGCGTGTGTCCCCGCTGCTGCGAAACAAACCACCACCAGCGTCCTCCTCAAACAGCCCATCTCTGCCTTGTGGTCCTGGGATCCGACCTCTTGTCAGGGCTGGTTCCTCCTGAGGCTTCAGGGGACTCCCGCCCTCGTCCCGGGGCCCCTCAGCTGACTCTTCTCTCCTGCCACGGTTCCCTCCCTGAGGCCAGGCGACTCCAGCTCCAGGGCTGACCCCTGACCTCCCTCCTGCATGTCACTGTAGGAGCCCCGAGCCAGAGGGAGGCAAGCCCCCCATCCTACTTCCTTGGGGTCTGCAGCACCTCTGGCCTCACTCCTAGGGTGTTGGGGTGAAGGAGACAGAGCATGTTTCTGGCCCCCCCCAACACCTTGCTGTCAGGTAACACACAGGCATCAGGTGCGCCCAGAGCACCCCATCCCTGCTGGATACTCGGTTCTGCGAGAGGTGTGTCCAGAGTGGTTAGGCGACCCCGGGAACAGGCGTGCACTCTGGCGCCCACCCCACTGGATGTCGCAGTGATCAGACAGATGCTGAGGACAGGCCTTTGGAACCAGAGAGGCCTTTGTTCCAGCAGTTGTCTCTCGGATTCCTCCCTGCGGGGTGTTGCCTGGAGACAACTGCTGGGCCGGCATATAGTGAGGCCCAGGCTCACACGCCGGCCTGGGGAACAGAGCGTCCTCGGAGGCTGTGCTCAACCCATCACTTCCTTTTCATGGAGGCTGGTGTTTGACTTGCAAGTCGATTTTTAACTCTAAGCTCATATGATTAAATCAAGACCCACATAATTAGTTATGGATTTCATGAGTGCAACTTCGAGCACCAGATTCACAAAGACACTTGGCAACAGCATCGGAAGCTGGCAGCAGAGCTGCTGCTGCGTGTGGGCACAGACATGCTCGTCGAGCTTAGCAGCCTGAGCCGGGCGGAGGACTTCGCTGCTCCAAGCTGTCAGTCAGGGCTCTCCAGCGAACAAACAGAACCGGTGCAGTGGGCTTGCAGCGTGCTCCGTGGGGCACGGGGCCTGGCCCGCTGCGGTGTGAGAAAGCACAGGCGCACAGGCTCAGGGACTCTGCCTCCGATGACTTGACCTGGAGCCTTCCGTACCCCCGACTTGGATGACGTCAGGCCTTAGAGTTGATAGCAAAGTTTCTTAGACTTCGGGGGCTGCAGGATAGAATACAGGTGAGAAGGATATGAATTTGGGGTGCTGGGGGCAGAATGCTGCCATCTGAATGTCATGTTCCCAGAATTTGCAGGCTGAATCCCAAGCCCAGTGTGTCAGGATGGGGGCTTCTGGGGGTGACAGAGTCATAAAAGCCGAGCCTCGTGATGGGATCATTCTCCTACAACAGTGACCACCCAGAGCTGACCACCCGTTCGTCTCCGTGCAGACACAGTGAGAGGTGCTTCCGTAAACCAGGAGGCAGGGACCCACTAGACACCACGTGTGCCAGTGCCCGGACCGCGGATGTCCAGCTCCAGAGCTGTGAGCGACGAGCTGCTCTTTCAGCGCGGACAGCAGCAGGGCTCGAGCGGGTGGCAAAGGGGCCCCTAAGCACAGGGACCTGGGCTTCGGTATAGTCTGTGGCGGCTCGTTTCCTGTCCATGAGGGGTAAGAATGCTGTATTGCTGCCGCTGCAGCAGGGCAGAACCATGGGGCCCTCCCATACACGTTGACTGGATGCCAGGCCCCACGTCCAGGAGTCTCCAGTCCCACCCAGCAGGGGCCGTCTGCGTCCCATCGTCACGCCGTGCCAACGGGCTGCAGTGCTTCCTGACCGCGGTCAGGCCCAGGAAGCTGAAAGGAGGAAGGGAGGACAGACCCCAGCCGGCTGCCAGCGCAGCCACTGACTCCAGATAGGGCCCTGCCCCTGGAGCCCCAGGACCGAGCTGGGGACAGAGGCTCCCAGGGCCCTGGGCTGGACCGTGGGTCTGGCCACTTGGATTTCTTATTTGCAAAGGTCTGATCCAGGAACCGACATGACCTGGTAGCAGATACTTCGCTGCAGGCGAAGCTGGGTCTGGTACGGGTCCAGCCCTGATCATCGTGCTCTTCTGTGAAGTGAGAGGGGCCCTAGGGCTGCGAGGAGGGCGAAAGGGCAGCCCCTCTCCACGGGGAGTCTCGTCTGCAGCCCCCACTCTGGCCTGGCACCCCTGCCACCCCCCAGAACTGCAGGCCAAGCCCCAGCAGTCATCGGCCGCCACGTTGGAGGGAACACTGGCTGTTTTCACGAGGGACCCTCCTGCCAGACTCTGAAAGGCTCTGGAAACAGAGCCACATGTGCCAGGGGATAAACATGGAGCTCGGGGCATTTTCCTCCACTTTCCACGTAAATTTGGCAGGAAAAATAGGGGATTTCTGTTTTGGATTTGTGCTTTAGTCTGAGGGAAAAAAAGACTTGTGCTCAAATGCCTAAAATAGAAGCTACAAGGTTCTTTTTTTTTTTTTTTTAAGACAACTTTTTCGAGCAGTTTTAAATTCACAGCAAAACTGAGAAGAAGGTACAGAGAGTTCCTGTGCACCCCTGCCCCACCCTTACACAGCATCGCACGTTATCAGCCTCCCTGAGAGCGGACTTTCTTACAAATGATGAACCTCCATTGGCAACCGCCCAAAGCCTATGGTTTACATTAGGGCTCCAGCTCATTCTGTTGGTTTGGACACATGTACAATGACCTGTATCCACCATAACGGTATCACTCAGAACTGTTTTCCTGCCCTGAAAACCCTCTGTGCCTCCCCTGACCCCCGCCCCTTCCCCAGGCCCTGGCACCGCTAATCCTTCCACTTTATCTGTAGTTTTGCCTTTTTCAGAATGTCCTATAGTTGAAATTCTGTGCAGATTAACCTCTTTCAGTTAGTAATACGCATTTAAGTTTTATCCATTTTTTCATGACTTGATAGCTTGTTTCTTTCTGGCCTTGAATAATATCCATTGTCTGGATGTTCTGGAGTTGGTTTACCTGCCAGGTCCTTCAGACCTCTTGGCTGCTTCCAGGTTTGGCAATTATGAACAGAGCTGCTATAAGCACCTCTGTGCAGGTTTTTGTGTGAACATAAGTTTTTGATTCCTTTGGGTAAAAACCAAGGAATGTGGTTGCTGTGTCACTGGGTAAAATATACTTAGTTTTTTACGAAAGCACCAAACTGTCTCCCAAAGTGCCTGCCCCACTTTGCCCCCCCAGCGACACTGGCTGAGCCCCATTGCTCCCCTGCCACCAGCATTTGTGCTGCCAGTGCTCTGGACGGGGGCCTTTCTGACAGGCATGGTGTCTCCGTGTTGTTTTCCCTTGCATCTCCCTGACGACATATGAGTGGGGCGTCTTTTCATGTGCTGCTTTGCCATCTGCGTATCTTCTTTTCTCCCATATTTACTGAGAACCTTGGCAGGCCCCTGGCAGCAAATCTCCCAGTAAATCTCAACAGGTACCCTGGAGCTTACAACTCTCAGATGTGTTCACACTGAGCCTCCAGCAATTGAAAATCACAGTTCAGGATTTCCCACCAGCACTGGTTCCAGGCGGCTTTGTCTCGCCCCTGGAAGCCTGGCTCCCTGCGTTCACCCGTCTGTCGCTCCAGTCTTGGGGGCAGTGGTTTGCCCTGTGCCCTCCCTTCTCTTACAGACCCGAGAAGAGTGTGTTTTTCAGTCTGTTCAGATTTTTAGCTGTTGTTTGGAGAGAGTGGTAGCTGCCAAGCCCCTGTCGTGCAGAACCGGAAACCGGTCCCAAGTCTCTGCCATGATCTAGCCAAGGCTGTGGGTTCACCTTCTCTGTCACACAAGAGGCAAACGGGTGCTGGTTAAGTTCTCAGACTTAAACGCAGACCAGGGCTCCCACCCCAGCCCCTGTACAGATGGCTGAAGACCCAAAAACACAAGGTCTCCTTTCTGAGCCTGTTTTCTCATCTGTAAAATGCGGATACTTCAGAGTTGCTGAGATTAAAGTGAACAATGCTTGCGAAAGGACTCTTGACAGTGCTTTGCACAGAGAATTAAGTGACAGCTTTCACCCTTTTGCACACAAGATGCTGTAGCACAGGCGGGCCACGGGGTGAGTGGAGGCGAAGAGTCCGTGTCCAGGCGCCGGCTGCTGTGGGGGACGCAGTGGGAGCTGCTGGTCCGTGGAGGGCGGGGATCGGACCGGGAGTGTGGGGGTAGTCAGTCCACGGGCGCAGCTGGAGAGGCGGCCGACCCGCCCTGCGTGGCTGTCCGCAGGCGCCTCGCCGCAGCCAGGGTGCAAGCGGAGCTTGTGGCAAGGCCTCTGCCTCCCTGGTGGTGGAGGTGGTGGGCAGGCCGGCTGGGAGGTGGGGGCGGGACGACCCCCTGGCCACCTCCCGCCCTCCCTCCTGCTGCCACGAGGAGCCCCTGCGGGGTTCTCTGCACCCGAGTCTGCACTGACCCCCTCTGGCCACTGCCCTTGGCTTCAAGAACCTTCCCGTCTCAGCTGTCTTGCTGGGAGGCCCAGGTCCTGCTCTCCCTACAGCCACCTCGATCAGGAGGGACGGTCACTTGCTCCAGACCCGGGAGGGTGGGCAGGCAGGTGGACGCGGCCCGAGGAGGAGGCAGTGGGGCCTATGGGTCCCTGTAGCCCGCGCCCACCCAGCCAGCCCCAGGCGCCCCCCCCCGGCCACTGCGCCCACCCTCGTGGGCGGCCCTGGTGTGCGGTGACGAGGATGTGCTGGGCACCTGGGGCTTGAGGGCGAGGGACGGGAGTCACCTTGGGTTGCAGGAGGACCTGGGGCCCCCCTGCCCTGCGGCTGGCAGTGTGGGAGCAGCTGTGAGGACGCTGAACATGGGGTGGATGTGGGTGGCGGTCCCGGGACCTCTTGGGTGCACCTGAACCCTGGCCTCCGCTCTTCCCTCCCAGGCTTGGCAGCGTTTTCTTTAAAAGCCGCGTGTTTAAGGCAGGGAGATTATCTGGCACCAGGCAGTGGCAGGAACAGACCTGAGCATTCAGGTGACACTAGGCTCCACTTAAGCCCTAGATGGGGCTGCACTGGTGACTCAGCCGGTAAAGAATCCGCCTGCAATGCTGGAGACCTGGGTTCGATCCCTGGGTCAGGAAGATTCCCTGGAGAAGGGAACGGCTACCCACTCCAATATTCTGGCCTGGAGAATCCCTTGGACAGAGGAGCCTGGCAGGCTTTAGTCCATGGGGTCACAGAGTCAGATGCGACCGAGGGACTTTTCAAGCCCTAGATATTCATTATAACATGAATGTACATTTTTAAGGAGAAGGCATTGCCTGCTGTAATTCAGCAAATTGGCTGTTCTCAAATGAAGAGCTCGTGCTGTTTATTTTACCATGAATACTATCTTATCAACACCCGTCAGAAGTTTGGTGAGGGTCAGGGTCAGGGTGTGGGTGGGACACCCCTGCATTGGCAGTTCCTGGGGAGAGGGGTGCACTCCAAGGAGCACGGTGAGGGGGGCCTGGAAGACTTGCTCTTCCTGATACAACCTAGAAATGAGTGTCTGGAGAAGTACACCCAGCGTGCCCACGGGAACCGCCCTGTGGGCATAGCTGGGTGCAGAGCAGGGAGAAACCAGCCACCAAAGCTCAGATCCTGCCTGGACGGTCAGCCAGGCCCCCTGCCTGCCCAGATGGCCTGTCCCTCTGCTCCCCCAGTGGCCCAAAAACATGCCCCTCAGAGAGTGTCCTGGTTGTAAACACAGTGCTTGCTCTTCACGGAGGCTGGGCAGATACAAAGCCGTATGGAGAACAAAGGGAAAACAAACGGCAAGGTAGTTACTGAAGTCTGAACACGTCTCACGGCCTCTGCTCCGGAGCCTCTCGTGAGACTGGAGGAGAAGTGCGCAGGCAGCGTCTTGTAGCCACTTGGTCCCGTGACAGTAGCAGCCAGGCAGTCCTGTTCTGTAGTTTTACGTGTGCCCTCCTTCTTCTGGCCCTTCCTGTCACGAGTCCTGCTGGGATGAACACTTACTCACCCAGTTTCCACCACTCGACCGCTCACCTGATCAGGTCCCCAGCTGTGCCCATCTGGGGTGCTGTGCCCATCTGGGGGCTGCAAGCCCACGCCCCAGATGCTGCCCCGAGGAGGCCTTGCCTTGCCTTCGTGAGCTCAAGTCCCCGGACCCTGGCCTACCAGTGCTGGGTGGCCTGGTAACAATTTGTCTGGTCCTTTAAAAAAAAGTCACCTCCTGCTTTTAAATTTTCATTCAGTCACTCCTGGAAGCCGACATCTCACATCTTCACCTCCATTTGTACTTCCCACAGTTCCATCTTCTTTGTCCAGCTGCCGTGGGTGGTCTCTTCTCAGCTCCCTGTGAGCACCTCGGGATTCCTCAGTGGGAGACGAGCAGGCGGCCTCAGGGGACCCCTCACCATGTCCGCCTTGAGCAGCCTTCTCTGCCCGCCTGCCCCTCCGTGCTTCGCCCCCAGGATGCCCGTTCAGTGCTGGCCACGGTCCTGGTCCCGCGGGTCCTCAGCACGCCTGCCAGCTGACGAAATAACCATAACACGCTGTGCCCCTGCCCATGCGTCTCTAATCCTGGCTGCGGGGTGGACGTGCGGACATGGTTGGCAGGGAGGGCCGCCTTCCTGGAAAATATCACCTCCTGTTGAACCCAGTCGGCATGTGGTGCAGGGGCCGGGCCCCTCCTGCCTGGGTCATGTGAGCTGGGAAGCGTCGCGGGACCAGCTGTCCAGCTTGGGCGTCTCTGCCCTCGTAGAGGAGCCACGTCTGAACCCAGGCAGCCAGGAAGGTGCGGTTAAGTCGCTGCTGCCAAAGGTTCTCAGGGAAACTCACGCAGCTGTGCGTCTGGGGCGCTCTCATGGATGGGTGGGGCCAAGCCCATCACAGAAGAGAGGAGAAAGCGCGTCTGTGCCCCGTGGCAAGGGCACAGCCACTGCTGTGGATGCACCCCAGGACCAGGGATTAAGATTGGGGAACAAATGAGAAGCAGTGGCTTCAGATTTTGTATCCTTGTCTGCGACACAGGAAGCACTCAGATTGGTGGTAGGGAACCGTTCTCCCCCGAGACGGACGCCCCCCCTCGTTGATCCATGGGTGGCGCCGCTGTCTGTCACCAGCTTGCTGTCTGTGTCCATCTCAGCTCACGCTGGTCACTTCTGCGGGGACATCGGAACCCTGGGGGTCTGCTCCTCAGGGCACCAAAGTGTGAGATGCTGGCGACCACAGTTCTAGCTGATTCCTGAACCCCCGCGGGGTTCAGACTGGTGCATCATGCTCAGAAGGGACCATGGAGGGCAGGCAGAGGGTGGCCGACTTCACAGCAAGGTATCTTCGTTTCTTTCCATGTAACCCCATAAAGCTAGTCCACAGGATGTTGACAGGAAAGGGAACTGACAGCTCCGCTTCAGTGTGGGTAATTTCAAGTGAGCGCATTCGTGACTTCTATGAAAATGACTGTTTGATCTTTTTATACAATTTGTTCTCCTAAGTGAATTTAATATTCCTTCTCCTGATTATCTATTTGTACTACAAGAGTCTTTTATCAAGATAATTGGAAAAAAATAAACCTCAACTAAGTTCAAAGGCAGGTTATTATGAATGTTAGTAAATTGAGTTAATAAATATTTTCCTTTAAGTGCTCATGGGAGGCAGAGAGAAAATCTTGCACAAAGCTGTTAATGAGTGAGTGGATAAATTAGTAAGGACAGAGCACTCACCCTTTGCAACATCCTGCGACACACCAGCCTGTTCCCAGCTGCAGACAATAGCTCGGACCAGCTCCTCTGCTGGACACAGGGTCCGTGCTGGATCAACAGAGGGGTGCGAATTGGTGTCCAGTACACATGCGGGCAGCAAGGGGACACGTGTTTTCAGAGTCTGATTACCCTGGACAAACACAGGCAGAGTCTGCCCGCCTCGGGGTCTGCCTTGAAGCACTCCCGGCGTTGGGGGCCTCAGCCCGGGTGGCAGGTGTTGGCCGAGCTCGGAGCCATCCTCACGGTGAGCAGTCCACCCCGACCTCCCGTCCATCTCCTCGCCCTCACACCTGGGTTTATCCTCAAGGAGCAATGGCACTTGGGTGTCAGCAGGCTCCTTGGCAGAATGGACACCACAATGTTTGATGCTCTGAAAAGAGAACGAAGTCAGGAGTGGGAGTGCAGCCAGGCCAGGCCTCTCCTGGCTGCGCCCAGGGTGCTGGCTGCCCCACGGCCCACGTTACTGAGGAAGCTAGTCGGGGTGCCTGCTTATTCTACTAGAAAATTGAGGCAGCATCGGTGCCATGGGACTGCCAGGCTGTGGAGGCTGCAGTTTGAGAAAATGGTTCAAAAACCACTTTGTTAGCTAGGACATGGAAGCAACCTAGATGTCCATTGGCAGACGAATGGATAAGAAAGCTGTGGTACGTATACACAATAGACTATTACTCAGCTATTGAAAAGAATGCATTTGAGTCAGTTCTAATGAGGTGGATGAAACTGGAGCCTATTATAGAGTGAAGTAAGTCAGAAAGAAAAACACCCATACAGTATATTAACACATATATGTGGAATTTAGAAAGATGGTAATGATGACCCTGGATGTGAGACAGCAAAAGAGACACAGATGTAAAGAACAGTCTGTTGGACTGTGTGGGAGAAAGCGAGGGTGGGATGATTTGAGAGAATAGCATTGAAACATGTATGTTATCATATGTGAAATAGATCTTCAGTCCAGGTTCGATGCATGAGACAGGGTGCTCAGGGCTGGTGCACTGGGATGACCCAGAGGGATGGGATGGGGAGGGAGGTGGGAGCAGGGTTCAGGATGGGGACACATGTACACCATGGCTGATTCATGTCAGTGTATGGCAAAAACCACTCAATGTTGTAAAGTAATTAGCCTTCAATTAAAATAAAGTAATTGAATTAATTACAGTGGAAGTGAGAAATAGATTTAAGGGACTAGGTCTGATCGACAGAGTGCCTGATGAACTATGGACAGAGGTACATAACACTGTACAGGAGACAGGAATCAAGACCATCCCTAAGAAAAAGAAATGCAAAAAAGCAAAATGGCTGTCTGAGGAGGCCTTACAAATAGCTGTGAAAAGAAGGGAAGCAAAAAGCAAAGGAGAAAAGGAAAGATATACCCATTTGAATGCAGAGTTCCAAAGAATAATAGCAAGCACAGATAAGAAGGGCTTCCTTAGCGATCAGTGCAAAGAAATAGAGGAAAACAATAGAATGAGAAAGACTAGAGATCTCTTCAAGAAAATTAGAGATCCAAGGGAACATTTCATGCAAAGATGGGCTCAATAAAGGACAGAAATGGTATGGACCTAACAGAAGCAGAAGCTATTATGAAGAGGTGGCAAGAATACACAGAAGAACTGTACAAAAAAGATCTTCATGACCCAGATAAACACGACGGTGTGATCACTCACCTAGAGCCAGACATCCTGGAATGTGAAGTCAAGTGGGCCTTAGGAAGCATCACTACAAACAAAGCTAGTGGAGGTGATGGAATTCCAGTTGAGCAATTTCAAATCCTGAAAGATGATGCTGGGAAAGTGCTGCACTCAATATGCCCGCAAATTTGGAAAACTCAGCAGTGGCCACAGGACTGGAAAAGGTCAGTTTTCATTCCAATTCCAAAGAAAGGCAATGCCAAAGAATGTTCAAACTACCACACAATTTGCACTCATCTCACACATTAGTAAAGTAATGCTTAAAATTCTCCAAGCCAGGCTTCAGCAATACGTGAACTGTGAACTTCCAGATGTTCAAGATGGTGTTAGGAAAGGCAGAGGAACCAGAGATCAAATTGCCAGCATCCACTGGATCATCGAAAAAGCAAGAGAGTTCCAGAAAAACATCTTTTTCTGCTTTATTGACTATGCCAATGCCTTTGACTGTGTGGATCACAATAAATTGTGGAAAATTCTGAAGGAGATGGGAATACCAGACCACCTGACCTGCCTCTTGAGAAACCTGTATGCAGGTCAGGAAGCAACAGTTAGAACTGGATATGGAACAACAGACTGGTTCCAAATAGGAAAAGGAGTACGTCAAGGCTGTATATTGTCACTGTGCTTATTTAACTTATATGCAGGGTACATCATGAGAAACGCTGCGCTGGAGGAAGCACAAGCTGAAATCAAGATTACCAGGAGAAATATCAATAACCTCAGATACGCAGATGACACCACCCTTATGGCAGAAAGTGAAGAAGAACTAAAGAGCCTCTTGATGAAAGTGAAAGAGGAGAGTGAAAAAGTTGGTTTAAAGCTCAACGTTCAGAAAACTAAGATCATGGCATCCGGTCCCATCACTTCATGGCAAATAGATGGGGAAACAGTGTCAGACTTTATTTTCTTGGGCTCCAAAATCACTGCAGATGGTGATTGCAGCCTTGAAATTAAAAGATGCTTACTCCTTGGAAGAAAAGTTATGAGCAACCTAGACAGCATATTAAAAAGCAGAGACATTACTTTGCCAACAAAGGTCCATCTAGTCAGGGCTATGGTTTTTCCAGTGGTCATGTATGCATGTGGAGTTGGACTGTAAAGAACGCTGAGCGCCGAAGAATTGATGCTTTTGAACTGTGTTGTTGGAGAAGACTCTTGAGAGTCCCTTGGACTGCAAGGAGATCCAACCAGTCCATCTTAAAGGAGATCAGTCCTGGGTGTTCATTGGAAGGACTGATGTTGAAGCTAAAGCTCCCATACTTTGGCCACCTGACGCAAAGAACTGACTCATTTGAAAAGACCCTGATGCTGGGAAAGATTGAGGGCAGGAGGAGAAGGGGACGACAGAGGATGAGATAGTTGGATGGCATCGCCGACTCAATGAACATGGGTTTGGGTGGACTCTGGGAGTTGGTGATGGACAGGGAGGCCTGGCGTGCTGCAGTTCATGGGGTCACAAAGAGTCTGACACGAGTGAGCAACTGAACTGAATTAATTAAAAATAAAAAAACCCACTTTGTTTGCAGAAGGGCCTGGTGGGGACCGCTCTGGCCTGTCCCTTGGGCTCCACCCCAACCCATGTGACACTTCTGGCTGCCTGCCCTCCCCCGCAGGAGCCCTGAGCCTGGGAGCGGGCTTGGGGTGCAGCCACAGAAGGTGTGGGAGAACCCGCCATGGGCTGAACCAGCCCCCATGCACCCGCGGGCACCTGGACTGGGAGACTCCCGCCTGCTGGTGAGGGTCCCCTCCAAGGCCCCGCCTGACCTTCTCACTTGCGAAGCCCAGGGGCTCGGCCACCGAGGGGGTGGCCTGTTAGAAAAGGGCAAAGGCAGAGCCTGGAGGAGCCGGGAGCCCCAGGGCCCGCGGGGCAGGCCCATGCGTGTGCCGCTGGGTGGGGCAGGCTGGCACTGCTCTGGGGGCACTTGGAGACCAGACCAATGGAGACATGGGGGAGGGAAGGACATCGGGCACGTAGGTTTACTGCTGACCCGATTTTGGCCAAATAGGCCAGTTGTGTCAAATTATGATAAATTAGGGTAATTTTCTAAAAGTTCCAAGAATAGTTCCCTCCACTTATCCTCCTGACTGGTCCTTAAGGGGCGGGGGGGTGCAGTGGAGGGGTTCACAGGCTGAATCCACTGGATTGACCTTCCTCTGGGCAGGTGCGGGGGCGAGGGACCGTCTCCTGCCTGCCCCAGGGGCGCCTAGGGTCTTCGTCCTTCCTCCTCCTGCACTTGGGGCCACCACCCACCCGATGGGGTCTTGCGGCTAGACTTGGCCAAGAGATGATGGGGGACCAGGAGCCCAAGTTCAGCCTGGACCAGCGGACGTCATGTGGGGGTGTTCCTGGGGTGTGGGTCATGGGACCCCCAAGCACCCCATGGGCTGAGGTCATCAGACTCCAGGTGAGGACTGCGAGTCCCCCTTCCTGCTGCCAGGGCTTCTGCCCCATCAGCCCCACGGCCCCTTCCTGCCTAACTCCTGCCGCGTCCTGAGGCCCCATGCCCGGTAGGAGGCCCCTATGGCTCCTCCAGGGCCGCGCCAGGTGGGCAGAGACCCAGGGCGTCAGCACTGCCTGGAGGAGCTTCG